>NW_025767633.1:0-411069 GCF_003918875.1 Haliotis rubra
ACCCACCATCACCCCTTTCTCCAACAACCTGGATCCGCCCCCGTAGGTATGAAACTTCAGATATTAGTATATAGACTAACTTTATGATATTTTACATCCTGAACATTTAACCAGCTAAAACCAAACTAAGTTACTCCCGTTTCTCCCTCTAACGTATTCATCGCAATGATATGACATGATCGTTGCAGTTGAAACTCTGCTTGTATTATCACAACTCGTACAACAATCCTTCAGGATCTTGGACTCAATCTGAATTGATATACAATTTAGAGTGTTTCGCTTTGTCGATACAAACATGCGTGTATGCATACACATACCCTTGCAGGCAGAAGTCGCAGCCGAGGTCGAGGATGTCGTTGGTAAAATAGAACAGTGCATTCATGTTCACACTCCTGTTCGTTAGCGTTTGTTCCGAACTTCGACAACAGCGTTCACCAGTTTGTGCAGCTCAGCGGAGTCAAGGACTGAGAGAGAAACTCTTTTAAATGTTTGTTATTTTATACATGATAGAGATAAGGATCACGATTAGTACAAACTCTGTTGGCAAAACCGGTGGCTGCTAAGTTATACAGCAGCACCCCGTCATATGACGAATACGTTCTTGAGAGATATAAGGGAATATCGAAGAATATCGGTCTGCACTGGGCATGGCATAATGTTAAAATCCATTGTCGTTTATGACGTGAAGTACAGATCTATCATGTACCGGTTCCTATACTGTACATATCCTCTTTGTTGACTGTGTTGAATTCTCCATCATAAAGGGATAAATATTTCAATAATAAAACAGTAAAGGACCTTTTTAATAATGTTAATTATCATTTAATCGTTGATTTTTTTAAAAAGATAGATTTGTTAAATGAATTTTGACATATGTTTTGTAAAAAGAGAAACTTTTATAATTGGTAGTTCAGATTATCAACTTAGATTGTTTGTGGCTGTATCCTCAAAGGGGGTTGAAGTAGCGTAACATTATTGTCCTCCTGAGAGGGTACGTAAGTCCCAAAAACTTTCCAAGTCAAATTTCGCTCAGCCATACTTTTTAATCGTAGCATTTTTGTTATTTTAAATTTCGGCTAAATCTTCCTACCATCGCCAACGGCTGAAGGGATGGTGTAAATCCAACTAGGGTCCATGCAGGTAGCAAAGGCACTGTAAGTCCGCATGGCCCCTAGTATGGTGATCTACCTTTAGTTGTTGGCGATCTATAGCCCCGTGTTTATATTCAATTTGTATTGTATGCTTTTTATTAATATGTTTTAGTTTTCCATGCTAATTTTATATCCATATCTGTGATACTCTAGTTAATTTACAGTCTGTCGATCACTGGTGATTTACCTACTTGTATTTATTGTGTATGCCCAACATTTCTCGTCACTATATGGCTGAAATATTGCCGAGGTCCCCGCGATTTCCTAGGCCGAGGT
The DNA here is from genome assembly GCF_003918875.1 of Haliotis rubra. Taxonomy (NCBI): domain Eukaryota; kingdom Metazoa; phylum Mollusca; class Gastropoda; order Lepetellida; family Haliotidae; genus Haliotis; species Haliotis rubra. Next base: position 1,428 of record NW_025767633.1, read on the forward strand.
GACGTTACATTTTAACTCACTCACTCACTCCACATATCCTCTTTGAATAGGCCCGATGAGTGTCTGTCCCTATTCAGACACTGTTTAGTATTTAAAGAGACTCACCATTTCCAAGGAGTGCCCTGAAGGCAAAGGGAAGCAGACACAGGAGAACGACGGCCACTTTCATGCTGTGGGTGAACAAAGGGTATTTATATCCACAAAGTTAAAGTTAAAAACAGGGAATGTTGAATATGATATAAAATGGAAAAATAAATGGCTGTTGCTACGGGCAGAACAGGACATGCTAACCCTTTTCGAGGGAACACAACGGTTTTATCATTGACTTTCAGTGAGCCATTCATATAATTTTCACATATATTGTTTGCCTTTATTCCCAATGGTATTTGGTTCTGCGGAGAGTCGAGATTGGCTATTCGTTTTGGAACGACGTTCTATATTTACAAAAGTAATTAGAAAACAATTTAGTTAGTCAGTCAATCATATTTGTATTGTGCATTAATAAGGATAAATGATCACCAACCACAATAATACGTTTCCCACTCATGCCACTAATTCCAAGATTCACTCACGAACTGAAACGGACCTGAACTACAGTATAGTTTCTTTAAATAATGACATTATGCATCATGTTATATCTGTTGCATTTTGATTTAGGTTTTATTTGAAGACAGAAGTGTGATTGTAATCGATTCAAATTGAAATGTGTATATGTTTCAGACTGAAAGGTCATAGGAAATGGTACGTATATTACACAATGTAAAGCAGAGGCTGTAAGCATTACTTTCCACACTGACGTTGCACGATGCCTATACATTAGTAAGTTACGAAGAATATGTTATTGACTGATTTCATAAAAGAAACACATTCTATTTTCATTTAGATGATAAAATGTGAAGGTGTACTTTTGCAAGCAATTCTGTTTTAGTATATCCAAATAAAAAGTGATATTCATCCATCTGCATTTGAATTACATTGCATATATAGTCTGTAAATATTTGGTATATCATTGCGTCTCCTTAGCTATGTCATCCATCTATGAACCACATCTATATAGCGATTGTGATGTTACTTTCACATACACAGTCATTAACTTCATTTCAGTAGAAACATATGTTTGAAATAGCTGACTAGAAACCAGAGAAACAATAGAATATGTAACGTCAGTGCAACAGAATACAAAGAAGGTGTGATCACGCTGTGACAATCACATAAATGGACCACTGAAAATTCACGAAATGATATCCTGCCCTACCTTTCCATCCAGTATGATGTTTTGAGAAAATTGCCAAGGTGAAGTTTAAAATAAGTGCAAGTGTTCCTATATTTATTTACAGAATGTCCCCACAGTGAAAATACGTACTTTGTGAAGAAACTTGGAAAAGAATAAAGGACCACTTGTACTTTCATGTGTTCCCTTATTTGTTTCCATGGTTACACATGTATGATGTCTCCACCACAGCACATTTGAGAATGACACCAAAGTATTACTGTGAAGTAAATGTCTCTACCTTTTTCCCTATTAATTGTCGTATTTCATTTCTTTTTTTTTTCAATTATATTCCCTTTCAAGTCTATTCCCTTTCCGAACTCATTAACCTTTAAACTATCCGTATTAACATCGAGCATCCATTATCACAGTGTGTCTTTGCACCTGACATATTAATGGTTTTAACCTGCAGGGATTTTACTGTGCATGTGAACATACCTATATCAACTACAAAAAGGAACATAAATGTTAAGGGTGAATGTAACACCGTGCATGAACAGCCTTCAGAATTTAAGGTTTGTGACGAAAACAAAATATTGTGGTACAGGGAATACGCTTTTACAACAACAAAAGTCATAAACGTCAAGTGTTTTTTTCCACTCTGCAGAGTACACGATTTTGTTCTTTGTTTTTACCTGAATTCTTGCAATTGAACAGAACTGAAGTCTTCAGTTTATATACTTACAAGTTACATGATCCAAATGTCAGTTCTCATGACCTGTGCTTTAAGAGGTCAATGCTATTAATATGTTTGCCATGCTTGCTTTATCCTATCAGAAACTCGTAAACAACACAAACTGAAACATATCTGATATTCTTCCAAATCTGCGTTTTTATGTATCAATGCACAGCTACCTTTCATTCTAAAAATCTCAAAAAACACTCCCATAAAAGAGCCAAATATAACTTTGCACGTGATTTTTTATTTTATTTTAGCTTTGTACCTGAGCATTGTTATTCAGGTAATTCTCGTGGCTGTACACATAAAACATGATAGCTTTCAAAGCCAAAACAGTTTCAAAGCAGACGTTACATTATATTATCCACAAGTGCAAACACCTTTTAAAGTAGATCAAGGATGATGTACAATATCAATCAGATATGATTCCTCATTTGTTTTATTATTGATGTCTCTACAGGGACACATGACCTATTAATACTTGAAGAGTTCCATTAGTGATGGACCCGTGGTGCTCAGCATGGTCAACTCTTGTGTTGCAGGAGGGTGTGACATAGCATGTTTCTGCTACATGTGGCATAAAGAACGTGATATGGTGGGTTTAAAACGCAGGTAACCGTTGTGTTCTGGGCATCAGTCTGGTAAGCTCTGGGGAATTTAAATCGTGTTGGATCCTGGAATTCAGTTGCAGTTACATTGCAGACATGTTCAGAGTCTATGATTATTCACCGTTTGGCGACCATACAAGTGTATTTGTTTGTTTGTTCTGTATGTATCTTCACGGGTTTCGTACACAATTACACAAGCATTTTAAGCAGCCGGTTTAATCAAGGTTATATGTTTTGTTTAGTAGTCTATTCTTATTTACTATAAGATACGGTGAAACTTGTACAGCTTGCCCATATCATTCATATAACATTCATCGTCATTTTGCCCTTTTACGCCTTATGAAATCTGTTTTTCGATGGATGATCCCTACCTGATCCTCTGGCATTGACTTTATTTTGACGTGACGATGCATATCTTTTATGAATGAAAAATAGCTTTCTAACATGGCCTTTGATGACGGTAACGTGGTCACGGCTATCCAATCCAAATGAATAAGAAGAGGTCAACCTTGATCGACCAAAAGTATATCTGATCACCTGTCTCTTCACGTCTTGTGTAACTTCTGCCTGTACGAACTGACCCAGACAAAGTAAGTCACTGGTCGTATATCTGAAAACGTTTTACTGCAAAATACTTCCTGAATACCACTTTTGACAAACACAGTAGGAAACTGCATTGTTGATATCAAACCAGACAAAATGGAATGATTATTTAATGATGACAATGCATGTAGTCAGTTGATTAGTTGGTTAGTTTGTTTCTAACGCCGCGCTCAACAATATTCAAAGCTCTATGGCGGCGATCTGTAAATAATCGAGTCTGGACAGACAATCCAGTGATCAACAACATGAGCATTAATCTACGCAATTGGGATACGATGGCATGTTTCAACCACGTCAGCAAAGAGCCTAACCAGCAGTCGGTCAGTCAGTCAGTGAGCCCTCAGTTACCATTAACCCCACCGTCCAATGTTTGAAGGATACATGAGGGGTGTTTCTGTGTCAAGTGAGATATGACGTTCTTGACGAGATGACAGATGCATCAAATTTCAGAAGACACATGGCACCTTCTGGTCTTAACATAAACATCAAAACTCGGTACATCAGAACAACCTAAGGAAACATAAGAGTACCTAACTTTCAAACAGTTGATATAATAATGAGTGAGTGAGTTTAGTTTTACGCCTCAGTCAGCAATATTCCAGCTATATGGCGGCGGTCTGTAAATAATCGAGTCTTAACCAGACAATCCAGTGATCAACAGCATGAGCACCAATCTGCGCAATTGGGAACCGATGACATGTGTGAATCAAGTCAGCGAGCCTGACCACCCGATCCCGTTATTCGCCTCCTACGGCAAACATGGGTAACTGGAGATCAATATTCTAAACCGGACCTTCACGGGTCGATATAATAATGATATCAGGTGTTCGCATAAAGGTGAGCCCATCCGACCTGACCGATGCCACCTTTCATAAACATATCCAAAGACCAGTCAATCATTCACCCGAAAGAAACGGGAACATGTGATAAATGTCGAACTGGGGAATTGCATCTGAGATCATTTTGTCAATGATGCTTCAAATGTCCACCCCATTACCAGAAATGTTTTGAAAGCTATATACTGATCGCAGTCCTTCACAATAGTTGTATGACACTGTTTGAAACACCTGTAAAAGGTAATCGTTGTTATGAGTGCGTATGAATATGAAGGTCACATGTATGAATGGACTAACACAAGCTCACTGTAAGAAATGGAGGTCAATGTGTCACATCAGGTCATGGGAATGTTTTTACGTTCATTTATGGACCAAGTTCGTGGGTAGATACTACGGTTATAGCGAATTGATTTTAGCTCGGTATATGCATTTTAACTATACTCTCCCCAAAAACAAACGCATTGGTGATATTGATATTCAAATTTAGTGTCTGATTTGTTATAATGTCGCCATTATAATGCTGATTTGTGTACATGAAACCAATGCACAGAACATAAACGCATCTTCGGAAACTTTAATGCACGTTTGTGTTCGAAAGTGTCAATTTAAAAGAAAATATCATGGAGAAAAGTGGTTCGCAATATGTACGTGCATTTCTGAAGAATCGTGAGCAGGGACATTGCCTATATAAGGGCGTTTTGGCTTGAAGGGTCATTGGCTAACTATCGTTATGTCGCGACTCACTGCTGTAAATCGAAACATTGCCATTGGACGTCTGGATGCTGGGGAGTCTCAATCTGCCGTCGCACGTCACCTCAATGTTCACCAGAGTACCATCAATCGTTTCTGGGACCGATATCAGCAAACAAATTCTACGCAAGATCGACCTCTAAGTGGTAGACCTCGGATTACCACTGCAGCGCATCATAGGTACTTCCGTGTACTTTATTTGCGGAATCGAACTGTCATAGCAACTGCAAGTGCAAGTGCCGTGCCTGGTTTGAGGAGAGTGTTTGCGCAAACCATTAGTATTCGTTTACGAGAAGATGGACTTCGAGCCAGAAATCCCTGTTTTCCTGTTTTGCGACAACTACGTCGACGGGTCCAGTAGTGCAATTACGTTCGATTCTGGAATCTATAAAACTGGCGACGTGTATGGTTCACGCTTTCTGCATCAGTGCCGTGACGGAAGAGTAGGTATCTATCCAGGTCGAAATGGACGTGGTACCCAGAATTGCGTCACCCATGATGATGACAGTGTCATGATGTGGGGAACCATATCCTACACTTCAGGGCAATTGAGCTGCTATTAGTTTCCGAGACGAACTATTAAGGCATCACATGGTTCCAATCATTGACCGCCTGAGGGATTTGTTCAAGACAATGCCAGACCTCACACAGCACATGGTGCTATTCAGTATCTTCAGAATGAGAACATTACAGTGCTGTCATGGCCTTCCAAATCGCCTAACCTCAACCCCATCGAGCATTTGTGGGATGAACGTCAACTGACGCCCCATAGGTTAGGATAATCTCACAGGTTTTGAAAGAGGAATGAACAAGAATTCAACAAGGTCGAATTCAAAGATTTATTTAGTCCATGCCGAGATCGAGAAGAGCAGTTTCAGGGGTTCATGGTGGCCACAACAGATTCTGAAGACAACGCCCAACTTATTGAACGTTTTTATAAGCTAAACATGTTAACATTCATTTAATCTTTCATACTGTGAAATGTGGCTGCAACTGATCCAGAAATACACGTGTTATCTCACTTTGAAGTTAGCAGATTAAGTTCGTAAAAATACACCTTTCTTTATTTGGAGCGTATAATGTATATAGCAGGTAGTAGGAACCAAAATACCGTTCGTCACATCCGTCAGTTCACTATAAAACATGGGTCGCTTTATTACCCACGTGGTCAACGTATGGGTAGTTGCATACTAATCTCGTACGTCACACGTGTGTCGTATCGCGTTGACCTGTGTCGTAACGACTTGACCTGAGATTCTAACGATTTGATTGGATAACCGATGACCTCTCAATTAGGTCACATTCTGACGTAACTATTTTTTCATTCATAACAAAAACGTGAATTCATTCATTCTACAACTTAAAAATGCATTGTGGGAATGTAAACATCGAGAACGTTGCCGTGTCGCTGTTTAATTGTGAGTCGAACTGAGACATTATATCCGTCGAAAAACATAAACGCAATGTTTCCACCAGTGATGTCAGCCGAATGAAGCAACTGCAAACCAAGAAACGGGGTGCTACGGAGTAGTTTACTGTAGGAGGCTGTTCGAGGCGATGACAACTGACATGCATCGTGACGTCGGTTACCAAGGCAGTGACGTCATTTTGGTGTGACGTCATGCAAATATTGTACTACAGTACAAAACTCTTCCGCAACCCCTTTATGAAACCGGTTTCGGTTTGAAACCAAAATATTTACAAAAATACGCTATTTTGTCAATTTAATGCATGTAAGACGTGGGTAATAAATAAAATACCACACTCGGTCTCATTACATACGAATTATACGAACTCGTGGCCTTCCTATGATATCTGACCTCGCTTTCGCTCGGTCAGATACCATAGGAAGGACACTCGTTTCTTATTTCACTCGGTCAGATACCATAGGAAGGACATTCGTTTCGTATAATTCGTATGTAATGAGACCTCGTGTAGTATTCTCTATGTATGTTATTGTTGGTAGTCATAGGCAACAACTTAAATATATGTTATGAAAATAATATCTGGGGGTGTTCCCAGAGATTAATCAATAATTGAATCAGGAAATTCTCTCTTTGTGTGTGTTGGGGTGAGGGGGTTTGGCAGCTTGTATATCTGTGTTACATCAAGAAATACACTGGTGCTGTTTGCATTGCCAAATGTCAAAATCAGAAAGGCTGTTTTAAGCACAATAAATAAACGTTCTTTTGGTAGATGTAAGAAGTTCACACACACACACACACACACACACACACACACACACACACACACACACACACACACACACACACACACACACACACACACACACATATATATATATATATATACCGGTAACAAGTACATAGTGTGTGGAACATTCCCTGAGCTTACTAGATTGCAGACTCACCACATATATCCTAAGCCCTAATTATGTACACTGAAGATTAAATTTGAATCGATGTCTACACTACCGGCTTATCACACGTATCACATATCATGGAGGGTTTATCTGAATCAGAGTCGCGTCAATAAGCTTGAACGTTAAGAGAAAACATCAGCCCATTAGAGCCAGTGAATACTGAAAAGTCGTCGGAAATGGATTCCTTTCATACAAAATTATCATTATATAAATACAACATGTCTTTGTTTCTCTTTATGGAGCTGATGAATGAGGTGAAACGTTCTTTTCCCCAGTAGTGTTGAACTAACTAACTTATACACAATAGACATGATATTATCTCAATTAGAGACTATGCATTCTACACGTGATACTTATTGAAAAGGGAAATCACTCTAACTCTCTGTATACGTTTGTGTGTCCTTTAACGCCACTCTCAGAAGACCCGTGAAGATCCGGGTTAGAATATTCTCCTTCAGTAACCCACGCTTGTCATAAGAGGCGACTAATGGGATCGGGTGGTCAGGCTCGTTGACTTGGTTGACTCGGTTACCCATTGCGCAGATCGATGTTTATGCTGTTGATTACTGGATTACCTGGTCCAGACTCGATTATTTACATACCGGCGCCATATAGCAAAGAAGATTGCTGAATGAGGCGTAAAACTCAACTCCACTCACTCACACACCACTCGCAGAAATATTCCAGCTGTATAAGTTGGGTCTGTCAGTAATTGGGTCTGGACGAGGCGGTGCAGATATTGACTATATGAACATCGATTTTAAGCAAACGGGATACGGTGACATGCATCAACCAAGTCGACGTGACTGGCTCCCCTACCGTTTGTCGCCTCACGATACACACAAACGCTTCTGATAAAAATCAGTTCTGACCTTGATCACCACTGGTATTTACTTAAGTAGACTGTGTTGGACAAAACAGGTCACGGTCATTTCGATAACATACAATGGCACACCCACTCGTTGTTCCAACAAGGTGTTTTCAGGTAACATTTTCTCAAGAAAGATTACTGAACTCTCATATGTTACCGATCCCGTATTGGACCGGGCATGCCATTATGGGTTCCAGAGTCATTGTCCTCTGATTTGAATACTTCAGGTGCAAATCCTCGGTATTGTAGTCAGAAATGATACTGTCGAATCATTTTACATCAGAATGCCGTTTTTACCTGTCCCCGATATGTACACCCCTTTAGTAATATTTTTCTTAAACCTAAAAAACACATCTTCAAGAATCAAGTTAGCTAAATGTGTTTCGCTGCACATAAAAGCTGAGACAGCTTCGTGATTGGATCACAGACATCTATGTTCGTCTGTGAAAATAGGAATTGTCAAGATGGATGTATATGGAATTTCTAGGTCCTCCTGTAGTGTCAAAGAGGTGTAAATGGGTGACACATCCCAGTTGATAATATTGGACTAAGTTTTGCGCCTCTCAATATTCCACCAATGAGCACCTGGAATGGACTTCACACATTGTGTCCATGTGGGATTGAACCCAGACCTTCGCCATGACGAGCGGATGATCTAAGCACTAGGCTACCCAACCGCCCCTGATAACATTACTAACCCAAAGCTTTTTCTGCCTTGTACTGCCCTGACACGATAACCTGTTTAGATTTGCCTTACGTATTTTTCCTTAAAATTAAGTGAGTGATTATGGTTTTACAAAGCTTTTTCATCAGTAAATTGATGATGATAAATCACAAAAGTCTGAACGAAGGCGAAAGGAAATGGGCTAGAAAGACATGGTACTGATATATGTATTTCCTCTTCCGATACATTATAAATAAGATTTGATCATATCAGGGAGAATGGGTTTATCCTGCTTTTAGCAATATTTCATCGATATCAGATAATGGCTACATAAGGTGTACCCAGATACTTGACTTTTGTGATTATTGAGTAATATTATTCTCTGCCGTTGGAATGGAACTCAGCATATGTTCCATATGTTATATTTGGGATTACGCCTACTCGGTTGGGTCAATTCCCACCTGGCATTCGAACCTTCATACTCGGGGTGAGGCACCTAATCGACAGCGTTTTATAACACTCCTCTAATTGTAGCATAATTCTATTTGGGATAACACGTTCTCAGTAAAGTGCAGATTCTCACCCTCAATCTGAACATACCCAAACTCAAATTTACTTTCATTTTACCACATATTGAAAGGTATTGTGTATTCATAGTTGTCAGAAAGGTACGTGACCCTGGCAACCAAACTTCTGTGTTTAACCACGTAGGATGTGTAGGTGAGATCGAGCCTTTGTGTCCTGGCGATTATGTGCCCCTCTAAGAGAGTATGAGTTCGAATCATGATTGGGGTTTTAACCCCTAAAAGTATTCTAAATGTGCTAAGTACATGCCCGTGATCTGATTTATACTCGTTCATAACGTTTCGTGTTCTAAATCATTGCTAGTTTTGGCTCGTTGTAGTAATAGTTATGAGAGGTCTTCCTTATTACAATAACGATGAATGAAGTGAACGAAACTTTTCAGGTGCTTGTTTTCTAGATGTGAAACCAAAGTCCTCCGACTTGGCCCGTATTTCAATAACGGTAGGATCACCTCCCACGTACATTCTCCCACACAACATGGATGTAGGGATGACGTTGTGGGGAGAAATCACTTGGTTCCACCCCTAACATGGATACACTCTGTGGAAGTCATTAAACCATATTCACACACTTGACCCAAGCTTTGGAATATCATTCACAGGAAAACGGTAGAAACATGTACAGTGAAGCATTGCAGCATTGCCCTTCCGATCTTAGAGTCTCATCCTTCATCAGATGTGCTTTAACACACATCAAGTTACGGGTACACACCTTAGCAAGCGGAGTATGTCGAATTTAGAATAACAATAAAGCACTTTTAACATTTTATTTCGCGAGTCTACATTAAAGCAGCAGCGGGAACCTCCTTTATGTATGGAGCTTCTGGATCAGATTCTGGATTCTGTGAACAATCAACAGTTTTAGGTGTAAGGACAAATCATTGGAACACGATTTAGTACTCTCGTCACAATATATATAACATGCAAATGCACATGATACAGAAACGACCTGCGCGATATTCTTTTTTTGTCTCGAATGGAATAAAAATTCAAATCTTTATGTACATCAGCGTGCTTAACAAGTTATATATCTGAACATTTAACCAAATAAAACCAAGGACAAATAAATTACATCTAGTCTTCTCTCCTAACGTAATCATTGCAATGATATATGGTTAACGATCACCATAACTAAAAACACTGCTTGTATTATAACAAAATAACCTTGGTATATAACTTGAGGTCAGGGTCGGATCCAAAGAAAAGTGGAGAAGGAGGATGCGTGTGTGTGTGTGTGTGTGGGGGTACACTCTTATAACAATCCTTCAGTATCATGGACTCATTCATAATTGGTATACAATCTGGAGTGTTCGCTTTATCTTGCTGACAAGCGTGTATGTATACATACCCATTGCAGGCGAAGTCGCAGCCGAGGTCGATGATGTCGTTGGTAAATAGAACTTTGCATTCATTCTCACACTGCTTTTCGGATGCGTCAGTTCCGAACTTCTCGACAACAGCGTTCACCAGTTTGTGGAGCTCAGCGGAGTCAAGGACTGAGAGGGAAACTCTTTTTAAATGTTGGTTATTTTATTCATGATAGAATAAGGATCACGATTAGTAGAAACTGTCTTCACAAGACCGGTGGTTGATAAGTTAGCAACGGCACCCCCGTCATATGACGAAAACGTTCTTGAGAGATGAATAAAAATCGAAGACGTTTGGTCTGCACTGACCATGGAATAATGTTAAAATCCATTGTCCTTTATGATGTGAAGTATAGATCTATCATGTACCGGTTCCTATACTGTACTCCTCTTTCAATAGTTCCTGATAATATCTGTTCCTATTCAGACCCTGTTTAGTATTTAAGAGACTCACTATTTCCAAGGAGTGCCCCGAAGGCAAAGGGAAGCAGACACAGGAGAACGACGGCCACCTTCATGCTGTGGGTGAACAAGGGATATTGATATCACACAGTGAAAGTTAAATAACAGAGAAATGTTGAATATGATATAAAATGGAAAATAAATGGCTGTTGCTACGGGCAGAACAGGACATGCTAACCCTTTTCGAGAACACAACGGTTTTATCATTGACTTTCAGTGAGCCATTCATATAATTTTCACATATTGTTTTTCTTTACTCCCAATGGTATTTGGTTCTGCGGAGAGTCGAGATTGGGTATTCTTTTGCAACGACGTTCTATATTTACAAAAATAATAAGAAAAACAATTTAGTTTAGTTTAGTCTGTCAATCATATTTGTATTGTGCATAAATAAGGATAAATAATCACCAACCACACAATACGTTTTACTCATGCCACTAATTCCAAGATCTCTGCATGAACTGGAAACGGACCTGAGCTACAGAATAGTTTCTTTTTAATAATGACATTATGTATCATGTTATATCTGTTGCATTTTGATTTAGGTTTTGACGTTTTAATTGAAGACAGAAGTGTGATTGTAATCGATTCAAATTGAATGTGTTTATGTTTCATACTGAAAGGTCATAAGGAAACGGTACGTATATTACAATGTAAGCAGAGGCTGTAAACAGTACTTTCACATTGACGTTGCTTAATACCTATACATTGGTAAGTTACGAAGAATATTTTACTGATTTCATCCAAGAAACATATTCTATTTTGATTTGGATGATAAAATGTGAAGGAGATATTTTTGCAAGTAATTCAACTTAATAAATCCAAATACAGGTGAAATTCATCCTCTGCACAATTTGAATTACATTGCATACCTAGTGTGTAAATTTGGTATATTATTGCGTCTCCATAGTTAAGTCATCCATCTATGAACCACATCTATATGGCGATTATGATCTTACTTCACAAGTACACAGCCATTAACTTCATTTCAGTAGAAACATATGTTTGGAATAACTGACTAGGAACCATTAAAACAATAGAACATGTAACGTCAGTGCAACAGATTACAAAGAAGGTATGTTCACGCTGTGACAATCGTAGGAATGGATCACTGAAAATCATTGTTGTCACCAGGTGTTCACGAAATGATATCCTGCCCTACCTTTCCATCCAGTATGATGTTCTGAGAAACTTGCAATGGTGAAAGTAAACACACACACACACACACACACACACACACACACACACACACACACACACACACACACACACACACACACACACACACACACACACACACACACACACAAACACATACACAAGCACACCCATACACAAACAAGTATATATATCATTCACAACATTGTCTCAATTCGTCAAAGTATTCCTTTATTTATTTCCAGAATTTTACCCACAGTGCAAATACATACCTTGTGACGGAATTTCGAAAAGAATAAAGGAACAATTGTACTTTCATGTGTTCCCTTATTCGTATTCATGAGTATATGTTGTTTCCAACACAGCACATTTTAAAATATGACACCAAAGTATTAATGTGAAGTAAATGTCTCTACCTTTTTTCCTTTTAATTGTATTTCATTTATTTTTCAAGTCTATTCCCTTTCCGAACTCATTAACCTTTAAATTATCTATATTAACATCGAGCATCCATTATTACAGTGTCTTTCCACCTGACATATTAATGGTATTAACTTAGAGGTATTTTACTGTGCATGTGATCATACCTATATCAACTACAAAAGGAACATAAATGTTAAGGGCAGATGTAACATCGTGCATGAACAGCCTTCTGAATTTAAGGTTTGTGACGAAGACAAAATATTGTGGTACAGAAAATACGCTTCTACAACCACAAAAAGTCATAAACATCAAGTGGTTGTTATACCACTCTGCAAAGTACACGATGTTGTTCTTTGTTCTTACCTGAATTCTTGCAATTGAACAGAACGGCAGAGTACTGAAGTCTTCAGCTTATATACTTACAAGTTACATGGTCCAAATGTCAGTTCTCATGACCTGTGCTTTAAGAGGCCAGTGCTTTTATTATTTTTGTCACGCTTCCTTTATCTTATCAGAAACAATAGAAACTGAAACATTTCTGATTTTCTTTCAAATCTCCGTTTTATGTATCAATGCACAGCTGCTTTTTATTCTAAAATCTCAAAACACTCCCATAAAAATAGTCAAATAGAACTTTTGCAAGTGATTTCTATTTTATTTTTGCTTTGTATCCGAGCATTGTTATTCAGGTAATTATCGTGGTTGTACTCGTAACACGTGATAGCTTTCAAAGCCCAAACAGTTTCAAAGCAGACGTTACATTATATTATCCACAAGTAAACACTTTTTGAATATAGAAAAATACTATCTCCCCAAAGAAAGAAACGCATAGGCGTTTTGTATTTTTATATATCTATTAATTACCTATTGTGTTCAAACTATCATCAAAATATGTAATAAAAGTGTTGATTGTGCAGCAAAGAGCATGCACTGTCTTCATATAAAAATCCAGATTACTTTCGGAAATCGTCATTCGTTTTGAATGAGTTTCAAGGTCAAATCACTACGCCATGTTTGGACGTTTCAACACGGAACATCGCCATTGAACGAATGAACACTGAAGATTACCAATCTTCTGTTGCCAGGCGTCTGAATGTTCGTCTGAGCACGATATCACGGCTTCCAGCTCGTTATAACCAAACAGGTATAACATATGACCGTCCCCGTACAGGCAGACCTCGAGTGACCGCCGCAGCCCAACATCGGTACATCCAGGTACTACATTTGCGTGATTTTTGCCACAGGTAAAAGCACAACAGCCAGGGTGCCCGGACTTCGAAAATATATGGTCAAACTGTACGGAACAGGTTGAGAAAGGTTGGACTGAGAGCCAGGAGACCCGACGTCGGGACCGTGCTACGTCGTTACCATCGCGCTTAACGTCTTTTTTATATATAATTTATCCACTTGGTTGTATAGACATTTCCTTCTTGTAAACTGATGTAAAAATTCATGTACTAAAGTCTATTTGTGGACGAGTTATACATGTTTGAAAACAACACTTTTGCAACAGATTTCTGGGTTATGCGGGTGTTTTTGGAATAGTACATGTATAAATTTAAGGATTATGTACAATATCAGTCAGATATAATTCCTCACTTGTTTTTATTATTGATGCCTCTACACATAACACATAACCTATTAATACTTGAAGAGTTCCATTAGTGATGGACCCGTGGTGTTCAGCATATGTTCAACTTGATTAAAACGTGATATGGCGGGTTTAAAACGCAGGTAACCATTGTGTCCTGGGCATCAGTCTGGTAAGCTCTGTGGAAATTTAAATCGTATTGGATCCTGGGATTCAGAAGCACTTGCATGCAGATGAGTAAAGAGACTAGGATTATTCCCCGTTTGGCAACATATAAAGTGTCAACGTTACAAGTTTGTTCGTTTGTTCTATATGGATCTTCACGGGTTTCGTTACAAGTACAGTATTCCATCACAAGGGATAAGTATTTCAATGTCAAAACATTGAAGGAATTTTTTAGTAATGCTAATTATCTATTAATTATTGAAAGAAAATAGAACTTGTTGACAAATATTGATTGTTATGTATTGTACATCGATATATTTTGTATAATTGGAAGTTTGAATTAGTAACTGGCTGTATCTTTGTATCTTCAAAGGAGGTTAAAGTATCGCAAAATCATTGTCCGCCTGAGAGGGTACGTAAGTCCTAACACTTTCAAAGTACATTGAAACTTACCAGATCTTTAAACGTAGCATTTTTGTGCCTTTAACCTATGGGTTAACTTTCCTGCAATCGCCAGCGGCTGAAGGGATGGTGTAAATCCAAATAGGGACCATGCAGGTTAGCAAAGGCACTGTAAGTCCCCATGGTCCCTAGTATGGTGATCTACCTTCATTTGTTGGCAATCTATAGCCTGTTTTCATATTGTATCTCTTGTATGATTAAAATGTGTTCAATTCAATTACTAGTTTTTAAATTTCCATCTGTGATATACTAGTTGTTTTACTGGCCTTCGTTGATAGGTTTGTATTATTTACCTATGATTATTATAAATATATAACTTGATATAGTCACGAAATGGCTGAAATACTGCCGATGTGACTAAAATTTTTAACTCACTCACTCATTCATTATAAGTACACTAGCTGAATTTAAGCATCCAGTTGGATTGAGTTTAGAGATCTAACCAAGGTTATTTTTATCCTGTGTGTATATTCCCATATATTGTGTAGTGACACTTGTACAGCTTGCGCATTTCATTCATACAACATTCACCGCTATTTTGCCTTTTTACGCCTTATTGAATCTGTTTCGATGGATGAAGCATACGTGATCCTCTGGCGTTGACTGTATTTTTACATGACGATGCATATCTTTTATGAATGAAAAATAGTTTTCGCCATCGCCTTTGATGACGGTAACGTGGTCACGGCTATCAATCGAAATGAATAACAAGAGCTCAACCTTGATCGACCCACTTTATATCTGATCACCTGTCTCTTCACTTCTTCTGTAACGACTGCCTGTACGAACTGACCCAGACAAAAGTAAGTCACTGGTCGTATATCTGAAAACTTTACTGCAAAACTTCCGAATACCACTTTTGAGATCGTGTGTTCTTTATTCATGACGAAAGCGTCGGGTTAAGGAATATATTTAGTTATTAGTGTACACATAGATAGCCGTTGTCCAAATCAAGTGACAATGATATTAAACAGAAACAAACTTGAATGATTATTTAATGATGACAATGCATGTAGTCAGTTGATTTGTTGGTTAGTTTGTTTCTAAACGCCGCACTTAGCAATGTTCAAGCTATATGGCGGCGATCTGTAATCGAGTCTGGACAGTCAGTCCAGTGATCCACAAAATGAGCATTAATCTACACAATTGGGATACGATGACATGTATCAACCAAGTCAGCGAGCCTGAACAGCGGTCGGTCAGTCAGACAGTGAACCCTCAGTTACCCCACCGCCTAATGTTTGATGGTTACATAGAGAGTGTTTCTATGTCAAGTGAGATATGACTTTCTTCACGTGATCACAGGTACATCAAATTTCACTAGACACATGGCACCTTCTGGTCTTAACGTAAACGTCAAAACAGCATACGAAAACATAAGAGTACCTAACTTTCAAACAGTTGATATAATAATCCTACCTGACAGATGACCCTTTCATAAACATATGCAAAGGCTAGTCAATCGTTCACCTGACAGAAACGGGAACATGTGATAAAGGTCGAACTAGGGAATTGCATCGGAGATCATTCTTGGCAATGATGCTTCAAATGTCCACCACATGTCCATAAATGTTGTGAAAGCTATAGATTGATCGCGGTCAACAAGAGTCGTATGACACTGTTTGAAACACGTGTAAAGGTAATCCTTGTTTGTGTGTGCGTATGAATATGAAGGTCACATGTATGAATGGACTGAAACAATCTTACTATCAGAAATGGACAGTGGAAGTCAGAGTGTCACATCAGGTCATGGGAATGTTTTTACGTACATTTATGGACCAAGTTCGTGGGTAGATACTACGGTTATAACGAACCAATTTTAGCTCGGTTTACGCATTTCAACTATACCCTCCACACAAAGAAACGCACAGGTGATATTGATATTCAATATTAGTGTCTGATTGTAAATAAATAATTTCGACATTATAATGCTGATTTGTGTTCACGAATGCACAGGGCATAAACGCATCTCCAATGCACTTCTGCGTTCGAAAGCGTCAATGTAGAAGAAAATATTAAGACATCACATGGTTCGAATCATTGACCGCCAGAGGAATTTGTTCAAGATAGTGCCAGACCTCACACAGCACATGGCACTATTCAGTATCTTCAGAATGAGAACATGCAGTGTTGTCATGGCCTTCCAAATCGCCTAACCTCAACCCCATCGAGCATTTGTGGGATGAACGGCAACTGAAGCCCCATAGGTTAGGATCAACTGTCACAGGTTTTGCAAGAGGAATGAACAAGAATTCCACAAGATCGAATTCAAAGATTTATTCACTCCATGCAGAGAAGAAGAAGAGCAGTTTCAGTGGCTCATGGTGGCCACAACAAATATTGAAGACAACGCCCAACTTATTGAACGTTTTTATAAGCTATATATGTTAACATACATTAAATCTTTCATACTGTGAATTGTGGCTGCAACTGATCCAGAAATACACGTGTTATCTCACTTTGAAGTTAGCAGATTAAATTCGTAAAAATACACCTATGCCTTTCTTTATTTGGAGCGTATAATGTATATAGCAGGTAGTAGGAACCAAAATAACGTTCGTCACATCCGTCAGTTCATTATAAAACATTGGTCGCTGTATGTTATTGTTGGTAGTCATAGGCAACAACTTAAATATATATTATGAAAATAACATCTGGGGTTGTTCCCAGAGATGTAATCAATTATTGAATCTCTTTGTGTGTGTTGGGGTGAGGGAGTTTGGTTGCTTGTATATCTATGTTACGTCAAGAAATACACGGGTTCTGTAGGTATTGCCAAAGGTCAAAATCAGAAAGGCTGCTTTAAGCACAATAAACATCTTTTTGGTAGGTGTTAGAAGGAAATCCATAACATAAAACAATAACTCACACATATGCAAGCATTTGCACACACAGAGCGATACACCCTCACACGCACACGCGCGTACACACATACCGGTAACTGGTATATAGTGTGTGGGACACTATCAGAGCTTACTAGATTGCAGACTCACCACTAGTGGTGATCCGATTAATTGAAATAATCGAAGATTGTTCGCAGTGACTCAACGACCAAGCAATCGATCATGTTTTCTCATAATCGAACACAAACAATTCTGGAACACTTGTTTTCATGAACAATATTTTTCACAAGGTTGGTTTTGTCTGTTACATTTCATAAGCACTATAAGCTCGTTCCAAGTCATGATTGAATTTATCTTAAAGACACCAAGAAATTTATGTTCCTAACTAGTTACTGTTATGTACTAGCCATCCTTTAAAGATGTGAAATTTTGCCCAAACCCCCAAAGTAACTACATATTTTTTTCCTTATTTTTTTGTGCATTAACAAATTTCATAAATGGCGCTAACCAATTATTTTCGATGATTGATCGGTGGTAATGAACCAATCATCAATTATGAGATTATTACTAATTCCCAACACTACTCACCACATGTATGCAACGCCTCTATTCTGAACATTGATGGTTAAATTTGAATTTCTACACTACAGGCTTAAAAAACGTATCACATGAAAATGAGGTTTTATCTGAATCAGAGACGCATTGATAAGCTTGATCGTTGAGGAAACATTAACCCATTAGTCAGTGAATATTGAACAGTCGTCGGAAATGGAGTCCTTTCAAACAAAATGGTCATTATATTAATACAACGTGTCTTTCTTTCTCTTTATGGAGCTGATGAATGAGGTGAAGCGTTCTTTTCCCCAGTAGTCATGAACTAACTAACTTCCAGTCAGCATGTAATTCAGGTATACGCAATAGGCATGATGTTAGCTCGATTAGAGACTATGCATTTCATTGGTTATACTCCGTGTAAAGGGAAATAACTCTCACTCTCTGTATCCGTATATGTGTCCTTTAACGTCACTCTCAGAAATATTCCAGCTGTATAAGTTGTGTCTGTCAGTAATTAGGTCTGGACGAGGCAGTGCAGATATTGACTATATGAACATCGACTTGAGCAAACGAAAATACGGTGACATGCATCAACCAAGTCGGCGTGACTGGCTCCCCTACCCGTTTGTCGCCTCTGACGATACACACAAGCGCTTCTGATAAAAATCAATTCTGACCTTGATCACCACTGGTATTTACTTAAGTAGACTGTGTTGGACAAAACAGGTCACGGTAATTCCGATAACATACAATGGCACACCCACTCGTTGTTCCAACAAGGTGTTTTTCACGTAACATTTGCTCAAGAAAGATTACTGAACTCTCATATGTTACCGATCCCGTATTGGGCATGCCATTATGGGTGAACACCTGTGATGTGTTCCAGAGTCATTGTCCTCTGATTTGAATACCGGTACTTCCGGTGCAAATCCCTCGGTATTGTAGTCAGAAATGAAACTGTCGAATCATTTTACATCAGAATGCAGCTTTTTTACCTGTCCCCCCGAAATGTACACCCCTTTAGTAATATTTTTCTAAAACCTAAGTTAACTTTGCAAAAACACAGCTTCAAGAATCAACCTAGCTAAATGTGTGTCGCTGCACTTAAAAGCAGAAACAGCTTCGTGAATGGATCACAGACATCTATGTTCGTCTGTGAATATAGGAATTGTCCCGTGACGTCAAGATGGATGTACATGGTCCTCCTGTGGTGTCAAGGAGATGTAAACAGGTGACACATCCCAGTTGATAATATTGGAGTAAGTTTTGCGCCTTTTTTTTATCAATATCCGACCAATACACTATAAGAACCCGGAATGGTCTTTACACATTGTGTCCGTGTGGGATTGAACCCAGACCTTCGCCATGACGAGTGGATGATCTAAGCACTAGGCTATCTAACCGCCCCTGATAACATTACTAACCCAACGCTTTTTCTGCCTTGTACTGCCCTGACACGATAACCTGTTTAGATTTGCCTAAAATTAAGTGAGTGATTATGGTTTTACGACGCTTTTTCACCAGTAAATTCACAAACGTCTGAACAAAGGCGAAAGGAAATGGGTTGGAAAAACATGGTACTGATATATTTATTTTCTCTTTCGGTGCATCATAAATAAGATCAGATCATATAAGAGAGAATGGCTTTATCCTTTTATCCTTTTTTTAGCAATATTTCTATCAATATCAAGACGGTGGACGCTAGATAATGGCTGCACAGGGGGTACCCAGATACTTGACTTTTGTGATAATCAAAACTATATTATTCTCTGCCGTTGGAATGGAGCTCAACATATGTTTTGTTTGGGATTCCACCTACTCTGTTGGGTAGTTGGGTCAATTCTAACCTGGCATTCGAACCTTCACACTCAGGGTGAGGCACCTAATCGACAGCGATTTAACACACTCATCCAAATGTAACATAATTCTATTTGGACCAACACCTTCTCAGTGAAGTGCAGATTCTCACACTCAATCTGAATCTGAAAGACATGGTACTGATATATGTATTTCCTCTTCCGATACATTATAAATAAGATTTGATCATATCAGGGAGAATGGGGTTATCCTGCTTTTAGCAATATTTCATCGATATCAGATAATGGTAACATAAGGTGTACCCAGATACTTGACTTTTGTGATTATCAAGACATATTATTTTCTGCCGTTGGAATGAAACTCAGCATATGTTCCATATGTTATATTTGGGATTATGCCTACTCGGTTGGGTCAATTCCCACCTGGCATTCGAACCTTCATACTCGGGGTGAGGCACCTAATCGACAGCGTTTTATAACACTCCTCCAATTGTAACATAATTCTATTTGGACCAACACCTTCTCAGTGAAGTGCAGATTCTCACACTCAATCTGAATATGCCTATACACAGCTTTTCGTACATTTTACCACATTTTGATAGGCATTGTGTATCCATAGTTGTCAGAAAGGTACGTGATCCTGGCAACCAGTTGTCAAACTTCTGTTTTTATGGAGACCATGGCTAAGTAGGTGAGATCGATGTCTTTGTGTGCTGGTGATTATGTGTCCCTCTGAGAGAGTATGAGTTCGAATCATGATTGGGGTTCAACCTCTAAAAGTATCAGAGATTTACTAAGTATATACCCGTGATATGACGTATGCTCGTTCATAACGTTTCGTGTTTTAAATTATTGCTTGTTCCAAAGTGTACCGAATATGACATAAAAATAAGGCATTTTTAACATTTTATTTCACGGATTTACATTAAAGCAACAGCAGGGACCTCTTTTATGTATGGAGCCTTTTGATCAGATCCTGGATGCTGTGAATAAACAACGGTTTGAGATGTAATAACAAATCATTGGAACAAAGATCATCCGAACAGATTTAGTACTCTTGTCTCAGTATATATAACATGCAAATGCACGTGATACAGAAACGATCTGTGTGATATAAAGCGAGCTTTATCAAGTTCTGTATCTGAACATTAACCAAATAAAACCAAAGCTAAATAACTTCTCTTCTCTCCTTACATAATCATCGCAATGATATAAGGCACATAACTGAAAACCACAGCTTGTAATGTCACCAAAAACCAAAACAATCCGTCAGTATCTTGGACTGATATGCAATATGTATTGTTCGCTTTGTACTAAACATACCCCTTGCAGGCAAAGTCGCAGCCGAGGTCGATAATTTTGTTGGTAAATAGAATATTGCATTCTTTTTCACACTCCTGTTCGTTAGCGTCTGTACCGAACCTCTCGACAACAGCGTTCACCAGTTTGTGCAGCTCAGCGGTGTCAAGGACTGAAAGAGAAACTCTTCTTAAATGTTTCTTATGTTATCTATAACAATCCCCCACAAAAATAGCAAATGGGTGATAGAGCATTCCCTGTGATGGATCTCACTTGTGGAATCAGCTGCCAAGTTTTAATCCAGAGTTGACATACTAATCACAAACATTTAAGCGACACTGAACAGCAAGAGTTGGAAGGAAGTCGCTATACAAATCAACAATTATTATTATTATTATAAAGGATCACCGTTAGACACACTGTGTTGACAAGACCGGCAACTGCTAAGTTAACACTCGTCACGTGGTGAAAACGTTCTTGAGGGATCAGTGAAATCGAAGAATATTGGTCTGCATCGACCATGGCATAGTGTTAAAATCCATTGTCGTTTGTGGTGTAAAGTAGAAAGAAATCGTCCTTCAGTTTTCCCTAAAACAGTTTCGGTATAGTGTTCGCGTCATGTGGGAGAAAGGTCTAAATGGAAACATGTTCCTGTGCCGCTGTCACAGGTGTCTTGCTGACAAAGAAGGTTCATTATGATGGTTGCATGGAAGGCTGTCCCAGCTTTGACCCCAGGTAGGATTTGCTTTGTTTCGTTATAAATTCACTTCCATGTGAGAATTTCGAAGAAAGAAAGGAACGCTCAAGATTACTCTTTGTTTCGTATTTGAATCTTTAAAGCTCTCAACACTGAAACAGTAAGTCGAATACAGCATGAATACACAAGAACACGGGCATGTATGATAAAAAACTTCATGTTCAATTCCAGCATCTTATTCAGTCCTCAGTTATACATTAGGCATTGGAGCCTAATTGAACAGGTCGTGATAAAATATGTGTTCCTATTCAGCCCCTTCATAGTATTTTAACAGTGTTTGAAGTAAGGCCCGTCCGACCGCCCGAGATGGGCTAGATTCCTGACGGACGGTCTAAATTTTCAGCTAGCCCGCCCGATGGTCTGGTAAAAATTTAGATGTTCCTAACATCTGAGTAAATTCACCATCTTGGTGTCTGGTCTGGTTAAATCCATTTTGGGCTGGTAACATTTTGAAGTTCCCAGCCCTGATGTCTGGCTGGGGTTTTGGCTTATTTCATGCACTGATTTGAGAGACTCACTATTTCCAAGGAGTTGGCCAAAGGCAAAGGGAAGCAGACACAGGAGAACGACGGCCACCTTCATGCTGTGGGTGAACAAGGTGTATTTATATCACACAGTGAAAGTTAAATAACAGAGAAATGTTGAATATGATGTAGGATGGAGAATGAATGTCTGTTGCTACTGGCTCGACAGGACACGCTCGTCCTCTTCGAGAACACCACTGTTTTATCATTGACTTTCAGTGAGCCATTCATATAATTTTCACATATTTCTTTACTTCCAATGAAATTTGGTTCTGAGGATACTCAGATAGTATAGTCGATACTGGGTATTCTTTTGCACCAACGTTCTATAGTTGTAAATGTAAACAATTTAGCTATTGTTAATATACTGAGTCAAAAAAGAAACTTCACAAAATGTAATTTGAAAAATAATGAATAATTTTTTTCTGATGATACATCTATTATCCGAAATGCGATCCCTATCTTTCGACGTTAGCAAAACCCACTCAAACCCATCCATTCGTCGTGCTAATGACGTTATTGCCAAATCAGGTTTTGCACGTGCAGTCGATCACGTGATCTTCGCATCGAAGTTTTCTTCATATGCACGTGTTTGCATTTTAAACCACAGTTCTAACGGTACTTGAAATGCCACGATTGTCGGATGTGCAACGTGAACGTGCCGTTGGCATGTTGCAAGCGGGAAGATAAGTTATTGACGTCGCAAGAGCAATGGGATGCAGCCGTCGTACTGTGTATGACTTGCGAGATCGTCTAAAACAAACTGGCACCACTTCTGATCGCCCAAGGTCGGGTCGTCCACGTGTGACGTCACGAGCAGAAGACCGTCAAATCGTCCTACGTCACCTACGTGACAGATTTCTGCCGGCTACACGAACCAGGGCTGAGATGTTTAGAGGTCGACTGTCCTCACAGACCATTCGAAATCGGTTGCGGGCTGCCAATCTCCATTCTCGACGTCCATATCGTGGGCCAATATTGACGCCGTTTCATCAACGTCAACGTCTGCTGTGGGCCCAACGTCACCTCCGATGGACCCAGAGAGACTGGAATCGAGTCGTCTTTAGCGATGAATCCAGGTTTACCCTCAGATTCGCGGACGGCAGGCATAGAGTCTGGAGACGACGTCGTGAACGGTATGCCCAATGTTGTGTACAGGAAGTCGACAGATTCGGGGGCGGAAGTTGAATGGTGTGGGGTGCTTTCTGTGGGAACAACCGTTCCCGACTTCTGGTCATCCGTGGAAACCTCACAGCTGCTGCTTACCGCGACCAGGTGCTCACCCCTGAACTCGTTCCTTTCATGGCGGCTCATGGCCCAGGTCTACAGTTTCAGCATGATAATGCTCGGCCGCATACCGCGATGTTGACGCGACATTTCCTTCAAAACGCTGGAATCAACGTCATAGACTGGCCATCGAGGTCCCCTGACCTTAATCCAATAGAGCACGTTTGGGATGCACTTGGGAGAAGGCTTCGTGGTCTTAGGAACCAACCTCAGAATTTGCAGGAACTTGGCGCTGCCTTGCAAGAGCAATGGCGCAGAATCCCCAACCACGTGTTGACAAGCATCAGGCAGTCGATGAGGAGACGGTGTTTGGCAGTGGTAATTGCGCGGTGCGGCCATACACGATATTGAACTGAGAAATTTCGCATTTTTATTCTTGTAACAGGACATTCTGTATACCCATGTTTTGGAACGGCGGTGTAGCCTAATGGAACTGATTATGGCACTGTCAGTGTATCGAGTACATCACACAGATCTCAGCAATGAAATAATAACAATTCAATCATCTTACCATCTCTTGTTCTTTTATAGTGCCCTGAAGAAAGAATGTGAAGTTTCTTTTTTGACTCAGTATAGTATAACTGACGATAAAGGATCACCCAACTAACATAGTAAGTTGCACTTTTGCCACAAGTTCCAAAATCTACACACTGACGCAAACGGCACCTGAACTACAGGGAGAGCGGAAGATCGCGGGTTCGATCCCCGACCACGTCATACCAAAAGACGTTAAAATATGGTACTTGTTGGTCCCTGCCTGGCGCTCGGCATTAATGGGTGCAACAAGGACTGGTCGGCTCGGAGTCAGTATACTGTGTCTGAGTGGGGTATTCATGCTTCACTGCGGCATGGTATCTCAGGGGGCTAGCACTATAAAACCAGCTACAGTCTGGGCTAGTACAAGCAGCCGCACATCCACATACACACGCATGCACGTCGTCATATGAGCGGAATATTCTCAAGCACGACGTTAAACCCAATTTCACCTCACCTCACCTGAACTACAATATAGTTTCTTTTTGATAATGACATTTTTTATCGTGTTTGATTATCTTAGAAGTTAATTTAGGTTTTGACGCTTAATTTAAGACAGAAGTTTGATAGTTAATCGATTCAAATTGAATGAATATATGTTTCATAATGAAGGGTCATAGGAAAAGGTTCATGTGTTCCAGTCTATGAGCAGAAGGCTGTAAACATTACTGTGTCATTCATCATGCATGATACATGTACATTTGTAGGTTACAGAAAATAATCCTATTGACTGATTTCATCCAGGAAACAAATTGTATTTACATTTGAATGATTATATGTGGTGTATTATTCTCAAGTCATTAAATTTAGTACATACGAGAGGTGGTATTCATTCTGAATTACATTGCATACACAATATCTACCTTGTGATAGTTAAGTCATTCATCTATTGAAACATGTCTAAATGGTGATATAATTACATACTTTCTCAGATACACATCCAATAAATTCCTTTCATTAGAAAATCTATGCTTTGAATAGCTGACCGCAGCACTATTTAAACAATAGAAAATGTAACGTGAATGCAAAGGAATACATAGTTGTGGAAAACCTTACAAACAGATTCCATTTAGGATTGATGTGACGACCAAAATAGCTGTGAAAGAGTATTCTCTTAACGAATACATTAACCCTTTGAATTGTCTATGCTAACATCTAGCATCCATAATTGCAGTATCCTTCCTGTTGCCTAATTAATCTTTAGACTTATTTTACTGTACACGGGAACATAATGATATCATCTGCAAACAGTAGCATAGATATTAAGGGCGATTGTAATACCGTCCATGGACAGCCAATTGAGCTTAATCTATGTGACTTAATCAAGATATAGTGGTACAGGACATACGCATCTACAACCATCAAGAGGTTATCAAAACACTCTGCAAAGTATACGATGTTGTTCTTTGTTCTTACCTGAATTCTTGCAGTTGAACTGAACTGCAGAGCACTGACGTCTTCACTTTATATACTTACAAGTTACATGGTCCAAATGTCACTTCTCATGACCTGTGCTTAAGTAGAGCCATACTCTTAATATTTACATAATGTTGTCTTAATCTAATCATTAATTTGTAAACAACACTTGTGCAAACTGAAATAAATTGTAATATGCCTTAAAACGCTCGGTTGATTTATATCGTAAAATCTCATGACACCTCTTTACAAGTCCGGTTTACTTAATTTTTGGCTTTGTATCCGTAAATATTTATTATTATGAAAATTCTCGTGGTTGTACACGTAAAAACATACCTCTCCAAAAACTCTCTGTTTAAAAGTAGACAATACAACTTATAATCCACAAGCAAACACTTTTATAAAGATTGTCCTTAATATTTCAAGCGAGGATGGTGAATATCATTGGTCATATATAGGTAATCATGTCTTCTTTATTAGTGATTTAATGCCAGGGATGCAGGAATTAATAATCCTTAGTTCCATTAGTGATGGACACCTGGTGCTCATAGTATAACCAGCACATATGTTGCATGAAAGGTGTCTTCTGGCATATTTCTTCTGTTTATGAGTGAGTGAGTTTGGTTTTACGCCGCTTTTAGCAATATTCCAGCAATATCACGACGGGGGACACCAGAAATGAGCTTCACACATTGTACCCATGTGGGGGAATCGAACCCGGGTCTTCGACGTGACGAGCGAACGCTTTAACCACTAGGCTACCCCACCGCCCCCTTCTGTTTATGATATAAAGGAGGTGATATTGTGTATTTATTCAGCAGGTAACCTTTCTCTTTGTCTTTGTGAGAATGGCCCTCGTGTTAGACCATGGGACCCAGAGCCACTTACATGCAGATATGTAAAGAGAATTTGAATATTCACCATTGAACGATATATAAAGTGTCAACGTTTTAATGTTTGTTTGTTTTTAACAGGGCAATATTCAAGCTATATCATGGCAGTCTGAAAATAATTTAGTCTGGGCCAGACAATTCACTGATATCACGAGCATTGATCTACGTAACTGGGATACGATGACATGTGTCAACCAAGTCAGTTAGCCTGTCCACCCGATCCCGTTAGTCGCCTCTTACGATAAGCATGGGTTGCTGAAAACCCGGATCTTCATAGGTTCCGTTACAAGTACACCCGTTGATTTTAAGCATCCAGTTGAATTGCGTTTAGCTATCTGACACAGCTTATTTCTTGTCCTGTGCGCTCTATTCTCATGTACAGCGTCACTACAGTGACACTTGTACATATTGTCTATATCAATCATATTACCCGTGAAGGTCCGGGTTAGAATGCTGATCTTCAGTAACCAATGCTTGTCGTATGAGGCGACTAACGGGATCGGGTGGTCAGGCTCTCTGACTTGGTTGTCATCGGTTACCAATTGCGCAGATCGATGCTCATGCTGCTGATCACTGGATTGTGTGGTCCAGACTCGCTTATTTACAGACCGCCGCCATATAGATGGAATATTGCTGAGTGCGGCGTAAAACTAAACTCACTCACTCTATCAATCATGTAACATTCGTCGTTATTTTGAACTTTACGCCCTATGTAATCTGTTTCGATGGGTGATCCATACGTCATCCTCTGGTGTTGAATTTATTTTCAAATGAAATGTGGCAAATACAAGCTTAACAGTATATTCTGTCTGCATCCTATGCGCATACTTTGTGCTTCATATTTTCTCTTGATAATAGGGGCGGTGGGGTAGCCTAGAGGTTAAAGCGTTCGCTCGTCACGCCGAAGGACCGGGTTCGATTCCCCACATGGGTACAATGTGTGAAGCCCATTTCTGGTGTCCCCCGCCGTGATATCGCTGGAATATTGCTAAAAGCGGTGTTAAACCCAACTCACTCACTCACTCTTGGTAATATTCTCAGTATACAGACAAAACAGTGATGGAAGGTGAGAGCCCAATGATCACAGTTTGTATAATACAGTGTGAAGTTCCTTGTGTTTGATGAGCTCGCGACTAACAAAATAACATATTTAGTGATATATTTCAGGAATATTCAACCTGTCCTTCCTGATCACCCTGACGGACTATCGCTTATAAATTGGGATTCAAACCCACGGACAGAATACTGTGCACAACGGCAAACTGGCGGACGTCTGGTGCAAATTCCGGAGTCTCATCTATAGTATACGAGAGACTCTGAATACTACACGCTGGATACCATATTACAAAATGAGAGGTCTTTCTGGGGTATCTGACCCCAGCAAAGGCACAGCATACCCCTTTAAATGACATTAAAGCCACAGACGAAGCAACGTGGGTCCATATACCCTACACGTTCTAAACGGATTTGATTTCACAAAGATGCATGTTAACGTTAAATCAAAATGAAAGTGGCGACGGAGCTTGGATCATCACACTCATGTGACGTGCTTGTTTTTAAATAAAAAGGTTGTTTTTTTCAGTGGATGATCCATACGTGTTATCTTCTCGTGTTGACATTATTTCTACATGACGATGCATATTTTGTATGAATGAAAAATACTTTCCAACGTGGCATTTCATAAGCGTAAAGCGGTTCCATATCATCCAATCAAACCGAATGAGACGACGTCAACCTTGATCGCCCCACTTTGTATCTGACCAACTGTCTTTTCACATCTTGTGTCATAACTACATGTACGAACTAACCAGGACTAAGGTATAAGTATAGGTTAATCACCCTTACAAGGTAGTTATTTAAATACCTACCGTAGTGAGGGTGATAAAACGGCTTACACCACGAGGGCAGACTTATTTAATACGCGTGTAATGTATTAGGCATGATGAAAATTATCAAAATGAGTACAATTTTATTGTTTTTCAATGGAAATAATTGCTCTTGGGCAGTTGTTCAGTTATGCTAATAAAACACTTCCAAGAACAATGGACATAACTTCCCTAGTGGTTTAACCAAGTTTAGCATAGGGCTTTTACAAATTGTGTGTCCTTCCTCGTGTTTATTCCTATCAGTGTATCATACAATGTCACTCAAAGAAGGAATGTGTATCTATGGTAGTTTCGGAAGCATGAACTGAGTGAGTGGGTGAGTGAGTCAAAGTGATTCAGTGGGGGTCAGAGATAGACTACCTGTTTCTACACATGTGGGGGAACTCGAAGGACAAAACGAAAGAGTCAATAAACCCTTTTAGCCACTCCACCAATGTTTGACGGATACACGGACGATATTTCCTGTGTCCAGTGAAATATGATGTATTTGTAATGCAATGATGAGAAAATAACACATTATATTTCACTGGACACGTGAGATATTCTATTAATTATATGCATCTAACTTAGTTTAATTAACTGTAAACATTATTAATCCGAGAAAGTTCAATTAACGAAATGCAAAGTCTCTCAACTGTTAACTAAAGACTGTTCACTTCTTTGTTCGGGTACATAAATAAGACATGGACCAGAATTCGAAAATAAAATAAATATCGAGGAAGCTCAAATCTGAATCAGTTGCTATCTTTTTATAAAGTGCTATGTTTGTATAGCAAACCCTCAGTAATGCTAATCAAAAGATCCTTTTGGTTTAGCGCATACGTCATAGATCACGAAAACATAAGCATCACAATATAAGTTGTATGCTTTTCTCGAGGGTAATACGGTCTGATGTACGCCGCTCTGTAGCAGTGTCACCCGAGCCGGTAGGCGAGGGATGACACTGCTACAAATAGGCGTACATCACACCGTATTACTCGAGGGAGAAGCATACAACGTATTTATCTTACCGCCATATTAAATGTACAAAATATCATTTTATTTTATTTTAAAGATCGCTACGACTATATGACATGTAAACAAAATGGCGTCTGCCCCTCGACTGGAATTTTTAAATCAGTGAAACATATATATGCTGACAAGGTTAACACTGCTATAAAAAGGTTAATTATGCTTAAGTTGAGTGTGCAAACGATTCAATGTATAAAATAGTTTAAATAAAGCAGTGAAAGTCGGTAAAATAAATTTGTACATAGTGAACTCAAAAACAGCTAATCGAACGGTTTACAATTCCGGACACTGCATACGTCATATTATGACGTCATACGATTGTTAGCGATACAGCTTCTCGGCGGAGAGTTTGGCGGTTACCGTGGCAGCGGGTAATATTTTTTTCCAGTTGTCACCCTCCTGGGAGGGGTGCGACGGAAACTTGTTAAAGCGTCATTGACCTCGGAGAATAACACAGTGCATATCAATATGAGGGTTACACGTATGACTGTAATTTGACACAGAACTGGACTGTGGAATTAGGAGTGTCCGCTATCTAATCTGGCAGTAACAGCAAAACATCAGATCATGGGAACGTTTGTACGTTCATTCATGGACCAATAGACTAACAACTAGTCTCTGTAATGAACATATTTAACAGAAATTAGGCACATAGTGAAAAAAACCAAAATATAATAAGAAGGAGCCCTGAGACTTTCTTCATTTTCAGAAGCCGTCGAAATCTAGACTTGCCGTATTTACTCGCTCACTAAAGAGACTGGGGGAGAGGACGGGGGTGTCTGTGTAGAAGTGGGCGGGGTCTAGGTGTGGGGGGGTCTGGATGTTTTGACATTGACATCTACACCGTCCTGAATCCAATCATATGTTCACTAACTACAAATGCACGGACACACACACACACACACATTCACAAACACACACACATATATAGATACACTCACTCACACTCACACACATTCACACACACACATATATATACACACAACTATAGATACACACAAATACACACACATGCGCACCGATCATGCACCGAGTATATCAATAGAACAAAATATCGGGTCATAAAATACTTGAAGATTGCGACATGATGACAGCACCGCCACGAAATGTCGACGCGGAGACATGATTGAACTGACAAGCGGCCATTTCTGGAAGTTGTCTTATCTGCGACACACCTTAACTACTTAATTTACAACCGCTATAAGTGCTATTCTTGCAGCTGTATTTCATCTGGCTTGATGTTATCACACTCATGACTCAAAGTCTCAGTTACGTCAGTGAGCTCAAGGTATTACCGGGGGAGTTACCAATGACATATTAATCGATGATTCATTCAGGAAATTCAGTCTTTGTGTGTGTGTAGGAAGGAGGGATTTTTTTCTTTATATGTGTGTGGCATTACGAACTAAGCGGGGTTGTGCAGGTATTGCCAAATGTCAAAATTAGAAAATCAGAACGTTAAACACATTGTATAAACACACACACACACACGGGCGCGCGCGCGCGAGCGCACGCACTCAAGCGGACACACACACGGAGACACACTCAACTAGTACATGGTGTGTGCAACCCTAACTGAGCCTACAAGATTTCAGGTTGACCACATATATCACCTAGTTTAATTATGAACACTGAAGTTTGAATTTAATACGATTTCTACACTAACGGCTTAAGAAAACACGTGTGAATGGCGTTTAATCTGAATCAGACACGGTGATAAATTTGAAAGTTATGAGAAAACATTACTCCCCGTGCACACATGGACATCGCTGTTAACGGGAGTCACTCAATATTGTAGTCACCAGAAGTTGATTCCTTTCAACATGTCTTTGTTTCTCGTTATGTTTTTCTGTCTGGAGCTGATGAATAAGGTAAAAAGTCCTTTTCCCCGGTAGTTTGCTATCATGGGTTATGAAATACTCATTCATGGACCAAGTACTCAGCGGCATAAAACTAAGCTCACTCAATAAATACCTTCCAATCAACTAGACATCCCGTTATACACAATGGGTCTGGACGAGACAATCCAATGATTCGCTCTGAGCAGTCGGGACACGATGACATGACAGTAGCGTACCTGCCATTAGGCACTTAAGGCACGTGCCTACACCTAATTATTTCGGCATTTTTTACATGTGGTGTGTTATGGAGATGTTATTTTTCGAGAGCAGTCTCCGTTTCTGTGAAAGGTTGATAACTAATATGCTACTTTGATGTCAACATGGCGTCTAGCACATCAAAAACAACTGACAAGTATTTTAAGATTTCATCCGTAAAAGATGATACTAATGAGCTTGCTCCTCAGCCAGAGGAAAAGAAAGTATGCGTTCCAGAGTCCCATGCACCACCATATTTAGATCCGGTCAATTATGGAAACGGTTTGGTTGATCAGGAAAAGAAAGATTTCCTTACATCGAAATGGCAAGATTGTCACTTGTTCAAATTATGTTTATGTATAAAGTAATCAGGCGCTAGCATTCTACCGCTCAGTATGCATTCACAGCATTACATGCAACAGTTTGTTTCAGCCATTATAACTAGCACTAGTCTACAGATCTACAGACTCGTACGTCCAGGTGAACCTACACTTCATTTCTTTCCTTGGTACGCCCAGACCCGTGAAGATGCGGTAGAATAGGTCTTCAGCAACCCATGTGCTTGCCATAAAAGGCGACTATGCTTGTCGTAAGAGGCGAATAACGGGATCGGGTGGTCAGGCTCGCTGACTTGGTTGACACATGCCATCGGTTTCCAATTGCGCAGATCGATGCTCATGCTGTTGATCACTGGATTGTCTGGTCCAGACTCGATTATTTACAGACCGCCGCCATATAGCTGGGATATTGCTGAGTGCGGCGTAAAACTAAACTCACTCACTCACTTACACCCTTGGTACGCCTCTGACATGCCCCAACAAAGACAGCGTGACTGGGTACATGGCCCTTTAGTCTCCTCTTTCGACAATCACAGGCGCCTGTGACAAAGACCTGACCCTGATCGTCTATGGTCTCTATGAAAGTTGGCTACCTCGACAAGAAAGGTCATGATCTTTTCGATAACATGCAAAGGCACACCCACTCATAGTGGTTCAAAAACTGTGTTTTTCACGTAACATTTTGTATGGAAAGATTTTAAAGGT
The DNA here is from genome assembly GCF_003918875.1 of Haliotis rubra. Classification (NCBI taxonomy): domain Eukaryota; kingdom Metazoa; phylum Mollusca; class Gastropoda; order Lepetellida; family Haliotidae; genus Haliotis; species Haliotis rubra. Next base: position 34,265 of record NW_025767633.1, read on the forward strand.
CCCATATGTTATCGACCGTTGATGGGGCACGGCATTATGGGTAAATGGGTTGTTTTTGTGGTGTGCCTCTGTGTTGAAACTCCAGGTGCAAATCACTCGGTTTTGTCGTCAGAAATGGTACTGTCGAATCGTTTTCATCATTATGCGGTGTTTTGCCTGTATGCCTCTTCAGTTGGTGAGGGGCCGCCGTGGGTAGCCTAGTGGTTAAAGCGTTCGCTCGTCACGCCGATGACCCGGGTTCGATTCCCCACATGGGTACAATGTGTGAAGCCCATTTCCGGTGTCCCCCGCCGTGATATTGCTGGAATATTGCTAAAAGCGGCGTAAAACCATACTCACTCACTCACACAGTTGGTGAGGATTCGTCACCACTTGCCCTTTACCGTAACCTCCAGTGTTGTGTAATATGACAAGTCAATCAGACACGTTTAAGACCTGGATCAGATTTGCCACTGGGGCCGTACGCTAAAGTAGTCTACGATTTTGTAGGCATCATGGGTGTCCGCGGGCTACGACGTTTGTGTTCACATTGTCTACAAGCATCGTGCGGTTTCCTTGGAGACAGGCCAAGGCAAATCTGCATGGAGGCTGCACAGAAATTGTACGGTGATTTTACGGAGGAAATGTCTGTAGAGGAAATGTCTGAGTGGCAATATTCTGTGAATGGTTAGAACGGGATATGTTAGTCTGACGTGTGGGGGTCCTTCACATATGTATGTCACCGTATTCATGTTAAATTCCACCAGGGTATGGCAGCAAGGTAACTTGCAAGTTCAGACAAACGGAAGACAACGCGTACACTATATCATGGCAGGACTTACCCCGAATTTGTCAGTTTGAGACATATTCTGAAGATACTTTTGCATCTCTTTCTAGGACTAATAACAGTTGAAATAATATCTTATTTCATTTACCTATTCAGAAAAACAATTCCCATATACATTAATATTTTTGAAATATAAGATGAACATCTGGTAATATTTTTTTTCACGAATATATGGGTAACAACGCTGAGAGTGGGAGTTCGAATCCTGGATAAGACTCAACCCCAAAATGTACTAAAACCTGAACTCTTTACTGGGACAGTGTTATCTCGAATATAACATTTGACCACTTTTCAAAAGGCATTGTGTACTTATTGAATTATATGATATGTCTTGCAGGTATATGCTTCATATTACTGGGTGGTTTGTTTATTGTTTAACGCCGCACTCAGCCTTATTCCAGGTATATGGCGGCGGTCTGTAAATAATTGAGTCTAGACCAGACAATCCAGGGATCAACAGAATGAGTGTCGATACGTACTGTTCTACAGCTACATCTGTCCCGGATGTTGAGGGGAAGGTGGTAGAAGAACGATGCTAGAATCCCCAGTCATGTCATAGCAAAGGTGGTGAAAGATGGCACTTGTTATTCTACCTGCTGCACGGCATGAGGGGTGAACTAAGGCCTGTCGACTCGGTTCTGTTTCGTAACACAACACTCGGCAATATTCTGGCGGCGGTCTGTAAATAATTGAGCCTGGACCAGACAATCATGTGATAAACAGCATGAGCATCGATCTACGCATTTGGGATACGATGACATCTGTCAACAAGTCAGCGAGCCTGACCACCCGATCCCGTTAGTCATCTCTTACGACAAGCATGGGTTGCTGAAGACTAATTCTAGTCCGAATCTCTGGTCATGTTTCAGTATCATACTGGTAGGTTTCAGCCAAGGGGTACCTTTCTGAGGCGTTCCTTTCATAACAGACAGACATGCTGTGATGATAGAACTGAAAATTACTACGTGCAACAGTCAATGTGTGATATCACTGAACATGTCAAGCAATGAATCAAGAATTACGATTACTTATGAAAACAGTGACTTTACAAACTGATTGAACCAACAGTAAAATCCCTCAGTGACTCAGACGTTTGCCTAACTGTTTGAACATGTCAGTCAGCTCACAGCGCTGAAACATGGCGGTGGGGTTGCCTAGTGGTTAAAGCTTTCGCTCGTCATGCCAAGGTTTTGTTTGGTTTGGTTTGTTTAACGCCGCACTCTAGTTATATGACGGCGGTCTGTAAATAATCTAATCTGGACCAGACAATCCTGTGATCAACATCATAAGCATCGATCTACGCAACTGGGATACGATGACATGTGTCAACCAAATCAGCGAGCCTGACCACCCGATCCCGTTAGTGTGTGTGCACGCGTGCGTGCGTGCGTGTGTGCGTGTGTGTGTTCAGCAGTGTACAGGGAATTCGTGTTGTGACGCTTCTCTAGGGGGTAATACGGTATGATGTACGCAGACCTTATTACCAGAGGGTGAAGTGTACAACGTATTTATCTTACCGCCATGTTAAATGTACAAAATATATATGGCGTCTGATTTTTAAAATCAGTGAAACATATTCTGACAAGCTTAAAACTGCTATGATAATGGTTAATTATGTTTAAGTTGAGTCGGGAAATTATGCAATGTCTAAACAAATTAATTAAAGCAGTGAAAGTCGGTAAAATAAATGTGCAATTAGTGAACTCAAAAACAGCTAATCGAGCGGTTTTCGAACTCCGTGCACTGCATGCGTCTTATTATGACGTCATACGATTGTTAACGTCATTGACCAATGAAATCAAAGTATTTTACATGAAGGTAAGATAATATATTGTGGAAGAATATCTATACACTAATAATGCCCTATTAAATGATAAATAGCAACACGCCTACAGTCCGGGTTTTTTGGTTTTTGTGTGTTTTGTTTTGGGTTTTTTGGCTGTGAATGTTCGAGGGGTAAAACTGGCCCCCTCACACACCGTTCAGTGTGACGCCTATCAGATACCGATTACTTTCATACAAAATTCCGACCCCGCTACACAGATGCTCATTGTATAAACACCCCCCACTCCTCAAATTCACCACGCCGCCATAAAGTTTCTGAACGACTACTCATGGGCAATAAATAGTGACACTGGAGTGGTCCGACTTCGCTACAGTTATAACAGAACGAATCAGTTACAGAACATACAGCCCCGAGCAGAGTTGTTGGAAGGTCGATCCGGTTAAATATGGCTTTTCTTACAGTAAGTATAAAATGGCATTTTTTGTTCAAGCGTTACGTCTCACTGTCAACTCAAGATCTGAATAACTGTTTCAAAATGGATTGTTAAGAGATGTTGCCACTTGGCCATGTCTGTACAATCGCTGGTGGTTACACTGTACGATTACACAAGACTATTTGCAGGAGCGATGCCTTTAACTGTTCAATGACGAACTTTACCTTATATGTCGAGCAACATTCCAAGAGCTCTTCGTTTGGTATGAACGTTTGCCATGAAGGAATGTCAGACATGAGGAATGAGTGAGTGAGTGAGTTTTAAGTTTACGCCGCTTTTAGCAATATTCCAGCAATATCACGGCGGGGGACACCAGAAATGGGCTTCACACATTGTACCCATGTGGGGAATCGAACCTGGGTCTCTGGCGTGACGAGCGAACGCTTTAACCACTAGGCTATCCCACTGCCCCCATGAGGAATGAAGAAACATGAGGAAAATGTTATTAAATGAAATTCCCTATTTTGGCTTATGTCACATATGTCATTACTGGTCAGAATGGTGTTGTCCAGATTCCATATGATCATGGGAATGGTTTTGTCAGTCACTGGATTGTCTGGTCCAGACCTGATTGTTTACCTATTGTCATACAGATGTAATATTGCTGTGCGGCGTAAACAAACAAACACGTGCTCACAATATAGACGAACTGCCCAATCGAATCTGCTTTTAGCATATGATAATGGTTTTGTCGCTTATGGTTTCATTCATTTATTTGTTAAAGGAAGTAGGCAATTCGGTAGCATCCACAGTAGGTTTCCTCGCCATAATGCGTATTATACTTCCCTCATTTACTCCACCCGTATTGTAGTTCATTTCATACGCTCATCTTTTCGCGAAGACCTGGCTTCGTCCTATTTGAAAGTACTTCACAAACACGTTTCTCATATAGTCGGAATCACTTCTAATGATTAAGGACACAGTCCTTTGTATAAGTTACTATACATATGTCGCTCCCGATTAGCTTGGTCTATCATTTTACCAACGTGCTAGTGATCCTAACTGCCTATGACGTGTAATAGATAGAGCGTTTGCCCGGAAGGCGGAAGGTCGGTTTGTCTATACCCTGCTCGCGTCGTAAAAGATACCTTACAAAATGAAACTTGTTTTACCCTCCCTGGCGCTCACGTAAAGGTGATGGTCAACACACTGTGTGTCTGAATGGTGTATCTGTGTTAAATTGATGATATTACATCTCTGTGTGATAGTACTCTGAAATCCAAACGGACATGCCCATTATATACGTGTTTAACACATGCACGATAGCTTTTGCTTCTTTTTTTAAATCATAAAACCGTGTCTGTGAAATTAGATTATGTTTGTTGTACAACAACAGGTTTTAATCATCAGTAAACTACGATTATAAAGATCACACTTGTTACAAACCGACGGATATTACGAACTAGCCTCTTAATGTTCGATGACGCAGGGGATGTACCCGGATGTAGCGATCCTGCGCCGCAGTGGTCGCTCGAGGTCGCCCACTACGAGGGGTATCTGCTACCGCATTCTGCCGGCGATATCTCCTAGAGCCGTGAAATGGTGCTTTGGTGAACATTCATGCGTCGGGCAACTGCACGTTGAGACTTGCCAGCTTCAAGCAAACCAATGGCGATATGACGGATGGCTTCACTTAGACGTGGCATTTTGCGTTCGTCAACAATATTCCAAATACAGTGAATAATCGACAGACAGCGATCAACCTTTTATACCCATCATTGAGACTATCTGATCCCCAACTTCCACGTGCATTGCATGTGAATTGTGTATTCTGTGACACTACACGCCGAAATTGAAAATGATGCAGTTAAATACGGGTAGTTTACGGATGGTGCGTTTTCTTGTGATATTTCAAAACATAAACACCATAGGACTCATAAACAGAGCAAAACCTTTTGTAAAATAAATCGTTTTATTTCATTGCTACATGAAATTGCTATTTTCATGATGCGTTTCGTTTTTGGGAGAGTATATCATTTTGAAAGGTCGAGTACAATGTACTGATCTCATTCGGATACATTCCCTATACACCATCGATACCTTGCATGCAGCTGGCGCAAACCGTGTGTATTTATTTTATCGATCATACCATCTGAGTAAAACATAAGCGACAGGAAATATTGCAATTATCATATGTAAGCAGTCCCTACCGAAAGCAGAGTCCGCTGCACGATTGTGACTTAACCATCAACATAATTTTCTCATGAGTCAATCTTCATAAATTTGGTTGGGTGGTTTGTTGTTTAACGCCGCACTCAGCAATATTCCAACTATATGGCGACAGTCTGTAAATAATCGAGTCTGGACCAGACCGTCCAGTGATCAAAAGCATGAGCATCGATCTACGCAATTGGGATACGATGACATGTGTCAACCAAGTCAACGAGCCTGACCACCCGATCCCGTTAGTCGCCTCTTACGACAAGCATATGTAGCTGAAGAACAATTCTAACCTAACGCAGACAAAGTTACTCTGAACATCTGAAGAAAGCATTTCAAAGGGTGGTCAAACATTTAGCAAGGATTCGTTACATAGCATAATTAACATGTCATTACATATGTGTGTTTCTGTACTTTTTATGTGTTGGTATGACTGTGGTTGTGGATGTATATATTTGTACATGTGAGTATAACTGTGGTTGTGGGTGTATATATTTATACATGTGAGTATGACTGTGGTTGTGGGAATATATATTTGTACATGTGAGTATAACTGTGGTTGTGGGTGTATATATTTGTACATGTGAGTATAACTGTGGTTGTTGATGTATATATTTGTACATGTGAGTATAACTGTGGTTGTGGGTGTATATATTTGTACATGTGTTGGTATAACTGTGGTTGTGGGCGTATATATTTGTACATGTGAGTATAACTGTGGTTGTGGGAGTATATATTTGTACATGTGAGTATAACTGTAGTTGTGCATTTATATATTTGTACATGTGAGTATAACTGTGGTTGTTGATGTATATATTTGTACATGTGAGTGTAACTGTGGTTGTGGATGTATATATTTGTACATGTGTTGGTATAACTGTGGTTGTGGGTGTATATATTTGTACATGTGAGTATAACTGTGGTTGTGGGCGTATATATTTGTACATGTGAGTATAACTGTGGTTGTGGGTTTATATATTTGTACATGTGAGTATAACTGTGGTTGTGGATGTATATATTTGTACATGTGTTGGTATAACTGTGGTTGTGGGCGTATATATTTGTACATGTGAGTATAACTGTGGTTGTGGGTACATGTATATATTTGTACATGTGAGTATAACTGTGGTTGTGGGTGTATATATTTGTACATGTGAGTATAACTGTGGTTGTGGGTGTATATATTTGTACATGTGAGTATAACTGTGGTTGTGGATGTATATATTTGTACATGTGTTGGTATAACTGTGGTTGTGGATGTATATATTTGTACATGTGAGTATAACTGTGGTTGTGGGCGTATATATTTGTACATGTGAGTATAACTGTAGTTGTGGGTGTATATATTTGTACATGTGAGTATAACTGTGGTTGTGGATGTATATATTTGTACATGTGTTGGTATAACTGTGGTTGTGGGTGTATATATTTGTACATGTGAGTATAATTGTGGTTGTGGGTATATATATTTGTACATGTGAGTATAACTGTGGTTGTGGGTGTATATATTTGTACATGTGAGTATAACTGTGGTTGTGGGTATATATATTTGTGCATGTGAGTATAACTGTGGTTGTGCATTTATATATTTGTACATGTGAGTATAACTGTAGTTGTGGATGTATATATTTGTACATGTGTTGGTATAACTGTGGTTGTGGGCGTATATATTTGTACATGTGAGTATAACTGTGGTTGTGGGCGTATATATTTGTACATGAGAGTATAACTGTAGTTGTGCATTTATATATTTGTACATGTGAGTTTAACTGTGGTCGTGGGGTATATATATATATTTGTACATGTGAGTATAACTGTGGTTGTGGGCGTATATATTTGTACATGTGAGAATAACTGTAGTTGTGGATGTATATATTTGTACATGTGTTGGTATAACTGTGGTTGTGGGTGTATATATTTGTACATGTGAGTATAACTGTGGTTGTGGGTATATATATTTGTACATGTGAGTATAACTGTGGTTGTGGGTGTATATATTTGTACATGTGAGAATAACTGTAGTTGTGGGTGTATATATTTGTACATGTGAGTATAACTGTGGTTGTGGGTTTATATATTTGTACATGTGAGAATAACTGTAGTTGTGGGTGTATATATTTGTACATGTGAGTATAACTGTGGTTGTGGGTGTATATATTTGTACATGTGAGAATAACTGTGGTGTGTGGATGTATATATTTGTACATGTGTGTGGTATAACTGTGGTTGTGGGTAGGTATATATTTGTACATGTGAGTATAACTGTGGTTGTGTTTATATATTTGTATATATTTGTACATGTGAGTATAACTGTGGTTGTGGGTGTATATATTTGTACATGTGAGTATAACTGTAGTTGTGGATGTATATATTTGTACATGTGTTGGTATAACTGTGGTTGTGGGTGTATATATTTGTACATGTGAGTATAACTGTGGTTGTGGGTATATATATTTGTACATGTGAGTATAACTGTGGTTGTGGGTGTATATATTTGTACATGTGAGAATAACTGTAGTTGTGGGTGTATATATTTGTACATGTGAGTATAACTGTGGTTGTGGGTTTATATATTTGTACATGTGAGAATAACTGTAGTTGTGGGTGTATATATTTGTACATGTGAATTTAACTCTGGTTGTGGGTGTATATATTTGGATGTGTAAGTATGAGTGGTGAATGTGAAAATGAATGCAGATACATAATACCTGTGCACGTGTATCTTTGTGTGAGCGCCTCGTTGTTTTACCACTGATACTATGTGTACACGTGTGTGCGCGTCATGTTTTTTATTTCAACTGTATAATTTTATGTAATTTATTTTAATTATTTTATCCATCTCACGTATTTTAATGATTTGTAAGTCTCTTATAGCCTTCTGGCGGCTTGTGCATGCACAGCTTTATAACTTTATGTATGTACAAGATGAGACTAAAATAAACAAACACCTACTATGATTTTAGTTCCGGCATTTAATTCTTTGCCAATCGATGTGTTTTAACAGGTAATACCATACACGACACGATTATCGAAAACGTTATTTGTCAAGGAAGTAAATAGTGAGAGGTGTCTTATTTTACCAGTGTATATACGGGGAGGTGCATTTATTCATTTTTGCACAGTAAAAATTAGGCAATTTGATTTGTAGCAAGGCTTTAATTTGGCATTCCGGTTACCCGTTCACGTGGGTTAGGGGCGGTGGGGTAGCCTAGGGGTTAATGCTTTTGCTCGTCACGCTTAAGACCTGGGTTCGATTTCCCTCATGGGTACAATGTGTGAAGACGAATTATGGTGTCAACGCCGTGATATTACTGGAATATTGCTAAAAGCGGCCTAAAACGTAACTCACTCACTCAGAGAGAGAGTTTCATCTGGCTTATAACAATTGTATATGTCCGCATCAGTGTAGCACCAAAATGGTAAGAATCTAAAACTTTCATTACTTGCATCTGCCTTCCACATTACGCTGATACGCAGTGTCGTGGTTAATTGAGATTCAAAGTGCATCGATGGGGTTAAAGTTTAAATTAGTTTTTCATTTTTAACAAATTAAATTTGATTTTGATATAAATAGAAACCACTGAATTGTCTTGTCCAAGCTTCATTCCTACAACCCCATATAGCTGGAATATTGCCCAGTGCAGCGTTTAAAATACAAACAATCAAACTATATTTTGATTTATTTTTTTTGTTTCAGGCCGTCGTTGTTATGCTAGCGGCATATTCTGTGAGTGGTGAGACTTCCTGCATCACAGGGTGCACATGTGAACTTGACCGTATCTTTTGTTTTGAACTGACTGCGTTACCTCAACCCTTCAAAACATCGGCCCGAAGAGTGGAGATATATTTGTCATTACTACCCGAGATACCATCAAACGCCTTCAAGGATGCTCCAAATGTTGAGTACTTCCACTTCCGCCAGGTCAGCATAGGCGTTATCAAGCCATGCGCATTCCCTTCCTCAGGAACAGACATTAACTTTGATCTTTGTGAGATTGGCACCATTGAAGCAAACGCATTTAACAACATACACGGCTCCGGTAGAATGGACTTCAGCTTGTCTTCTTCAACCATCAGCAGGATTGAGTCTTTCGCCTTCACAAACGTCCAAGGATTCAAGGTGTTCCAGATTCACTCAATAGAAGTTGAACTCATCCAATCGTTTGCCATGTATAAGTTCAGCGATATTGATACGTTCATGATGTTTGATATGAACGTCACTGAAATGCAAAGTTCTGCAATTGACGATTTTACGAATGTTACAACCATGGACATTTACCATGCCACGTTTAATTACCTTGAATGTAATACTGTCGAAAAGCTTCGATCACAGATGGGGAAGAACTTCAGCTTTCATAGCTTCCTTGTAAACTGCGACTGTGGTTTGGTGTGGCTTCTTGAAGCTAGTCAGAGAGATTCTGAATTGAAACTTGAAGACGTAATGTGCTACAAGCCAGCGTCACTGCACCATGTCCATCTAAAAAATCTCACCACAACAGATCTGTGTAGTAGCTTGTCCGTACCCAATTGTCAGAACCTTTCTCCCACGCCACCCAAGTCCTGTATATCGGAAGTTAATGCTGGAAACACATTGGTGTCCAATGTGTTCATCATATATCTGATGTGTTATTCCGTCAGTATGTTAGCTCAGTGAGGCACGACGTGATTACTGTTTTAAGTGTCCATTGCACAAATTGTACTTGCAACTTAAAAGTTACCCATCCATATTGTTTATAGAAAGAACATCAGAAATTAAGTAATGGTGATGATTACAGTAGTGACTGGGTGTTACACAAATGCTTAAAGACGTGCAAGTGTACATTTCACTGCTCAACTTCCATCCATCAATCCAGGGCGGTGGGGTAGCCCAGTGGTTAAAGCGTTCGCTCGTCATGCCGTCATGGGTTCGATTCCCCATATGAGATCAATGTGTGAAGCCCATTTCTAGTGTCTCCCCGCGGTGATATTGCTGGAATATTGCTAAAGCGGCGTAAAACTAAACTCACTCACTCAGTCACTCACTCACTTCCATCCAAATGATAATTTCTCGGCGTGTTCTTATTTTGCGTGGATGGGATTTACTAGGAAATAACGATGTTCTAAGGGTGAAATTGTTTAAAATCAAATGTGCAAGAAACTTGATTCCTGTCTGTGCAGCCGGGAGCTTCTTATAAAAGTTCCCGTTTTGTTCGTATGAATATGTATCTTTAAGTCTAGGTTACCTTTCTTACCTGGAGCATACGTGACAGGACAAATCTGTTTATATCACGTTCAACTCTGACCTCGATGATCAGTCATTTATAGCAAACGAGATACTGTCTAGCGGTATTGTGTATGTTTTAGCCTGGATTTAGGTACTTTTACATGAATCCTACAAAAAAAGTGGCGACAGACGAACGTGCCTTTGCATGTGTTTGTAATGGAAACCACTGATCGGGTAGGACACACTTACACACCAGGAAGGTTGGATATGAATTTCTATCACAGTAGATATTTCGGCTCATTTTCTATCACACTAAAACTTGAACGTTTTTCCTAGAAATGTACATGTAACCTCAATTGTTTACTGGAAGATCGCATTAAACACATACTACTGATTCGCTTCTTTAGGACATCAGCGGGGGTCACTTTTCACGTCCTCGCTGAGCATTTACTGTAAATTGTAATGAGTTATTTTACATTTAGTACTTGTCTATTTCCTGACCCGTGAAGGTCAGGGTTAGAATGAATCTTCAGTAACCCATGCTTATCGTAATAGGCGACTAACGGGATCGGGTGGTCAGGCTCGCTGACTTGGTTGGCACATTTCATCGGTTCCCAATTGCACAGATCGATGGTCATGCTGTTGATCACTGGCTTGTCTGATGCAGGCTCGATTATTTACAGACCGCCGCCATATAGCTGAGTGTGGCGTAAAACTAAACTCACTCACTTGTCTACTTCCTAAGTGAAACAATATTTGCTTAACCCCCAAATCTATACGCTCATGAATTCAGTGTAAAACGCAGAATTTACAATAGCAGTGTCACAATAGCAATAGCAATAAAGTCGGTAATAATAATCATCATCTAGAAACAAAAGTGACCAATTCTGCCTTGCCAAATGTCCACCGACCAATTTTCCCTGAGCCAAATTATGCTCTGTAAGGTAACCAGTTTATCGCTGTAAAACGCAGTGTGAACTACCTCAACATTGACTTACAGCTGACGTTGCTCTAAGGTTGTTTTGAACAGAGGCTCTCTGGGCTCCGTTCAACAAAGCGACCGTAGCGCTAAGATTACCGTTGATCTATGTTAAAGTATGGGAGTTACGACCGTCTCAGCGCTACGATCGACAAGTGGAAAGTGACCCTTTAAATAATCTGTTTGATTAGCATTTTAAAAGTTGATGGATAATAGAAAAGTAAAGTACTTTATGGATAACAACTTCTTTAATTTTTATGATGCGACGTTTTGGTATAGCTTCTCATACCGTTGTCTTGCTTGACAACGGTATAAGAAGCTATACCGAAACGTCGCATCATAACAAATAAAGAAGTTGTTATCCATAAAGTATTATACTTTTCTACGACCCTTTAAATAGTTTAAATGTATTTACTGTAGCATATGAACGTGTTATACTGCTCAAATAAGTGAAGATCACTGAGAGACTAGTACTGAGCAGTTTCTAACATACAGTATTTCCAAATGTAATCTAGTGAGCGGAACATGAAATCTGAATGTTTCCTGATCTGGTAACTGAATATATCATCAGTGTTGACTGAGTTACTAAAGCAGTCACATCACCCAGACAACAGGACGTTGCTACCAACTACGTGACCTACTTTGCAACATTTAATATAATTATGTGATTTCTTCCGGCTCGCCGATCTATTTCCGTCTGTGGCCATGGCCGCTGTCAAAATGACACACTGAGTCGTGACTGTACATGTGGGAACGAAGTTAAGGCTGCATGTACAACTGGACCTTTAGAGCCGGATAGAGTGATTGTTGTGTACCACGTGACATACATGACTCATATGTGTTGAATGCCCGTCATATATATCACACTGGTATCTGTGTCATAGACATAGTTGATCACGCATGTAATTTTCTGTGACTTTTCTACTCGAAATAAACTCTTTAACACATATCTGTTTCGGATATCATTAAATACCGTTTGATGTAGATCATTACAGGTTTGAAAACCGTGATTTCCACATCTCGATATAGCTCAGGTGAGTGAGTGAGTTTAGTTTTAGGCCGCTTTTAGCAATATTCCAGCAATATCACGGCGGGGGACACAAGAAATGGGCTACACACATTCTACCCATCTGGGGAAAGCTCAGGTGAACCTGACAGCGGCATTGTGACATTACAAAACATATTTTATTCCTATTCATACTGACCAGGCGGTGGGTAGCCTAGTGGTTAAAGCATCGCGTGTAACGTCGATGGCCCCGGTTCGGTTCCCCTACATGGTTCCATTACGTGAAATATGCCCGGAGAGCGGAAGGTCGCGGGTTCGATCCCCGGCCGCGTCATACCAAAAGACGTTGGTCCCTGTCTGGCTCTCGGCATTAATGGGTACACCAAGGACTGGTCGGCTCAGAGTCAGTATAATGTGTCTGGGATATTCATGCTTCACTGCGGCATGGTATCTCAGTGAGCTGGCACTATAAGACAAGCTTAAATCTGGGCTAGTACAGCCATACATACACACGCATGGACGTCGTCATATGACCGAAATATTCTCAAGTACGACGTTTTAAACCCCATTTTACCTCACCTCACCTCCATTACGTGAAAACCATTTCTTGTGTCCCTGTCGAGATATAGGAGGGTTGTTTCTAAAAGAGCCGTAAAACCATACCCACTCCCACACTATACTCAATCACTCATGTACCGATTTCAGGACAATACAATTAAAGCAAGCCTACCTCAGAAGATCTGTTTTGAGTATAATGTTCATTACACGTCTGTGGTTCATGCTATATACAGTGCCCGTTTGTATGTATGTATGTATGTATGTATGTATGTATGTATGTATGTATGTGTGTGTGTGTGTGTGTGTGTGTGTGTGTGTGTGTGTGTGTGTGTGTGTGTGTGTGTGTGTGTGTGTGTGTGTGTGCGTGTGCATGTGTGCCCGCGCGTGCGTGAATGCCTGAATGAATGAGTTCAAAATAATGTTTTTATATGCGAGTACTTTCTCTCCTTTAGGAGTTCATCAGTGCATAACTGTTCAAGTGTGAATTCATGTGTATAATGTGCACGACAAAAGAGCAAGTGTTTGGTTTAATAGTGTATCCGATCAGAATAGTTTCTAAATGAGTAATACGTCCGCAGATACATTGTAAATCAGAGTAGTCGGGAACGGCAACCAGGTCTGTCATACCTCCGTGGGAACACACACGTACATACACCAAGCTGACCTGTGGCAGATTTATAACCGTACAGAACTATCGTGACTCGGCAGCGGATAATAAATAAGAAACTGACTCTATGGAGGAGGTTTATCACACTGCAGGTCGATATTGTGCAACGTTAATGCATACGTACTGTTATACACCTTGTTCTGTTCGGGGTGACAGGGATGGGTAGAAGAACGGCGTTTGAATCCCCAGTCGCGTCATACCACAAGGCGGTAAAGGATGGTACTTGTTCTTACCCTGGCTGCTGTACAGCATGAGGGGATGAACTAAGGCCTGTCGACTCGGTTGTGTTTGTTGTTTAACGCCGCACTCAGCAATATTCCAGCTATATGGCAGCGGTCTGGACCAGGCAATACAGTGATCAACATCATGAGCATCCGTCAACGCAATTGGGATACGATGGTCAACGCTAACGACAAGCATGGGCTGCTGAAGATAAATTGTAACCCGGATCTTCACAGGTCGGAGTCAGTGTAATGTGTTTGAATAGGGTATCCATGTTGGACGTGTCATCTCAAAGTCAAGTCAAAGATCTTTATTGTATTTCAGGCCTCCGGCCCATATACACTTGAGTTACATGTATTATACAATCCAACAGTCCAAATACCATGAGCCCGGCGTAAGTATGGAATTCTACATTGCACAAGCTGCCACACACTGTTTAAGTTTAAAGAAATACCTCCAAAGTGAATTTAAGCCATATTGCACCATACATGGATCAAGCTGCGCATTCAAGGGTGATTTTGGCTGACAGTTTTGTGAAATATCTTGGGTGCAGATGCGCCCCTTATGCGTACAAGGATCCACTTCCATTATTCGAAATCTAAGAGTTAATTTCTCAGCAAATACACCAAATACCCTTGATAAATTTCCCCGATTGAAAACGAGCGACACAGTACTCTCCCGCTAGAGACAGTAAATAACCAATGTGATAAGATTTATGTTTCCTGCTGAGCAGCCACTCACGCAATCGGCTTTGAAGAGTTACCGTTTTGTTTGCTTATTGCCTAACGCTGCACTCAGCAAACTTAAAGCTGCACTACGGCGTCTGTAAAATATGTCTAGACCAGACAATTCCGTGACTGACATCACCAGCATCTATCTACTAAATCCGGATAGTGAGTGAGAAAGTGAGTTTAGTTTTACGCCGCTTTTAGCAATATTCCAGCAATATCACGGGGTAGGGGGGAGATAGAGAGAGAGAGAAGGGGGGGGGGGGCACACCAGAAATAGGCTTCACACATTGTACCCATCTGGGGAATCGAAGAACACAGGTCTCGGCGAGGCGGGCGGACGTTTTAACCACTAGACTACCCCACCAATTACAACAAGCATGAGTTGCTGAAGACCAGGGCCCCGTTCCTCAAAGCGATCGTAGCGCTACGACAGTCGTAAGTCTATGTTAAAGTTTCGGAGTTACGATCATCTTAGCGCTACGATCGCTTTGTGGAACGGGGCCCTGTACTAATTCGAATGTTTACGGAGGGTCAACATCAGCATGTGTCAGTAGAATCAGAAATGAGAGACGGGTTCGTAAAATGTATTTTCTTCATAAAATATTACATAAAGCATAATGAAAAGTTGCTCTGATAAATATATACACAAAACAAAATATTACATCTGTTAAATTCAAATCATCTGAATAGTAACATCTGAATAACAACACTGAATGTAGATACCTTCAACGAGAACCTGATTCAAAAACTGGGACACGGACGTTAGATATACACAAAGAACAGGATCCTCCTGTACAGAACCTGGCCCAACTGGAAGCTGCTTTACATGAGAAATGAGACTGCCCTTTCGGTGGGATCAGGAGGATGACAGGGGGTATGGGGAGGAGAGTGCTGACTACCATATTCACATGGAGGTTACACTCGGTTTTGACCTTGAATCGTGTAAGGCATTCAAAATGACATTAAACATTCCAGGGCCATACTTGTACAGATATGGTTTTGTATGAAAATCAGTGGGCTTTTTAAATGAGCAATCATCATTATAAAATCAGCATGTATGTTCCAATCATTTTCTCGTTTTTTATGAGTCAAAGGATCATTCGAGTCAGAAAAACTCATGTTTTTTCCAGCGTGGTCACCACGAGAACGTTTATGTACGTGTTGAAAATAATTGCAAACATACAGAGGGTGCTTAATTAAGTTCTTTGTGTATATAATTTGAAACATTCCAGTTCTTCCAGCTTTTGAGAAAATTCAGTGGGTTCCAGCAGGAAATATCACCACTACCCACAGGAAAACGATACCATCAACCCGCTCAGAGTAGAGTTAAAACAACAACCTCGTTTCCTTGTTTACCGACTGTTTTGTGAAACACATCTCATCAAATCAACATCTGTACGAAACCCGTGTCAAAGCAAAAGACATTTAGCATGATTAAAAAACGGGCAAACATAATGTTTTAAAATGAAAATAAGGGATTCAAAATGCAAACACTTTAAGCAGCCTTATAAAAAGGAGTACGAGGAATGTTTAAGAAAACAAATTGAAAAATGAAACATCCTTGTCCTCATAGCAAATTTATATTACATCACATCCCCCCACCCCCAATAATCTGATTCATGTTTTCTGAACACTTCATATCCTTACTATTTAATAGTGATTCATGCCATTAACACAAACATAGCTCATAGTTGGAATGGTACAATAGACTCGATGTTAGCGGAAGGATCTTACGATTACAGAAATTTTTCGCTTGTTTTAAAGTGTAACCTTGTATATTCGAAGTCTGCTTGACTAATAACAGTCATTTTTGCAATATCGTATTGGGGGGATACAAATCGAACTCAAACATTATATAATAAAGCGGTTCTGTGGAAAATAGACTTGCCCGTTCACAACACTAATGCGTTTCACGCGTGTGACAGTTAAAGGGAGATAATGCGCCAATCGACGCATAACCATAGTTAAGGAATACCAACACACATGACAATCCTGAACGAATGAAAAATTTGAATTCAGACGTCTAGGGAACTCGAGGTGCACAAATAAACAATGATCTACATATAATGTAGTGTGTATCCCGGTTATAACGCCAACATTGGTCCAGGAACATGTATGGCGTTATAACCGGGGTGGCAGGAACTCAATGATAAAGAGCCTTACTTCACTATGTACACACATTAAGCATAGCTCATATTTGGAATGGTACCATAGACTCGATGTTAGCGGAAGGATCTTACGATTACAGAAATTTTTCGCTTGTTTTAAAGTGTAACCTTGTATATTCGAAGTCTGCTTGACTAATAACAGTCATTTTTGCAATATCGTATTGGGGGGGATACAAATCGAACTCAAACATTATATAATAACGCGGTTCTGTGGAAAATAGACTTGCCCGTTCACAACACTAATGCGTTTCACTCGTGTGACAGTTAAAAGGAGATAATGCGGCAATCGACGCATAACAATAGTTAAGGAATACCAACACACATGAAAATCCTGAACGAATGAAAGATTTGAAATAAGACGTCTAGGGAACACGAGGTACACAAATAAACAATGATCTACATATAATGTAGTGTACCCCGGTTATAACGCCAACATTGGTCCAGGAGCATGTATGGCGTTATAACCGGGGTGGCAAATAACTAAGGAACTCAATGATAAAGAGCCTTACTTCACTATGTACACACGTTAAGTATTCAAGTGATCAGGCCAGTCCATATTTTGGCACAAAATCAGGCATTATAACCAGGGAATTGGAACATTTGCTCAGTGAAAAGTTGGCGGTGGAATTGGCACTTCAGTGGTATATCCAGGGAATTGCAATCGGTGGCAATCCGTACTGGTAAACAATAACGTTATAACACCATTGGTGTTATAACCAGGGGCATTATTACCAGGGTGAATTTTATATTATAAGTTAACGGGTATAATCTGCGCAGCCATTTGAAATAACCAGACAATTAATGTGAGGGATTAAGTATCAATAAAACCCGCTGACCGGGACGCCCATTCGTACTAGACGACCTACACAGGCCTACATTTATTATGTGACCATTCCTCAGTAGTGACCGAGTCTGAATTATTTCGATCAGAAACTAAGCTTTACTTAATCTTCACAACTACTGGTTCAATGATATACCAATCCTTGACAATAAACCAAATAGCAATAAACCTAAAGCCTTGTCTCAATGCTCAAATTGCAAAAAAGGTGCACGAAAAAACCAAACATTTTCAGCAAATCCTATCAAAACTGTACAGGCTAATTGTTCAGGAAAATAATGTGTTTGTTGTTGAATGCCACCTTGAGCGATATTCCAGCTATATAACGGCGGTCGGTAATTAATCCAGTGTGGACCAGACAATCTGAAAATTGACATTATGCATAACGATCCACGTCATCAAGAACAATAACACGCACTCAACCAAGTAAGCGTGCCTAACTGATGTCGCATCTCATAACTATCATCAGTTACTGGGAACCAAATCTCCTCCAGGGAAGAGGGAAAAAACATTTTATATTTTGTGTGTAGGTTAACATTGTGATACAACCAACTATTTACACCCTCATCTCCACTTGTACATAAAACGCAAAAGAATATGAAGAGACACAATGTTCATTTCAAGAGTTTCTTTCACATTGACTTATTCTACCACGCTGTTTATGACTCCATTGGACATGAACTGTCTGTATAATTTTCGAATCCTGGAATCTTATGCTTCTAATGTCGCGCCTCAGAAACAAAATGGATTGGTTGGTCCTCATGAACAGTCTGTCTAAATTTCGTTGGTAGTTATTTCTGGCGCCTTGGAAAGAAATATTTTAATAAGACTTCTAGGGTACCGTAGGTACATAAATAAACAATGATCTACATATAGTCTACCCCGGTTATAACGCCAACATTGGTCCAGGAGCATGTATGGCGTTATAACCGGGGTGGCAAATAACTAAGGAACTCAATGATAAAGAGCCTTACTTCACTATGTACACACGTTAAGTATTCAAGTGATCAGGCCAGTCCATATTTTGGCACAAAATCAGGCATTATAACCAGGGAATTGGAACATTTGCTCAGTGAAAAGTTGGCGGTGGAATTGGCACTTCAGTGGTATATCCAGGGAATTGCAATCGGTGGCAATCCGTACTGGTAAACAATAACGTTATAACACCATTGGTGTTATAACCAGGGGCATTATTACCAGGGTGAATTTTATATTATAAGTTAACGGGTATAATCTGCGCAGCCATTTGAAATAACCAGACAATTAATGTGAGGGATTAAGTATCAATAAAACCCGCTGACCGGGACGCCCATTCGTACTAGACGACCTACACAGGCCTACATTTATTATGTGACCATTCCTCAGTAGTGACCGAGTCTGAATTATTTCGATCAGAAACTAAGCTTTACTTAATCTTCACAACTACTGGTTCAATGATATACCAATCCTTGACAATAAACCAAATAGCAATAAACCTAAAGCCTTGTCTCAATGCTCAAATTGCAAAAAAGGTGCACGAAAAAACCAAACATTTTCAGCAAATCCTATCAAAACTGTACAGGCTAATTGTTCAGGAAAATAATGTGTTTGTTGTTGAATGCCACCTTGAGCGATATTCCAGCTATATAACGGCGGTCGGTAATTAATCCAGTGTGGACCAGACAATCTGAAAATTGACATTATGCATAACGATCCACGTCATCAAGAACAATAACACGCACTCAACCAAGTAAGCGTGCCTAACTGATGTCGCATCTCATAACTATCATCAGTTACTGGGAACCAAATCTCCCACAGGGAAGAGGGAAAAACATTTCACATTTTGTGTGTAGGTTAACATTGTGATACAACTAACTATTTACACCCTCATCTCCACTTGTACATAAAACGCAAAAGAATATGAAGAGACGAAATGTTCATTTCAAGAGTTTCTTTCACATTGACTTATTCTACCACGCTGTTTATGACTCCATTTGACATGAACTGTCTGTATAATTTTCGAATCCTGGAATCTTATGCTTCTAATGTCGCGCCTCAGAAACAAAATGGATTGGTTGGTCCTCATGAACAGTCTGTCTAAATTTCGTTGGTAGTTATTTCTGGCGCCTTGGAAAGAAATATTTTAATAAGACTTCTAGGGTACCGTAGGTACATAAATAAACAATGATCTACATATAGTCTACCCCGGTTATAATGCCAACAATGGTCCAGGATCCTTTATTGCGTTATAACCAGGATGGTATATTAACTAGAGAAGCCAATGATAGAGAGCCTCACTTCACTATGTACGCACACTAAGTATACAGCTGATCTGACCAGCTGACTTGCAAAGTCCATCGTTTGGCACACACAAGTGGCATTATAGCCAGAGACCTTGGCAACAAATATTGAAATGGATTGTTCTTGGAACTGTTGGTTTATCGTTCAAGGAACTGCGGATGTGAAGAACACAAATCTGACCCTTTAGTAGACAGGCGGCGCCTTCCTGTGTATCAGCAGATCCGGTTCTGCGGATTCTTCTTTCGACTTCAGTCTCATTCTGATGCATTCCATGATGTCAGCGCCATCGACTGTGAGCAGGATGAACACCCCTTCTCCGGTCTCACAGTTTCTGCCAGCCTCAAACTTGAAAGATATTTCAGTGTGGCCAAACCGCCTGACTGATCGGAACGACCACTCGAACAGTATTTCGTGGTTCCTTGGTCTCTTAATCATTATTGCTGACGCTGCAACCGACAGAATTAACGGTCCACGGAGTCCAACCCTGTATGCAGCCTGCCCGGAATTGTCCACGTAACAATCAAAGTCGAAAACTGAAACAAAGATGTGTAAATAAGTACATAAGTCATTCCGAAGCTAAGGTCTGAATTGTTACAAATTGCGTTGTGGAAGTCGTATTTATAATAATTCTGTGTTAGTTAGAATGAAGAGCAACATGAATTGGGGTTTTGACCACGATGTGCCAATTACATCATTCCTTTTATCAGTGAAGGAACAAAATTATCATGTCAAGTTTATTGCTTCAACATTCGCTAGAGGAAAATACATGCTTACTAATAAACCTTAAAAAATACCGATTGTGTCTTGGAACTCTTCTGAAGCTGTCATCAATGCTGATGTCCAGGGGGAGTCTTGTTGTAGCGTGTCCGAATTTTAGGAGAGGCTCCACCATTCAAGAGAGTAATGCATGTCTGCAAATGTCCACCCCATGCTGCGCAATGAAGAGGAGTCAACCCTTCATCATCCTTTACATCAAGATTGGCATTGTTGAACGTTAAGATCTTAACAACGTCTGACTCTCCACAAGAAGCAGCCCAATGCAAAGGGGTCCTGAACACCCAGTCAAGACTGTTGATGTCAGCTCCATTCTGCACTAGGTGACAAACAACATCCATGTGGCCACCTTGACATGCGTAGTGGAGTGGTGTTGCTGCAACCCTTGGTCCTTTTTCATTGATGTTAAAATCTCTTGATAGCAGAAGCTTCACGATCCCGAGTCGACCTCTCTCTGATGCAATGTGAAGTGGCGTTGACCCGAGGATTACTATCTGCAGGACAAGCTTCTGTAAACGTTCTGGGTGGTCCGTTATTAGGTACGGCATTGAGGAATCAAGGTCATACGTGGCATGTTCGGATCCCAGTGAATCCAACAGTAGTGTCATTGCCTTGACATTTCCAGACAGAGCGCACCCTATGACAGCTTGACATCGTTCTCTCTTTGTGAAGAACAATTTCTCAAGGAAGATCTTACAAAGTTCCATGGATTTGTTCCAAACCGTCCAGTACAGGAACTTGCCACCATATATGACGTCTGAATTGTGGATTGTACATCTCGCTCCCAGCCTCTTGGAGAGTTTCGAAACTGATCGTGCCACTCGGCCTTTACGCTTCAGGTACTCAAACAGGATCGAAACAAACTCAGGAAGTGCACATGCTTCATGCGCACATACAAGGGCAAAATGTCCAGCTGATATTTCTTGACCAAAACGTTTTGCCAGTATTTGGAAGTGAGCTGGTGCCAAATGGAGCAAAAACCGTGACCTGTCCCCTTCTGTAGGTCGTGAGGCCGTTCCAGATTCAGTTGATGGAATCAATCTGACTCTGTCATAGATGAATCTCATTGTGCTGTGTTTGAGGACAAAATCAGAATTTCTCTCACCGACGATGTAGCTTACAGCATCGTATATGACTGGATGAAGGAAAGAAACGGAATCCCCATTCAATTCGACAAAACTTCCAGTCAATATCTTGAAAACTTGATAGATTTCTGATGGCTTTAGTGTGGGATCCTTCACGTCTACGTACTTCAAAGCAAGTTGAAGGCTTTCCTTAAAATCGTCGTCAACATTCTTGTCATTTGAAAGCAGTGAGATGTCCAGTTTGTTCCTATAGATTGCAATCAAGAGCAAAGCAGCAAATTTCCTTTTGTCACTGAGGTACAGGGGCTCCAGAATATCCACCAGGTACTTTACTGGCCATTGGAAGAAAAGTAATGGCTTTCCAGGTAGTTGTTGACTTGCTGTAAAGAGCTGACATGTTTGTGGGAATGCATATGTACTGCAGCGAACGATGTCTTCTTTCTCCGCCCGATCGATTGTACGGCCTCGCATCATTCCTTCCTTGGTGTGGTTGTCAAGCATGTTCATCCTTTCCACATCCGCATAGTCACTCTCTTTTCCCAAGTCAACGATATACTGACTACTGAAGATCGTGCTGTTATACTTTCCAAGAAATGGCAGTGCTTCTTTCAAGACATATGTCCTTGACGTACAAATAAAGAAAAATGATGGACTGCTGTACTGCTTTCTAGGTTGCTCATCCAAGATTCCTTCCAGCCTTTTCAAGATCTTCTTCCATAGGTCAATGTCATGGTCTTCATATTTGTATGACCCAAACATGTCATCAATCAGGATAACGACATTTCCACTTGGTTTTCGATCTGGGAAGTCTCCGGGGGTGTCAACAACAATTGGAGTTGCTCCTTCAGCAGCAATATCTCGGAGAATCTGAAAGGCCATGGCTGTCTTCCCCGTCCCTGGTCGACCTGTGATGATGATATGACCATCTCTCCTGAACTGAGTTTTGACTAGTTGGTACATATGTGTCTTTGAGTAGACTCGTTGATCTCTTTTGATGTTGTTCATGAAGTCCATGCTGCCTTAAATTACAAAAGTATTCAGAACTTAACTGAGTGGTAATGATTCATAAACACATACTTATAATATGCCTGAAATCATACAATGTACTTTAGTATATTATCGGTATGGAACCTGTATGGCATCTACAAAATGAGTAGATGTACATTCCTATCCAGGTATATTTTAACCATGAAGTATAATTCAATATTAAGACTTTAACTGACATATCATGAGTTATTAATAAGAATTTACCTTTATAGCATGTCATGCATCATAAGATATTGTACTTACCTATTGACTCTGGCAATGTGCCCATGCTGCGGCTATGTCGCTGATTTCCAAGAGCGTAGTTAGAGAAACTGGTTGTAATTAAATCATCAAACCAAGCTGGTGTCTGAATAGAAGTGGCCACCGATGAAAGAGTATCAATACTGCAGGAACGAGACAAGACATTCGACTGCCTGAAAGGTAAAGATTCCTTATTAATTCAAGTGGCCAAAACTAGCGTCATCCATTCGTGTTGGAGAGTGGTGTCCCTTGGATATGTCAGGAACCTGTGTTCGTGGGTTGAATTCATCGGTGATGTTTCTAAGTTTATCATATCATATGCGTATTCGTGGGTTTAAAAAAGTGATAAACGTCTAGATATGTATCAACCAAACATATCTTATACCGATATTATTGGTAACAAGTATGTGCAAGATATTATTTGTAATTGACATGTGCATGGTGTTTTTGTAATGAATATGTGCAAGATATTATTTTAATGAGAATACCTGTTTTCTAAGTCAGACGTTTGCGTCACAGCAGTCGACCGTGCTTGAAGTTCTGGTGGATTCCTTTCTGCAGAGACTTTGCTGATGTCATACAAGTTCCAATCCATGACCTGAGATAACCCAGCACCAGTCTCGCTTTGCCGGCCTCTCTTCATGTCGACATAAGTTTCTGGGAACGATATTCCTGGATCATTCAACCCCATCGACTTGCAGTTTCGACAGCAGCTCTCCATTGGGTCTTGACACGGATTAAGAGTTGCACTCTGTTTGGGTTGGCAAGATAATCTACCGACCATGCTCTCTGACTGCATTTGGGTTGGCAGGCATATCTTTTTGTCATGTGACTTGGTATTTTCAGCCCTCTCGTTTCTGGCCATGTTGCAAAGGAAGCTTTCACGCTGGTCAAGATTGATTTTATTCCTTGGAGGAATTTTGGGGGGTGTTTCTTCCATCGACAACGCTCTCTCAAAGCTAATATACTGACTATGAACCGACCGCTGGGTGCTGATCGCTCTGCGATTCTCCACAGGTTCATATATGTTCTCTGGCTGAATCGTTGACAGACAAGGGCGTGGTCGATTTCGGAACATTACCGGAGACAGGTCTGCTCTTGAACTTGTTTGTGCCTTTCCAAGAGATAGTGGCCTCTGCATCTCTGGCAGCAAACATGGAGTATCATCAGCACTCATGTTGATAACTTTTACCGAATATTTTCTATCATCTATCAAATTTGGGGAATTCTCATCAAACAAGCTGTTCTCGAAGCATATGGCTCTTTGTTTGGCAGTGCTCTTCACTGTGCTATAAATGGGCTCTTGGTGGTCAAAGTTGTAATAGTTGTTCATCCTCTCACAGGGCATTGGTATACTCATTGGCTGGTTGATGTGGTTTCCAATGGAGCGCCTCATGTGGTAGTTATGTGGAGACAACTCGTGCAGCAGCACTGGGTCGTCGCGATCCCAGGAATCCCTGCTATATAGGCGATTCAGACTCGTGGTTTGCCCTGTAGGATCAATGCTTTTCCAGTTAACGTATACCCTATCCGTTTCCATGGCCACTGGCTGTAGGAACTTTAGTGTACCTTATGGCTACAAAAAGTAGAAATAAATACACTTAAAAATAAGTAGAAAGAAGAATATAGTCATGTGTACCGTACCAAATTACTAACTGGAAAACAAATACATAACGTTAGGGCAGTCTGAAGTTATATATACTTAATCAAATTTCTGGACACCGAAACTGAATCGAAAATATACTGACCAGCAAAAGAAACGCAATTTCAAGAAATCGAAACAATTGTGTAAAAGTATCAAATCCAAACTCATGCTGAAAAAGTACAATTTTCATGAGTTGCATTTTTATTGCTGGTCAGAATACCATCGGCATATCATGGTGACATTTTCAGTTAATTCATGATCATGGCTCGGGATTACAATATGCAGAAAAGCAAGATGACATTACCGGCATGTTGGACTGTTAGGCAAATAATGTTGCGGTTAATATAATGAATAGATACCGGAATATATACTTAACCAAATAAAAAAACTCGACACTTGTTAACCTGAATCCTACAGAGGAGTATTGTGTGCATTTTTACGAAAATAGATGTGTATCATACTGATATCATCCAGGTAGCAATACAGACTATAAATAATGCATTGTGGCGTCATTATATTGGAAATATACTAGGGGTGAAACGATATGCTCCAACACGGTACGGTACGTATTGCGGTTACCGTACAAATCCTTCAGCACGGTCCGTTTCGGTTCGGTACATGAGATATGATTATAATGCAGAAAATTGAGAACAAGAGCCAAACCCAGATAGATTTTGACAAAATGGTTCGATTTCTAGACATTTTTGAAAATGTTTATAAAGGTTAACAAAATGACGGTACGAAAATCAAAAATAAAGAATTTTTGGATTGCATTATCGTATATACCGAACCGAAGGCAAAATACCGCGGTTCTACTAATACCGCGGTATACCGTTTCACCCCTAAAATATATTGCATGGATTTTTATGCGTTTTCCTATTTAGCAATGTATGTCGTCAAGAACAGCCAACATGTCAATGCCGTGTGTATGGACTAAAACGAATTACTATCTTCACAAATATCATCAATAATATTGCTGTCATAATTCTAATTGTCAGTATTATTGTGACTTGCATATATTGTTCTTTAATTAACACTTGTGTTTCTAAAAGGAAATATTAAGTGAAGGGTATTTTCATGATCATATTTCATACATGTTAATTCTTTGTTATCATTTGTGTGAGCTCTGGTTTCGTTTTCCTGGGTTACTGGCATCGCTTTCCACTTCCTAGTTTTAACCTTGGAGTTAACAATTACAATCTACAAACAATCACTATACCTTTAGTATGCAGTCCAGATAGGTCAGTCTGGCCACCAGGTGAAATCACTGATTTTCAGTTATAATTTACACAATTGTCGTAACTATATTGCCTTATATTCCCAGTGGAATTTGTTAGTTTCGGGGGTAATCAGATCTGAGTAGGGTAATCAGAAATGATTACTCTCTGGCGTTGACGATTTTTGTGTGCAAATGTGCCAGTTACATTGATAATTCTTAAATTGTATTAAGTAATCGATCATAAATATATTACAGATTATGAATTCGGCACTCGAGCTGTTTAGGGGCGGTGTATAAGCCTGGTGGTTATCTGGGTAAGATTTCTCAAGAGTTCAATGTGTTGTACCCATGTCTTCTCTCCCGGAAGTGAAATGCCACTAAACGCGAGTTGAACCTATACTGTTAAGTAGATCTATAACGTCACGTGGATTGTGGAAACATTTACGAGTGCGTTGTGAATTCCGAAAGAACACGCAACTTAAATAGTAAATTCATATTTCGAATGCCCAATTTTTCTTATAGTTAATAGTATCTTATTGCATAACAGTAGATTTTGGTATCTGTAGTTTTTAGGTGCAACGTCCAGCTTCACAACCTGTGACTCTATTTGATGCCTATTTACCAGCTCAGAAATATCACTCGAAGTACAACTGCCGAACTGTCAGCCAGCTGATGCAAGACACCGTCTCCTTCACTTTCGTCCCTATAAAATGAGCATGTTACACTCTTAAAAATAAGCGCACAGGCGCACCCAGTTCGACTTCAAACATGGATACAATGTGTAAAGCCATTTTTGGTGTCCCCCACCGTGACATTGCTGAAATATTGCTAAACGCGGCGCAAAACTAAACTCACTCACTCACGGAAGACAAGCAGTCTTCCATGTCGGCGTCAAGCGTGAAATCGTGACCACTAAAACAGACTCGCCATCAATTTCAGGGGCGGTGGGGTAGCCTAGTGGTTAAAGCGTTGGCTCGTCACGCCGAAGACTCGGGTTCGAATCCCCACATGGGTACAATGTGTGAAGCCCATTTCTGGTGTCCCCCGCCGTGATGTTGCTGGAATATTGCTAAAAGCGGCGTAAAACCAAACTCAGTCAGTCAGTCAGGGTCCATGCCTGTACATGGTTGCTCTAGGCAAACGTCTCAACAAAGGAACTCATCGATTCACGATTTGATTTTAGTTAACATTAAATCCAGAACGTGATGTTCAACTAAAATAACTAAACTAAAGCCTGATTGGAACCAGTAAGGCTAATTGGTATATCTAAAAAGATTCACGATAGCATATACACTCTCCCAAAAAGAAACGCTTAGGTGTAATTTCGAGATTTTATTCGAGGTCGATCTTGCGTAGAATTGGTTTGTTGATATCGACCCCATAAAGAACTGATGGTACTCTGGTGATCATGCATTGAGGTCATGTGCAACGGCAGATTGAGACTCCCAGCCTCCTTCAATGGCGATGTTTCGATTTACAGCAATTATGATTGGGTTTATTCTTTCATTATACTAAAAGATGCCAATGACCGTCTAAAAGCAAAACCGCCTTAAATAGGCAATGTCCCTACCCACGATTTCTCAGAACTGCACGTGCGTATTGCGAACCACTGTTTCTCCATGGCATTTTTATGTAAGTTGACACTTTCGAATGTAAACGTACATTAAAATTTCAGAAGATGCGATTTTGCGCATTATAATAGCAAAATTACAACAAACACTTATTTGAAAAATATTTGAAATTTCATATATCAATACCACCTATGCGTTTATTTTGGGGGAGAGTATATGTGTAGTAGCAAATTTAGAGCCAGTCTTGAACGTTTTGAAATCTTCCGCAAATGCTATGATTGCGATAACAGAAACCAAACTTGTTATAGTTATTTGTTGTGCGTATACAACTGTTGAGTCTACAATTAACATATACATGGAACTAGCTCACACGGCGACTTCAACGAGATTTAATTTGTTGAATTAGCGTTCCCTCAGATGGTGAAGTGTTACTGTATTGTTAAAACACCAATACCGTCTTCCAATTTGACAGCATGTCATTTAGTCGTATACATTTACTACAGGTGGGGTGAGGTGAAATTGGGTTTAACGTCGTGCTTGAGAATATTTCGCTCATATGACGACGTGCATGCGTGTGTATGTGTATGTGAGGCTGCTTGTACTAGCCCAGACTGAAGCTGGTTTTATAATGCTAGCCCACTGAGATACCATCCCGCAGTGAAGCATGAATACCCCACTCAGACACATTATACTGATTCCGAGCCGACCAGTCCTTGTTGTACCCATTAATGCCGAGCGCCAGGCAAGGACCAACAAGTACCATATTTTAACGTCTTTTGGTATGAAGCGATCGGGGATCGAACCCGCGACCTTCCGCTCTCCGGGGGGGACGCTCTAACCACTACACCACAGAGGCGGTCCATTTACTACAGACATTATGAACCATAAACTTTCGCTGACTTCCGTGTGGTGTGGTCACCAAACCTCGGTTTTCTCGGGGAAAGTGAAATCTATTTCACTTGGAACATAACATTGATATTTAATTGAAGCTCCTGCATGATTCTATAATACAACATATTTTTCCTTTAGGCATTGATAATAGAAAACAACATAATAGTGTTTCAGTTATTATAAAATGACTCGTTTGTGTTTTGTAGTCATACTTTTATGCAACATCCTGCTGTAATTTTATCCTAAATATATTAACGCATAATATAATTTGTCTGTCTTGATAAAAAGACATTATTTCAGAATTGTGACAAGAGTGGCCTAAGCCACTATTCAGAATATTAAAGTTACATTGGTGTCAAATTAGTAACTTAAACAGAGAGTGTTCGTATACTTTTGATGTACGCTGCTTTGAAACGTAATTCAGCTCTCATTATGTCATCATAGCATGTCTGTCTGTTATGGGAGGAAAGCGTCAGAAAGGTACTTCCCTAGTCTGTCATACAGACCCTGAAGCAAATATATCCAAGAAAGCCCACACAAGACTAGAAAATGTGGCAAGTCTAGATTTCCTCAGCTTCAGGCTGAAAATGAAGAAAGTCACAGGGCTTCTTTTCATTATATATTTTTTTTTTTTACTATGAACTTTTTTCAGAAAACTATGTTCATTTCAGGGACTAGTTGTTAGTCTAGTACTTCCCTGAAAGCCACCAGTATGATGCCGAAAACATAATCAGAGCGAATACAGAATTCGGTCGATGCTATATGGCCACACTGTTGGGCATTGCGGTTCATTCGATGAATGGGTCACTGCTCACACATGCTAGCGAAGGTACTTCAAACAGATGGATGCCACACTTCAAGAATCTGCACGAACCCCTCAGACAGAGCAATTATTTACTTGGGAAAATACAAGATATCTACTGTTAGTAATCAAAGAAGTGCATGTTACTCTCTATTCTAATGGTACACTCAGACAGAGAAATCATGGACAATAAAAATTATGATACAGTGAGTGAGTGAGTTTAGTTTTACGCCACACTCAGCAATATTCAGGCTAGATGGTGGCGGTCTGTAAATAATCGAGCCTGCACCAGACAGTCCAGTGATCAACAGCATGAACATCGATCTGCGCAAATGGGAACCGATGACATGTGTCAAACAAGCCAGCGAGCCTTACCCACCCGATCCCGTTAGTCGCCTCTTACCACAAGCATGGGCTACTAAAGGCCAATATTCTGACCCGGACCTTCACGGGTCCTAGGATACAGATTAGAAGAGAGGTCATAAAACACGTATCATCCTTTTGAAAAACGAATCAGCATAATATTTTGAATTTTAATATTTCGATATTAATAATAATGTTTTACATGTGAAAAGAGGCATTACAGTGACTTGCTCAAAGTATGCAATCATAACGCCAACGCTAGTTCGCATACACTAGAGGCCAAAAGAAACGTTACCCTCCTACCTTTATTAATTACTGAAAAACTATCAAAGATATTTTAGAAGGTTTTAGTTTACAAGAAAGCTTAACAACACAGCTTTATGCAAATCACGAAAACAAAATCTCAAATGCATTCACATTTTGGTGAAATGCATCTTTTTCAGAAGAGTTAAATTGTCCTCTATTCGTCCATGCCGAAATAAACCAAAAATAGTGATTTTGATCTCCAAAAGAAAGGTTGAAATAAAATTCTGCTTTGGGCAATGATAAACCATTTAAAGTCACAATTTTTCAACTATTAAAACAAGAAACAACTATTGTAGAGTGTGTAAAATTGTAAAATAATCATTGCTATGATTTCAGTTTTTTAAAAACATTTTCTGCTGATTTGCATTAGTGAAAACAAGTAAAACGTGTCTTTGATATTGTGAAAAAATGTTTAGGAACATCTACAATTATCTTTGTTAACATTTTTGCTTTCCATTTTACACATAGCAATATCAATCGCCAAAACGCAGCAATATTCAAACAGTATTTACATCCATTTCACATGCAGAATGATTTTATAGGGTATAAAGAGAGCCTAGAAGACAGGATCTGATACACATGTACGAGAAATATGCCACGATTAACAGCTGAAGGGAGAGAAAGAGCCATTGGGATGGTGCAGATGGGATCGACATACAATGCTGTTGCCAACGCCCACGGATGCCACCGTATCACGGTTATAAGGCTTATTCAGGGCTTCAGACAGACTGGGATCACCGAAGACAGACCAGAAAGTGGACGTCCACGCATCACAACGCGAGCTGAAGATAGGTACCTCCGTCATAAAGGAAGGAGGGTAACGTTTCTTTTGGCGTTTAGTGTTTTTTGCTGATGATGTTGTATGTTGTTTTAGGCCGCACTATTTCTTCTTCATGTTCATGACCGCGGTCTGTATATAATGGAGCCAGAACCAGACAATCCACTGATTGATATATCGAACAACGGTCCACAACAAACAGTGGTTCGGGTAGGATAAAAAACGCTGTGAATCAAGTCACCAAACCGGACGATTCGATACTGTTTTGCTCTTACGAAAGGACTATCTTGCTGGGGATCTAACAGTAACAGGGAATCCCCACGAAGGTAATATATATTCATAATAAGACCTGCATGACTTCGGGTTTCCATCCCACATCACGCATACACGTCGCGATATGAGTGCTAAGTGTTTGTAATTACTAGTGGTGGAATTCACATAACTTCAAATGGAATGCTGGTGATGGTGCCATTAAGCGATACGTTAATAACACGAGGCAGTTCCTGTTTATACGTGAATTATTCTAATCGTGCCTGAACCCAGCAATGAATCACTAACCCGAGAAACTGTTATTGTTACACCAACATCATGGTCACTGAACTTTACTCCTCGGCAGGACCTATTGACCTGACGAGGTATCGTCCTGATTTATGATGTAAGCAGCCATTGCTCACTCACAGTGCCCTGCAGAAGGAGGGGGGATCAGGAGGAGGGGGGATCAGGAGGAGGCATGAGATGGAGGGTTATCGTCCGTTTCTCATCACTTTTTAAAAAAATATAGGTCGGGCGGGCGGATTTACTTTAACTTTTTATTTCATTTTATGTCAAAAACCTTTGATTTCTGTGCAAATGTACGCCTTTTCTCCGATAGAAAATCAAAACTTAGAACTCTGAAAGATTCATGCACATTTTGAGAGTCAAAGTTGCATTTTCGCTTGTGTAAAAAATATAAAAAATTAGGGCCGGTTCGAATTTTTGGGTCGAGCGGTAATGAGAAACAAGAATATTTTATATATGGCCTTATCATCCGTGAGAGTAACAATGGAGGCCAACCTTCTCGTCATGAACTGTCATGAATATTACGACATTCGTCAAATTCTGATGAAAATAGATCTTTAACAAAGGAAAAAGTTATATGGATATACGATATCGTACAACTTAATGAAGCATATAATATATACATGTACGTCACGTCGCTCTATGCAATAAACAAGAAGTTGTTATCCATAAAGTCGCATGCTTCATGTTGACGCACCCACTTCAATGATATACACATACTTTGTTGCTTGATAACGGTTTTAGCATCTATTAAACGTCGTATATATTGTAATTAAGAAGTATATCCATGGAACTATGTCCCTTGTTCATCACACCATTTCTGAATGCCACTCAAACAGGTTTAATTATATCTTACATTATAGTTATATCAACTCATTTTGACACCCAATACATTTCGTACAACCATTCATTACCTTCCTCCAATCTTTTGAAGTCTACTCTTACTGATAGTATTCCTTTTCGTACAATATACAACCACAATGCCAGAGAACAACCCGACTCGGTTATCCAACAAAACCGATTCCAGTTGGCATCAGAAGCAAAATAGCTGTGGAAAATAATGGTTTAAGCATTAATTTCTGAAGAAATTTGGACCGGTAACAAAGCTTATGTAAATGAATATATGTTTGAACTATTGACTGAACTATTTACTAATGTTTAAGATCATGTCCATGTATGTAAAACTACGTTCTTTCTGATCTTAGCGTATGTTTTACAGGTAAAGAAACAAGTAGATGTATTCCGAAAGTGATACTCGCAAGTTATCTGATTTGTCTGACACATGGCGCCAAACTGTATCAGTGTTACAGTCGGAAATGAACTTATAAATGATAATGAGAGCTAAGGAAATCATATATTTTCAAGGAATTCGAGTGCTGAAAAAACTCAAACGTGTTCAAACATGCTCTGCATATTTATGAAGACGGTGGAAAAACCAATGAAATTAGGGCTAATGACAGACTTATTCATCATTGTTTGATTTACATATGTAGTTTGAGAGAAACGGTAAAGGCAAGATATTGTTATGAAGGGTAAAATCGTTACTCTATTATGATTGGAAGTTTTGTCATTGTACCGTTGTCAAGCTTGCTTGTACTTGCTTGACAAATGACCTTTGCATCATAATAGCAAAACAGTTTATGTTTTAAATTATCATTAATGATTCAATACGTTTAGAAAGTAGTTTACATGAGAGACGCTGTCGTGAATTGAAAACTGAATAGTCATATCAAAAAATACACTAAACACCCAACTCCAGTGGGGTTCACGGACGACGATGTTCAACACCCATACAGGCTAGTTAGGTATTGGGTTATGAAACTTGCTTCTCTAGCGACTACACTCACTGAAGAGAAACACTATCAGGGAAGTATGTATTGTAATGAACAATAGACGTATTCTGTATAGAGCCACTGACTCAAATCGCTCAAGCCGCTTCATGTAAGACTCAAACCTTTAAGTCTCTATCGAGTGTCGACATATACATGTATGTGTTTTCTGGTTAATATGAACGATGATTCATTATCAGTGAATAGACGAGAGAAAACACTTTCCACTTCTATTAGAAATTTCTGCTAATAGCAGGGTCGATTGTACGGTTGTCACAAAAACATGAGTATACATGTATATTTGTTTCAGTAGTATTACAGCTGTACGATGTTGTTTGTAAACAAATCGAGTCTGGAGCAGACCATCCAGTGATTGTGACCATGCGGTACGATGACAGAGCGTGTGTTTATGGTTTATAAACCTAAATTTATAACGATGTAACATTAATGCATCACGCTAATGTGCCTGAAACTGAAATTCCACATTATGATCACACGAAAGTAAATAATTTAATGAACAAACCAGCATGGTATTATACCATAGATAAGAAGCAAAACAACGGATTAGTTAGTGAGTGAATTGTTTTTTACCCCCATTTTAACAGAATGACGAAACAGTAAAATGTTATCTTACCGTCGCTGGTGGTCCCGGCATTTCAGTATGAGGTAACGCTTTTCTGCTTCTCTTTTTTACGGGGATCCTAGTTTCACTTTCCGTGCGGCCAGGGTGTCCTCGCTGTGAGATAATTTCCTTGTGGAAAAGTCACGTGAACAAATTAGCTGTCATTTTACATGTATACTCTATCACTCGACAGAATGCTTGCAGCATGAATATAAAACGTATCTCAAAAATTGATATGTAGAGACGCTATTTGATAAGATGCATTGAAAAACATTTCTTATTGTAAAGCGAAGTTGAGACATGAGTGAGTGAATTTAGTTTTACTCCGCTTTTAGCAATATTCCAGCAATATCACGGCAGGGGACACCAGAAATGGGCTTCACACAATGTGCCCATGTAGAGAATTTAACCCGGGTCTTTGGCGTGACAAGCGAACGCTGTAACTGCTGGGCTGCACCATCGCCCAGCGTGAATTGAAATAAGGTTGCATAGATAAGCTGATGCAAAATTATTTGCCATGTTGCAGAAAGGAATGTGTTGTCATACTGACAATGGTTTCATGTTGTTTTGGCATAATGGAATATTGCAAAAACGTATGACATTCAAGGCAATCTTCTAATGTGATTTCAAAAGAATTTAGGGCATGAAATGGAGGTCGCCTTTAATCCTAACAAAGCAGAATCAATACAGTTTAGCAGAAAGGTAAACAGATGTATTGTGACTGATCTACATATGACATCCAAGACGTAGCCAAATCACAAGCACTTTGGACTAACTCTTTAAAATGACATTGAATGTTACTGGAACATTCATATCGACGATATAATTAAAAAAACCTAGTCTAGTCTACTGTTTAAGAATTCTAAAATGTCGCCCATCACTTAAAATTCTGTAGGTTATTTATTAATCCTTTATTTTACCAATCATTGATTAATGCAGTCATATTTGGGACAAATGCATCCATCAAAAAACCTGTTTTACTTGAAAACTAAACCATGATAAATTGTGAGAAATATGCGCGCATGAAAAATATTATCGTACCAGAATATCTTTATAATCTCATACCCGAAACTCGAACAATCAGAACTTATGAGAGAATTCAGTTCTTCGATCCATTAAATGTAGAACTGAAACTTATGCAATATCATCTTTACTTGGTACCATTTGATTGGATATTAATGAGTCCCGTTGTAAAAAAGTAAAGATAACTTTGCATTATGTAGTGCCATCAGGGGGATTATATTATAATTATAATAATCTGTTTATATAGCGCGGAGTTCCAGCTAGGCTGCTCACAGGCGCTTTGTTTTTCCCTCGATCATAGATTGTCAGTCTCAACTGCACTTCGTATTGTCAATCTCAACCACTAGGCGCACCGAGTTAATGTGGCTTTCCCATCCTTTCGATATACATTTCGACCTCAACTTCGGTACACGGTGAATTATACATTGTTGCCTCAGGCTTTGCTGTAGTGATCTAAACGCTGATGCACATCTTAGACACATTGGTTTTCCAATCAAAAATTACTATTTCGTCTCTTGCGTCAAACACATACTCGCGATACAGTCAGAATTGTACAATCGACTCTGCATTTATATGTAAAATAGATTAATGTGAATATAAAATTGATTGGGTTTATAATGCACCCTAGTTCAGAACATACCCTTTTTTAGAACACCTGGTTCATTATTGATTTTCAGTGTCTGTGTTTAAATGTTCACCGCTATTTTGCCTTTGTGCGAAATGGAATTTGTCTCTGCACATAATGGAGACTGGCTATTCTTTGATATTGGTGTATGCTGTATGCAAGACAATAGTGGTGATACTTGGTGTTAGCGAAAAGATGACCCAATATGGTGCGGAATTGCAAATTTGTGTTTATTTTGCCGATGAACAAAATATCACTTAACACTTTGTAATTCTTGATAGACTCACTAACTCACTCACTCATTCACTGGGGTGGTCGGGTAGCCTAATGGTTAAAGCGTCCGCTCGTCACGCCGAAGATCCGGGTTCGATCCCCACATGAGTACAATGTGTGAAGCCCATTTCTAGTGTCCCCCCGCCGTGATATTGCTGGAATATTGCTAAAAATATTGCGTAAAATCATACTCACTCACTCACTTACCCAGGCCCCATGTACACGTACATTGTACCCTGGTTATAATGTCCAGATCTTCCTGGACGAGCTTTACCCTTTAACCACAGTAGAATACACCGTGTGTCACCGTCTGATATGAATACGTGGCTTAATACATAGCTGACCGGGTTTACGGGGAATATAACAGGCAGCCACTTTAATTGCTTTCAAACGTTTTGTCGTCCAATTTCCTTGTTGACAGCACGCACCCTTATTTCTGAGGAATCGTACGTCGGTATAACCTTTGAACATTGCTTCATCAATCATATGCAATAGTCATTTAAACGGAGCGCATTATAAAACGTTAAAATACACCGAATACAAGCGGATAATTTTTTTCTAAAATGGCAGGGGCAAATCCAAAGTACCCCCACCCCCTTCTTTCTCCCCCGAAAACATTTACCCCGAGGAGCGTTTCCCCCTAACATTTGGGCTTAATGTGCACCCCAACAGTTCAAGAAGGCATTGCAGGTAGTCACTCATAGCTGTATGTGAATACCCGCCGACACCTTTTCAATTTTATTCTATCGGTATTATGTTTCCAATGGAACATGCTGTTCAATATTAGGTATTTTTTTTTACCATGAATTAAATATTCAAGTAGTAGCTGGCTCCGGTTTGCCCGACGCTAGTGTGTATTTTCTTTGACATTACGAATAACGCCTGTCCCCAAGTTAAACTGTCGCTTAATATAACTCTGTACCTGCAATATTACTGATAAAACAGAAACACTTTCTATTCTATAGTGAGGGGCGGTGGGATAAGCTTGTGGTTAAAGCGTTCGCTCGTCACGCCGATTCCCCACATGTGTACAATGTGTGAAGCCCATTTCTGGTGTCCCCCCGCCGTGATATTGCTGGAGTATTTCTAAAAGCGGTCACTCACAGTCACTCACTGATCTGGGGTAATTATGGAGAACTTAGCATTATTCTTTCAGCATTTCACCTAAATACAAGTAACAAAACGCTCTCCGTAGCCCAAAAATATCTATTTTAAAAGGGGAGTCATTTTTCGAGTGTATCATCAATAGTTTAGCTCTGGTACACTCACCCACTCAGTCAACCTCTCTCCTGAGTGCAACCCATTTCTAAAATACAGAGGAACCCAGGTTATTCGGACCCATGATATCTCGAAACCTTGCCTACCGGGCGATATTTACTTGACACGAAATACATACAACCTAAAAATTTTCATCACCCAGAAACCGGTTTCCGGACCGGGACAGAGTCCGGGAGAGCGAGGTTCAACTGTATTGCTATAAGCTCACTGATACCCTCATCACATTATGAAAGCGAAAACAGATCTGTTATTTTACTTGAGTGTTTTAACAGTTGTCCCGTTTACGTGTTTGTTATACACCAGACAACGCAGTGTTTACTATACTATCGCGTATATCTGTGTCAGTGTATCACATGCTCATGGTGTAACAGAGATTCCGTGGATCATGTTTGGGCAATATTGCCTTCAATGTTGACCGTAGTGTGCCTTGAAAACTTTTATCGACACATTGGGGAAACATTTGCTGGAGATAAGCGCTAAAACACATCAATTTTAAATTAGTGGCACGTTTGCAAAAACATTTCTGGAAATATTTTTTGATACGTGTAATCCTATCTGTTATTTGACACAATTGTATTGAAATATTACGCGGAAATTGCAACCACCTGCATATAGGCTCTGGTGACCAAACAGTGATTCACTTACGATATGTAGTGAAATTATTAATAATTATCGGGAAACCTGTGGCACATCACAGTTAGTTGTTTTACAGGAAACAGTTTTAGGAGATAACGTTTGAGATAGTCCAAGCAGCTGCTGTGAATATGAAAACATCCCGAGAAATGAAAATAATGACTCAGAACTGTCAAATACTAACCATGGCTTACTTCCAGACCTCGTGGGATACTTTAACATGTATAAATAGACTGATCAGACTCGGGAACGTGGTTGTCGGTACGTCATCATAACCGGACACGTGTACCTGTACGTGGACGGTAACAACTAAATTGTCCAGCAAATAAATTTCTTTCCTTTCTGGTGTCCTCCGCGGTTATATTGCTGGGATTATGCCGAAAGCAGCGTAAAACTAAACTCACTCACTCACTCTGTGGAGAAATATACGGGGAGAAATATACGTGTGTTTGTGTGCCTGAGTGTGTATGTGACCCGTGAAGATCCGGGGTAGAATAGGTCTTCAGCAACCCATGCTTGCCACAAAAGGCGACTATACTTGTCGTAAGAGGCGACTAACGGGATCTGGTGGTCAGGCTCGCTGACTTGGTTGACACATGTCATCGGTTCCCAAATGCGCAGGTCGATGTTCATGCTGTTGATCACTGGATTGTCTGATCCAGACTCGATTATTTACAGACCGCCGCCATATAGCTGAAATATTGCTGAGTGCGGCGTAAAAATAAACTCACTCACT
Source organism: Haliotis rubra (assembly GCF_003918875.1). Lineage (NCBI taxonomy): Eukaryota > Metazoa > Mollusca > Gastropoda > Lepetellida > Haliotidae > Haliotis > Haliotis rubra. Next base: position 72,480 of record NW_025767633.1, read on the forward strand.
CACTGAGTGTATGTCCGTGTTATTGCATAACAGTAGTACTCAACTGATATCGCAGGTCAAGTGAAAACAGTACGTTACGAAATTCTTATCCTTGTACAGCGAACTCCACCGACAAGATAGTGTAAATTAGGGGTGACTATTCAGGGTGTAACAACTATTGCGATAGCGATAGTCTATTGCAACATACTATTGCGATAGCGATAGTCTATTGCGACCAACTGTTGCAATACTATTGCATTAGTTTTTCTCTCCTTGAATAGTCTCATTTGAAGTCATTTCCCAAATGAATGTATAGTTTATATGAAATAAGAACAAGCTGAAGTAGTTTCAGTCTCTTTCAATAACTGACAGGACACTTGAAACCCAGATAAAGTTTGTGTAAGACGTAACAGGGGCGGATAACTCTAACTCAAAGTGAACGAATCTGGTACTTCCTGTATTTTGTGCTGCGTATTTATCAACGGAAATCAATAACTACACTATCGATAGTCACACATACTATCGATGCATCGATATGTTTTCGTTTCTACCATCGATTAATTACTGTCGGAGACTCAACAATATTTGCAATCCGTCCATTGTTCGCTGCATCGTTATTACAGCCCTAGTGTAAATCCAGCTAGGTTCCTAGTAGCAAGTGTACTCTAAGTCTCCATGGTTCCTAGTATGGTGGTCTACCTTCAACTGTTAGCAGTCTGTAGCCTGTTTTTATATTGTATAGTCTTCTATACTTAAAGTTGTATATTCCGATTTGTTGTCAGGCGTATTTTTATTCATGTTATCGTGAATTTATAACTTATTGTAGTCGCGATAAGGCTGAAATGGTTGTCACTTGATCTTTCTCTCTCACTCCTTAAAGTGAATTTATGATCTATTGGAAGGACCTGTTGCAGCCGCAACAACAAAGCAGCGTCACCCTGTCACCTGACTTTCAAATTGTGAAATGTCAGAGAGGACCGATGAAGCTATTGCACAATTTTGTAAACTTAGTTCACAACATACGATTGGGTGAACTTTTTAACAACCCTATCACCTTGAGGTATAAATGTAAACGTAGCATATTCGTGGATAGGATTCTTCCCTGTACCAAACGACATGAAGTGCTTGCTGCCAATTGCTGCCCTGTGCCTGTTTTGTGAGTACTTTTCACTTTAGCGATGCTTTGAACTGTTACGACTTTCTTTTTAAACGATACTGCGGTTTGAAATTTCCCTTTATAACAGGTTATATGTAATAAACTGATTAAAACTGGGATACGGTTGGTGTTATTTTCTCAATATTGATAATGTATATATGGTTCACACATGTTTACGGAGTTTTCTTATATCAAAACTAATATTCCTTTGCACGGACATTCATTTAGTTCAACTGGATCGATAGTTCGATTTGTTGACTAAATTCCCCGAGATTCATCAAAAGTTCAGTTGCGTAGTAAACCATGCAGAGTCAATCAATTTAAAACGCAATATGTAAAATATTAACGCAGTATGTATAAAATATGTGTTTAACGCAAAAAGTACAACACCTAAGGCAAAATGTAAAAACAATTTTTAACTTAATATGTAAAATATAAACGCAATATGTGAAATCCAGTTTTAGGTTTGAATATTAGGAGTGGCAATCGAAATCCGTTTTTTTTTTCACAAAAATTGACTTTATTTACAAAAACTAAGATATCGCAATGTTTCTTTAAAATGTTACCTCGTTCAGTATTTATATAAGCATAGTCGATAAACATATAATTTACTTGTATATAGACTCGATCTTATAGTCTATTTTCGAATGTTTTAATTTTATTCTTCGAACTTCGATTTATTCTTCGATATTTTCATAAATATTTTGGGTTACATTCATTATGTCTTATTCAAGATGGTTTGACCTTTCCTTCAAACTGTCCATTCCGTTGTTGATAATCTGTGATTACCGAATTGGGTTTTTAAAGAAAATCACTTATTGATCTTTCTTGATTTGGTTTGAAATAACATGCATGTTGTAGTAATGTTTCCAATGTTAATTCATTGTGTATGGGGGTTGGAATTAAATGCAACTGGTACTTTGCATCGAGATGGTAGCTCTGTCCATTGGACTTCGGACCTAGCAACTGATCTAGGAGAGAGCGCCAATAGTTATGATTTGTCATGTACATGAAACAACGATGGGCGGTTTAAGGGAATATTACAATAGTTTTCTAGATGCGTGCATCTTGAACTGAGAATATGAAAGAAGCCATTATTAAATGAATCGTGCGAGTGAGTGAGTGAATGAGTTAATAAGGTTAAACACCCCTTGCAATTTTTCAGATATTGAAGACGTTGATTACACTAAGATGTCTCCATTTAGATCAACAATAGAATAACTGGTTCCATTTGTACTAATGTTTGATGCGACGTCAAATAATCACATGAATGTCACAGAACACACAGCGAATGGCAATCTATGTGATTAAATGGTGAATTACGATTATAATTTCTTAGGCGTGGTTTGTGATTTTGTAATTCTATGCAGGTATCATTGATCTTGGCATTAGCATGTTTGATGGATTCAGGTTTCTGAAACCTTGAACAACAAGTCTTGTTACCGATTGATATCAATATTCCATATTACTTGCATTGCATCAACTACGATAACTTTATTTCATTAAATTTGAGCGATCAACATCGGGATCCAACCTCAAATATATCTGGTATTACTCGATTTCATTGGCAGCAATATTACCTGTGACTTGATTGAAGGAAATCAGATATGATTGGAATGGAAATACCCGAATCACCGCGATGCATCTTGCATGTCCATTATACCTAAAACTGCAAGATGGATTTACCATTTCTAAATCAAAGATATTTGTGTCCAGCGACACATTTATATTTAAACAGTATTTTTTACATTTTGGAGTAATATAATATTTGTAAAAACATCATCATAAATATGATATTTTCTCTAAAATTCATTGAAAGTGTTTCTGAAACAAATTCCCAAGTCTCTCGTAATTCCTATGGGATGGCTCAAACTTTTTATCAGGGTTTGTTGCATTTCATTTGTGTATTTTGAGGTGAGATTAAAAGACACACTACCAGGAAAAGTAACTAATGCATTAATTCCATAAAGGAAAATGTTTTGTTCTTAATTCTCCACTAAATAGGACAAATATGAAAACAAAACTAGTCTCTCAACAAAAACAATGAAAAGAAAAAGAAAAAAAGTTGAACCTTGGTTACCGTAGGTTCCGATCAGGAGGTTAATTTTATGTCCCCGAACTTTGCGCTACATGCGCGTTGTGGGATATAAAATAGGTCAAAAGGTAAAACCTCCTTGAATAGGACATAATGAATACAAGCCATATGACCATTTATGTAAAAATACTATGGAGAATAAAATGATTTCCTTGGATACTGTCGAATATAGATTATGATATCAAGCTTTACATGTATGTTACACAATTATCGGCTTTACTTTTATGTTAAACGACCCAAAAGAACAGATATCAATTAAGTTAGAAATGAGGTTAATTTTGTCAGAAATTTTGCAATAGCTTAGTTATTTTGAAAAACAATAAAGTAAAGTTTCTAAAAAATAATTTCAGTCGCCAAAACCATAAACAACAAAAAAGCTGTATTTTACAGATTCCGTTAATCTTTTACAAATTACGTTAAACATTTTTTTACATTTTGCGTTAGGTGTTTATATATTGCGTTAAAGACATTATTTACATTTGGCGTTAATCTTTTACATATTGCGTTATATTTTACTTTTGCGTTAAGTTTTTACATATTGCGTTAGTTTTTACATATTGTATTGATTTTAACATATTGGGGTTGTACAGGCCTCATCTGCCTCCCTGCTGTTCACCTACCACTCCCAGATTAATGCTTATCAGGTCAAGTAACGCATGTTCCAAATATATGCAGAAAGCAGCCTTAACTACATGTAGTTATAACTAGTGATTATGTTTCAGGGGTTTTGCAACCGGATGTAACATTGACTGTGTATCGGAAGCGCAAGAGTGGTGAGTGCGTCAATTAGTGGAGACAAGGACAGGATGTGCAGGTACACAGCTTCTCCATCGCAGCTGAAGCATTAGGTTTTGAGACCCGCTGGAGAAGGTTATCTGGTCCAAAATTCGTTTGAGAAACACATTTTGACTTCTGGAAGATGAACATTTTATTCTAAAAAGAATGCCAAATCTACTTGTCAAATATATGAAAACGTTTATATAAGGCCATAGTATAATAAACCGGATGTTTAAGTCTGTTATCTGTCTTTTGCTTTTTGTCATAGTGTGATGCCAGGTAGTTCAAGGCAAACACATCATGTAGTATGTGGTAACAGGCTGTCGCACCTGTCGCAAGAGGTGTATGTCTATAAGCCCGATACTCATTTAGTTTGTTGACATATTTCAGCGCCGGTTACTCCTACCGAGACTGTTTGGGTAGCGACTGTGAAGCAGCTGATGCTGTAACAGAAGCCTTAAAGCTGCAAGGCTGCGGTAAGTACAGGTAGATTATTTCCATCAACAGCTTCTGCACGAGGCGTTGAGGTTCTGGCGCCTTACGCCACCGACCAGGGGTATGTTTCACAAAGAAGTATGGACGGTCGACAATCATAGCAATACCCTTGCTTCGTACAATGACTGTCTGTTGTATACAACTGTCGAAATAGCTACTGGCCCGCTATCCAAATGCCAGTTGATTGTGAATCGGGCTAGTGATAAATTGTTAAAGCTATCCCGACTGGCTAGATGAACATCTCTGATAATTTGTTCTTTATTAGATGCTGAAGTCAATTGTGAAGGTGTTAAACGTCCGTCCGTTAAAGTTTTGTGACATTTATTATCTCTTGTCACACAAAGATGACATTTCAAAGATGTTCATAACGTTGCGAAATAGGAGGTTAGGAGCCATTACAATACACGTCACGTTTAACATCTTCAATTACCAAACACCACAATATTTCCTTATGGCAATAATTTTGGTTCACTTCTCTTATTTTCCAACTTCTCTGAATTCTTTTTTTTCAAATTCAAAATAATCATGTTACGTTGCAGGAACCATATTACCGTCCTGCTGATGTTGCATGTTCCTGTGTTTCAGGTTCAGAGAGAGTGTGGATGTCAGCTTCATCACTGCTGATGGCCATTGTTCTCACCAAAATATTCGTGTAAAACCTTTACGCTCTTTAAATGCTAATTATGGACCAGTTAACAATCAGATTGTAATCAGTCTAAATGAATATCACACAAACATTGAAATCAGAAACAATGTAAAAGAGATAAATGTATTGTGTAAAGATTGTGACGAATGCTTTGTGTTCTGTACGCATCTTTCACTGTCGCGAGTTGGGAGTGCATCATAATGCTGAAACAGTCTGTACAATATGATTACATGAATTTGTGCAACCGACAATAAAACCTGCCGGGCAAAAGAAATCAACACTTAAAGATTGGCTTAAACTAAACTCTTACAAAACGTTACTAAGTAACTAACAGTGTCCCAAACACTACACATTCAAGTTCCAAAACAAACTGGGAATTTGTTTGAAGTACATACTATTAAGTGTCGAACATTTTGTAAAGTTTATCCAACAATAAACATGCGTGTATACTTTCTGTTGCCCGGCAGTTCAGACCAACTTTGAAATCCTAGAAAATGGGTATAATTGACCTCTGTACATTTAAAAATAAATAAATTGAACTTTGTCGCCATTTGCTCCTGTAGATTTGTTTGTTTTATTGTTTTTAACGCTGCACTCAGCAATATTCCAGCTATATGACATTGGTATGTACACACTCGAGTCTGAACCAGGCAATCTAATGATTGACGTCATGAGCGCCGATGTACGCAAGTGGGAAACGATAACATGTGTCCCCAAGTCAGCGAGGCTGACCACCCAGTCGCGTTAATTGCCTTTTATGATAAGCACAGGTTGCTGAGGATGAGTTCTAACCCAGGTATTCTAACCCGGATCTTCGCGGGTATCCTGTAAATAATATGACTGCCATCAATAACAAACCATGTACTTAAGAGAAACAGGAAACCCTGCCGTCAAAGTGCCACGACTTGCTGTGCTGAGTGGCGTTACTTAGTGATGTCAGAACTCAATGATCATGGGTTCGAATCCTAGATAGCAGATGTCATGATAGTGGTATTTAGAGTTACCTCCTTGATTGATTCTTCGTGGCTCAAATTTGTTCGGAACTGTAGTTTCCTTTGTTCAAGAAGGTTATAATGTGTATGTTATGTTCTTGTACGCTAGTTTGTATTTTCTGTCTGTGGAGTTCGCTGGACAAGGACAGGAATGTTCTTTATATTAAACGTTTTCACTTGCCCTGCGATAGAAGCTGAATATTACCGTCATGTCATCACATGGCCATACAAGTACACACACACGCACGCGCGCACGCACGCACACGCACACGCACACACACGCACACCACACGCAGCAACACAGAAGGGGCACAGAGTTCATGTAACCCGATAAAAAAATCAAATCCAAAATCATGTTTGGTAACTTACTGACTGACTGACTGAATTTTGGTTTTACGCCGCTTTTAGCAATATTCCAGCAACATCACGGCGGGGGACACCAGAAATGGGCTTCACAAATTGTACCCATGTGGGGATTCGAACCCGGGTCCTCGGCGTGACGAGCCAACGCTTTAACCACTAGGCTACCCCACCGCCCCGTTTGGTAACGTAAGTAACATTATCTCGCAAACGTATCACCGTGGTTCTCCATTGTAACAAATGTTTATCTGAATGCATTGGGTAAAGGGAAGTAACTGGGTTTGTTTGCGTTGTGTTGTGTTGTGTTAGTTTGAGGCAGGCGTAAAATGTGTTTCCAAAACTCAGTAAAGCTGCGTACATACGTCTGTACCTGTATGAATAAATGTCAGTAAGATAAAGTCGTTATCAACGTTTTTGGTGATTGTGAGGAGCATATAGCGTGATGCGTATGTAACTCGGGATGAGGGGTACATCACTCCGTATATGTATCCAGTGAGTGAGTGAGTTTCATGTCGCTATCAGCATCATCCAGTAATATAACGGCGGAGGACACCAAAAATGAAAGAAATATATTTGCTGTGGACAAATTAGTTGTTACCGTCCACGTACAGGTACACGTGCCCCGGTAGGATGACGTACCGACATCCACGTTCCCAAGTCTCACCAGTCTATATATACAAGTGTCCTTCGATGTCTGGAAGTAAGCCATGGTTGGTATTTGACAATTCTGAGTCATTTTGTTTCCTCGGGATGTTTTCATACCCATAAGCGCAGATTGTTCTCTGTCAGTGAATCACCTGATGTAACAACTGAGGTTTTCAAGGTACACTATGGTCAGTATTCTTATGCCCGCACATCTTCCTCAGAATCTGTCTGTTACATCATGTGCATACACTGATACACTGACTCAGAAATACGCAATAGTGTAGTAAACACTGTGGTAACATACAAACTGGGCAAGTTAAAAACACACAATGAAATAATGGGAAGCGTTTCTTGCAGCATTACTTCAGATCTATCTTCGCGTTCACTATGTCCTAGGGATATCAGTGAATACTGAGGGTACACAGTCGAACCTCGCTTCCTCCACTCTCTTGTCGCACAATTCAAGTGATTCTGGGGTCACTTCAGCAGCTTCTGTGAATAAACTAAACAAAAAATAGAAACTTCACATGTGCTACTTTATGTTCCAAACCTACCGATATAAAACCAAGTGTGTTGCTAGTGGATAAATCTGGTTTATGGACGTAATGAGCTAACACTAAAACAGGATTAGGCGTACAGGAGCGTACGATAAAATGGTTGCGCTTTGTAGCCCTCCACAGTCAACAGCAGCACGATGCGGTCATCTTTTTATTTCACAGGAACTAGCCATCTATATCGCGCATGCTCCCCTATCGCATTCACACCAGCAAGGTAATGTTGTCTCATTGACTACCTAACCCCCGTAAACCTTGAAACACTGTCTGAGATAGACCAATCAGCACTAGTGAATATGAAAACATCCAGAGAAAACATTTTGAGAAATGTTAACATTGACTAAGAATCGCTCAATAGCACCCGCGGTTTACTACGAGACCTCATAGACCCCCAGCAAACTATGATATACATGTATGTACGGTGGTCAGACTCGGGTTCGTCTGTACGTCATCCTACCGTTTACGTGGACGGTAACTGTTTACGTGGACGGTAACTGTTTACTTGGACGGTCACTGTAAACAGATAATTCATTTCATTTCTGGGGTCCTCCGCCATGGTATTACTGGAATCAAAGCAGCGTAAAACCTTACTCACTCACTCACTCACTCACTCACTCAGCGGACACATATACGGAGTGATGTACCCCTCATCCCGAGTTACATACGCAACACGCTATATGCTTCTCGCCATCACCCATCCCCAACAACGTTGATAACGAAGGAAACACATTTTACGCCTGCCTTAAACAAAACACAAAAAACCGCAACGCAAACAAACCCAGTTCCTACCCTTTACCCAATGCTTTCAGATACACATCATCCCGAGTCTTCAGGCTCATCACGCCATATGCTTCTCCCCCCTTCCAAGTCCTGATAACGACTTCACCTTACTCATAATTCATTCATACAGGTACGGAATATATGTCCGTGAGGCCGTTACACTTATCCTGAACTTGATAGAATATAACCCAATGCAAATGAACCTAGTTACTTCCCTTTGTCCAATGCATTCGGATGAACATCGGTTTATATGCAGAAAATCAGTGATTCGTAAGTTACCAAACATGTGTATCGATTTGATTTTTCATCGAGCTACATGAACCTTCTATCCGTTTTGTGAACTTAGAACTCAAATACTTTAACATCGTTGTACTAAATTCGCTGTGTTGAATGCTTGGTTGGTTGGTTGTTTAACGCCGCGCTCAGCATTATTCCAGCTATATGGCGGCAGTCTCTAAACAATCGACTCTGGACCAGACATTCCAGTGAACAACAGCATGAGCATCGATCTACGCAATTGGAACACGATGACATGAGTCAGCTAAGTTGGCGAGTCTGACCATTCGATCCCGTTAGTTGTCTCTTACGACAAATATGGGTTACTGATGGGAAGATCAATTCTAACCCGACTTTTCACGGGTCCCTCGGACATACAAATATTCCACGTGGAGTTAATGGCACAGAAACTCTCTGAAAACAAGTCATGAACACATATTCTTGGCATAGTCAAAGTAAGAATCGCACAATGGAGGCTACTCATAGCAATATTTCTAATGGTTTTGTATTTTCTTATCAAGTGTTTTGTCGATCTATTTAAACAGTGCGTTACGAGAGTGTGAATTATGTAATTTGTAATATCATTGATTAAGTGATAGTTATTATTGGGTCACAATGTTTAAAGTTTTGAGTGTGGGTTGTGGGTCACATTTCGCATGATATATGTTCAATGGCAATACTATTTTTAGCGGTACGCCTTTTTGATAGCGCTTCAAAGTTGCCTCCCTAGGCAGTCTTATTTACGGCTTTCATCATGTCATGTTAATGTTCTAAGAGGTTAATGATGCCGCCTGGCTTTACGCCAATTCTCTAAAGTCTGTGTGAGAGCTATATAAAGGCTGGTTGTTGTATTGTGCGACACCGGACTAACACATGGACTTATCACATCACTGGAGTTATACACATATGACTGCCATCGTCGAATTTGCTCAACAACAGACTGACCGTCCTGCTCGTCTATATTCAACATTTGTCATTGTAAAGAATTTTCATTCAGTATATCTGCTCTCACTGTAAATGTCAAGACTGGTGAGTTGTGGGGACTCTTATACCTTTTGTCACGGCAAATTATTTAACAGTAACAAGTGAGAGATGTACATGAGGGGAAACCATGACTACTCATCAGGAAACCCAGGAAGTACACATACTATGTACCAAACAAAAGCGTTATGAGCATCCTCCCGATCAGACAAAATCCTGTTTGACTATTTTAATCTGATCTGTTTTCAGAAAGTAAAGTATTATTTTATTGACGTCAGTCTCGTTATGCGCACATTTATCATTGTAAAGTTTACATACAGAGCCTTCTCGTCATTATTAAGAATAGGTCAAAAGTTTTTAACACCAGACAAATGTAGACTACGGTGCAACCATGTTGGACACTGTGATATGCTCGAACGACGTCACTATTACACGGTTGGTCTGTGTATACAGAAAGTGAGCCCATCTTCCTTTAGAATCATATGATACATACTCAATGTCATCCAGTAGCAACAAGGCGCTGTGTGGTCGGGGTGGTGTGGTAGCTTGGTGGTGAAACCGTGGTGAAAACGTCGAAAACCTGGGTTCTGACCCACACAATTGTTACGGTTAATAATTTGCCGAGACAAAAGGTTTAAGAGTCCCCTTTGAATCAGCAAAATAGAACACAGACAAGTCTAAAATATTCAATAATGTATTGAGCAAACAATGAGCAAACTACAATGAATGACAATACAGATATCTAGTACAATGCAATTGAGTCACAAATCTAAAGATAATCTAAAAATAAGATATCAACTCACCAGAGTCTTGACATTTACAGTGAAACCAGATATACTAAATTTATTAACCGTGACACAATCATTAACCATCATTGGTTTGTCCATAAAACGTCATAAACAATTCCTTTAAAAATGTGTGCATAGTCAGCTCATGAAATATATCAATCATTTTCATTTTTCTTATAAGGTTAAAATAAATCGCTGTTCATTAACCTATGTATATGAAATTACAAATAATATTGAATATTGCACATCGTCAGAACTGAAGTAAATCTTGGCACTTATGCCAAAAGTTTCATCAGAACATATGTTGTATTAGGCATTACACTTTCTTAGTAAAGTACATATTCTAGTACTTTTGTTGGGTCCCATCCTGGATTCTAATCCACACCATCAGAGTCAGGCACATAATCGCCAGCACACAAAGTCAGCCGCATAACCCGCCCTGCCATCGCGGCTTCCACAAAAATGGAAGTCGGACAACTGGTAGTCAGACCACGGACTTTGTGTACCCCTCTAATAAGTGTAAATTGGCACGGCCCCCACACAATGCCATTTAGAAAGTGGTCTGTAAATTAGGTAATATTTACTGAGAAAGTGTAATCCCTAATATAACATATGTTATATTTGTCCACTTTCTAAATGGCATTGTGTATTCACAAGGTTAAACATATGTCACATTGTCCACTTAAATCATACTAATTAGTTGAAAAATAGATATAATTCCGAAAATAAGGTTGTTTCCTTTTCCATCAGGAATATGCCGAGTGGGGCATGTCCCACTGTGACCTCATGTAGATGTCAGAGGCAGTTGATCTCACGACTTTGGTGACAGTGCTTTCCTTCCCATGTACACTGCTGACTGCCGCACGTCTTGTATTAGATACGATAATGTTATTTGGTTACTCAAATTTCAGTCACATAAAGTGGATGTTAGTCGATACTCAAAGTGCCAAATGTTTGATACTAGTCTATTATAGTATAGATAAGGATAAGTAATTTCAACATGGCTACATTCTTGTTGATGATCCTGCTGCTGATATTTCACATCGTCAGATTTTCATTTGGCTTGTCGGGTTATTCCGAGCAGTCATGTAGGGCTATTCCGACTAGACGGTGTGCCTTAAAATTTAGTTGTAGCCGAAGTGTCATTGCTTCGACAGATTGTCGTTTTTGTTCAAACGTGTACATGAGGTTCATATACTCTTTCCTCGTCCCGGTAAGTGAAATTTGCAAATTATGCAATGTTCAGTAACAGGAACGAGGAAAGTTCCTGGACCGATAGGTCAGTATTTGCATCATATATGACGTAATTATATAATATATGTCTGTCAATATACTGAAGTTCTAACAAGGATGTAACTAACACAAAATACAGCCCCAAATTCCAAATAAGTCAGACAGTTAACATTCGTTACAACTGTTATTTGAACGGCCACTAACAGTCTGCTCGGGAAAACCATTATAGCGATTTTCAAAGCCTGTATAAAAAGCACCAAACATGATTTGTACTTTGACCGTACAAATAATATTGAATTATAACAATACATTCAAATTTGTATGGAAAAAAAGACACGTTTTCTTACACGAATTAGTGATAAATATGTCACGATTTACTATTAAATTATTGACGATCATTCTCTCTACTTCTCGTCATTTGTTTGAAGGCAAAATTTCACTTTGTCAAATTTTCAAATGATAAAAACATACAATGGTGCAAAATCATTCACATTCTCAGTAACATTTACCGATTGATGGCAAGGCACGCGTTTTCACGATTCGTTTATTTGGGCTTAACAGATTTGCAACACTTTCCTAATATCGTCCATGTTCTGCACAAATAGCAGATCTGCAGTACTTATCACTAAGGTTGTTTTGTACAAAAATCTGGGATATTAGAAACCAAAACCTAAATGCCGGGTGCAGAAACTGTTGGTGGGCATGGTTTAAACATATTTTTATTGAAAAAAACTGAGACCTGGATAGGCGAACAAGCCCAGTGGCAAAGAAAACGCCGCTCCAGTGCATAATCCCAATAGCTGGATACATAAATGAAATGATGTAAAAACAAAGGAATAGTACTGGGAAAGAATATCTAGGTGAGGTGAGGTGAAACTGGGTTTTACGTCGTGCTTGAGAATATTTCGCTCATATGACGACGTGCATGCGTGTGTAAGTGTATGTGCGGCTGCTTGTACTAGCCCAGACTTAAGCTGGTTTTATAGTGCTAGCCCACTGAGATACCTCGCCGCAGTGAAGCATGAATACCCCACTCAGACACATTATACTGACTCCGAGCCGACCAGTCCTTGTTGTACCCATTAATACCGAGCGCCAGGCGGGGACCAACAAGTACCATATTTTAACGTCTTTTGGTATGACGCGTTCGGGGATCGAACCCGCGACCTTCCGCTCTCCGGGCGGACGCTCTAACCACTACGCCACGGAGGCGGTCAAGGAATATCTAGACAACATCTTACATTATATCTAATATATGATTGAATATTGAATATGCTCGTAATGGTGTTGGTTATGCCAAGCAACGAAATGACCTGCCGCAGAAAATCCAATTATATAAACTAGTGGTACATTAAATGTATAAGTAGGGCTTACTTTTAGAACTGAACTGGTGTAATGAGTTGACAATGTTACTATTAGTTGAGTTGAGTTGCGTCGTTACCATAGTTGTTCTTAAATTATGAGGGGGCGTTGGGGTACCCTAGTGGTTAAAGCGTTGGCTCGTCACGCCGAAGACCTGGGCTCGATTCTCCACATGGGTACAATGTGTGAAGCCCATTTCTGGTGTTCCCGCCGTGATATTGCTGGAATATTGCTAAAAGCGGCGTAAAACCATACCCACTCTTAAATTATTATAGTGCCGACATGTGAAAAGGTAGTGAATAACGTCTTCGTTATAATAACCACATGAACACTTAGATGTTTCCGATATATGTCGATTATATCTGTCTGCGTTTAGATCACTACAGCCGAGCTTGAGGCGACAATTGATGACAAAATCTAGTCCCAAAATTTAAATCAAAGTAATTGTGAGTTTCTGTTGTGTTTATCATGGTTTTGAAATGATTCAGTGAAATAGTGTTAACAGCTCCATCGGGCAATAAATTCCATGACACAAATTGGTGGACATAATTGACCTTGGTGCCGTTGTACAAAACAACATTAGCGCTAAGATTACTTCATCTCCTTAAGTTTTAACCTTAGGCTTTTGCTGAGGTTGACGTCCCGATGCACGACTCTATCTTAGACTAAGGTAGCCTAACAAGACATAATATTCCACTGTTAACTTTATTTTTACAAGAATGGTAAAAAAATATAAACCATGCCATGTCCTCCTTTGGTCAAGCCGTTAAGTATTGTTCAAATATGTTCATACCAAAGGAGCCATTGTTTCATATTTCATCATAAAATTATAAAGAGAAACAGCCACAAAATAACGAACAAGGAAAAGTTCTATCCTGACAAAATATTCTCGTGTTTTTAAATAATCTTTTTATTTACGTTAGACTCATGTCAAACAGGTGTGCGTATTGTCCACATTAGGGTACACGGTCAAACTATCTATTTGTTTAATCTATTCAGGACATTATTCAAACGATAAATTCAGTCATTTCATGTTCTGTCAAAAGAGCGTCAAATTCTGACTGACGTAGATAGATATTTCATCCTTTGAACGGACACATTAAGTCAACTATATATACTTATCAACGCACTAATGTCTTTCTCAAACGTTGTAAAATAGATAAAGTCATGACGTCAACAAGAATTGCGTATTTATTTTCCTTCTTTACATTGGAAGATATGGCTAGCACTATGTTAATAATGGTGCAAACTTAGTCAAAATACATCTACACACACAGGAGAATAAGAATTAATTTACGTATTAGGTAGGTGCATCTTTTTGGCTATTACGTTATCCTATCGTCCTACACAAGAAAGTGTATTTGCCTTGAACTGCCTGACGTTATATTGACAAATACACAAACCAAATCAGACAGAACGGTCTTCAAAACATCCATTATATTGCACGATCGCGTGATGTATATGTTTCAAAGGTACATTTTGCATTCTTCTCAGAAAATAATCTTAATGTTCTTGAAACCAAAATATGTTTCTCACACAAACCGGTACCAACGTTTATCGTTTTGGGGATCTTTTTGTTTAACATATGTTATATTTGGGATTACACTTTCTTAGTAAAGTACAGATTCTAGTACTTGTTTGGGTTGAGTCCCATCCGGAATTCGAACCCACACCCTCCGACTCAGGCACAAAATTGCCAGCACAATTTGTTTGTTTGATTTTGTGGGTTTTTGGGTTTTTGTTGTTGGTGTCGTTGTTGTTACTTTGGTTTTGTTGTTGTTGTTTTATTTTTATTTTTTATTTATTTTTTATTTGTGTGTGTGTGTTCTTTGTTTTGTTTTGTTTTTGTTGTTAGTTTTTTTTGGGGGGGTGTTTGGGGTTGTTTTTTGGGGGGGGTTAACCATTACTTTAAAGGTGGTAAATGTGTGCCTGCCCTTGTAATATGTTAACTTAGCATTTTGTAATATGTTTAACTTAGTATTCTATAGTTAGCGAGTGAGTGAGTGACTTAGCTCTAACGTCACTTGTCAGTTAACAGAACATGTTGTCTTCATGTAAGCAGCAAGTCATTAGTGAACAAGTTGTGGACGTTTGTATAGTACTTGTATAGCCCTCGATCCCGAGTATGGTGATGGTGTAACAGTAATATTCGAGTAATATCGTAGGTCCAATGGAAACATTTCATGTTAAGAAATTCTGTCTGTGTATAGGACATAAAAACTAGCATACAAGAACAAGATTTATTCAAGGTGTTTGCTAACAAAAGCAAACTACAGTCCCGAAAAAAATGAATCATGAAGAATCATTCAAGAGGGTAAATCAGTACACCACTAATTCGCTTATCATAAAAGCGACTAACGAGACTGGATGGTCAGGCTCCCTGACTTGGTGGACACATGTCATCGTTTCCCAATTGCATAGATCGGCGTTCATGATGTCAAACATTGGATTGCCTGGTCCAGACTCGATTATGTACATTTCACTGTGACTGGAATAATGCTGAGTGCAGCTTTCAACAAACAAAACATCAACAAAACGAACATCTACAGGAGCAAATTGGTGACAAAGTTCAGTTTATTTAAAAAAAGAAGTACAGAGGTGTTATCATGTATGCCCTTTTTTAGGATTTGAATGTTGGTCTGACCTGCCGGATTACAGAAAGTATACATGTATGTTTAATGCAGGATAAGCTTTTAAAACGTGTCTATTCGATACTGATTCCCAGTTTGTACTGGAACTTGAATGTGTAGCTACAACCTGATTGTTAAATGGTGCATAATTAGCATTTAAACAGCGTAAAGGTTTTACACGAATATTGTGGTGAGAACAACGGCCAGCAGCAGTGATGAAGCTGACATCCACACTCACTCGGAACCTGAAACACAGGAACATGCAACATCAGCAGGACGGTAATATGGTTCCTGCAACGTAACATGAATATTTTGAATTTCAAAAACTATCTTCTCAAATAAGTCGGAATTAAGAGAAATGAACCAATATTATCTTAATTATTATTTCATCTTATATATAGACGATGCGGTGACGTATGTGTCATATAATATTATCTCCGATGGACGTCGAGACTCTAGACTCTTGAAAAACAGAAATTGAAACAATCTCCGTTTAGAATCGTACAGTAAATATTCTACACCGTTCAGTAGGAAAGGGTCATATGTCTCGGGTGCTTGCTTTAAGATAATCGTATGGGTACCGTTAAAACTTTACCTCCATGACAGTCGCAGGTATCGGAGGTACGATCATCTTGGCACTGCAAAAGCTTTATGCAGCCCAACCCAATCTTAGAACGCTAATACCTTTACATAGATATACAAAGTTGTAGTGCTAAAAACGGTCTGAGGAGCGGTTGGTTGGTTGTATAACGCCACGCTCAGCGGTATTACAGCTATATGGCGCATGTCTGTAAATAATCGAGTCTGGACCACACAATCCTGTGATCAACAGCATGAGCATCGATCACCAAATCAGCGAGACTGACCACCCGATCCCTCTTACGAAAGGCATGGGTTGCTGAAGGCCAATTCTAACCCGACTATTCACGGGTCGTGTGGAACGGGTCATACCAATCTTAAAGCAATCTTAGGGCTACGACCATCTTATGGTCATGTTAGACAATGTGAGTTGCGGTCATCACAGAGCTAAGACGGTTTTGTGCAACTTGGCCCTGAGTCACTTAAACATAACAGAGAGTCATTGTACAAACAACCTTAGCTCTACGATTATTCTACGTCCATGAGGTATGAGTGAGTGAGTGAGTTTAGTTTTACGCCGCACTCAGCAATATTCCAGCTACATGGCGGCGGTCTGTAAATAATCGAGTTTGGACCAGACAATCCAGTGATCAACAGCATGAGCATCGATCTGTGCAACTGGGAACCGATGACATGTGTCAACCACGTCAGCGAGCCTGACCACATCGATCCCGTTAGTCGCGTCTTACGACAAGCATGGGCTACTGAAGACTCATTATAACCCGGACCTTCACGGGTCATGAGGTGTGAGAGTTGCGATCACCTTTAGTGGCCAAAACGTAGACGCCTCGTTTTTACTGGAAATAGTCTTCCTGTACTTACCGCAGCCTTGCTGATCTAAGACTGTTGTTACATTATTAGCTGCTGGACAGTTGTTACTAGCCAAACAATCTCGGTAGGAGCGACCGGCACTAAAATATATCAACAAACTTAATGATTATCGGGTTTATAGATATACAACACTTAATGCGAGGTATATCACACACCAGATACTAGATAATATGCATGCCTTGAACTGCCTGTTGTGATATTGACAAACATACAGGCCAAATCATACAGAACAGTCTTTAAAACTTTCGGTATTTTATATGGTCGCCATATATATATCTTCAAAAGTAGATTCCGAATTTTTTAGAATAAAATCTTCATCTTCTCGAAGACAAAATGTGTTTCTCACACATATTTGCACCACCAGATAACTTGCTCCAACGGGTCATAAACACCTAATAAGTCAGGTGGGACGGAGAAGTCTTGTTACCTGCAAAACGCGTCTTTGTCTCCACCGCCTGATGCATTCGTCCAGGTTTGGAGTTTACAGCCAGCATTATTACAACCTTCTTGTGCGGTTGCAAAACCCCTGGAAAATAATTGGCGCGTTGTTTTTCTGCTTAAATTTAACCAGCTGTTGTCAACTATTAGAGGTATATAAATTAAAACTATTGTTTCGTTCATTTATCATGCTCTTGTGTAAGGATCACCTCTGCTGTTGAACAATTTATATACTTGTAGTGTTGGCCTTCGGTCTGAACAAAGATTAGCCACTGATTAACGTTACTCGAAGAATTAGCCACTTGTTTGTCTGAACTAGATTCAATTACTAAAGGCAAATCCTTCATAACAAGGCTACTCTGACTCACGCTCTGCCATAGAGTGTTTGGGATCTTATCTAAAACTAATCCATGCAAATGCACACTTAACATTTTTAATGTCCTTCAGTCATACAACATTTCTTATCATACACTTACAGATGACATTCATTTTTGCAAGGTTTGCACACACACGCAAGCACACACCTTTCTCAAGACAGCAATTGTAAGTAAGCAGTTCATGGTGTTTGGTATTGCAAAATATCCAGGAACATATATTGCATTCATATTTATACCTGAAGGTTAAAGGGCTGTAAAATACTTCATCCAATCGTATGACGTCATATCTGATTATTTTCCAATTGTGGATTGCAAAACCAAACAACATATCATGATTGCGCAAGAGCTTTCTGAAATGTCGCAGTCAGGTGATAAGGATACTAATTGTACTTATAGTATTTTCAAACATATGGGCTGCTATTGTGTCCGCAGAAAGCCAATCCATTCGGTCATACTCACAGCTATCATTTTGACCATTTACGGGAATTTGGACTCGAATAGGAACCAGGAAGTTTGTTTGCATGTCATGTGATTTGGTTGTGGCAAATGTTCGGTGCACGTGATCGACGCATTCAGAGTACGATCTTGTTTGTGATTACAGTTACTGGCCAGGGTGTTGTCATCAGCGGCGGGCAACCGTGATATAATACTTGTTTCAATAGTCTCACTTCAAGAGTAAAGATCATTATTTTGAATGTACAAATATATTTGTTCACCACTTTAGTCTGAGAGTGAAATATTGGAAATTTGGTCACTTTATATACTTGGCACAAACTGAGAGACAAGTAAATAAAAATGGAATTTAATAACTAAAAGGAGTAAGAAGACTTCCGTCTGCTGTCCACACTTGATACGAACCCTTAAACCACGGTAAACCAGATACGAATTTCTCCACAAATTTGGATCGGATTCTTTCAACACTGTTATCATAACAGAATAGTTCGTGGCCCAGTGGATAGAGCCTGTGACAAGAGAGAGAAATCTTAGTGGTTTCATCCCAAGCCTAGTGAAGTTACTTGCTGGTACCTTGCCTGTCGCCTGGTATTAAAGTAATTAAAGAAGAGATGCTGAAACTGAAGCGAAAGGGTTTGAGGTTGGGATGGAGTAAGTGAGTGAGTTAATATTTAACGTCACATCGACAATATTGCAGCCATAACATGTCATGGGAGGACAGTAAAAATACTAGATTATCACAGCTCTTAATTTAAAACTAGCACTCTAGTTCACGAGAGACAACAGTACAATATAAGAACGGGCTATACATCACCAACAACTGAAGGTTGGGGACTTACAGTAGACGTAGACAATGTACCTGCAGGAAACAGATCTTCACAAGACCCTTTTCTCAATAGGTTCGGGAAGACTCTCCTACAACTATGTTATGTATACAAGTTATTTATTCTCAACGGAAGAGTGGCTGGTGATATGAATGGAGAATATACATATGTCGGAGAGAACGGATCCAGTGTTGTGGACTACTTTATAACGTCTCTTGAACTCTTCGATTTCGTTGACACTTTGACTGTTGGGGATCGTACAGACTCAGATCACTCTCCGCTGGAATTGACGTGTATCTTTCCTGTAGAGGCAACGGATGACGCCACTACAGACAATTCTTGTCCTGACGTGATAGTGTGGGACAGCCCAAAGGAAGCCATGTTTTTAACTTCGTTTAAATACACCTTCAACCTGCATAAGGATAGATTGTTCAATACCATTGAAACGAATGTCAGTGAAGGAATTGATGCATTTGTGCACATAATGGTAGAAGCGGCGGATTGTATGAAGAGACAACGAGGTAACAGAGTCAGACAAGACAAACAATTCTTGAATCGCGAGTGTAAACTGGCAAGAGGAGATGCACGGAAGGCTTTACGCAAATTCAGATGCCAACGTACAGAGTGCAACAGAAAACAGTACTGTAAATTGCGAAATAACTACAAATCTGCATGTAGGAAATTCAGACTCGATTGCCAAAACAGAAATATGTCTGACCTCTGCAATTCCCAGACCAACCCTTCACAGTTCTGGAAGAAAGTACGTGCGCTGCAAAGAAGCAGACGACCAACACACAATATTACGGAAACCCAGTGGCTGTGCCATTTTAAAGCACTATTCTCTTCCAGTGAAACACCAAGTCTGTATGATTGTACTACTATCAACTATGGCGGATTAGCGAGTGATTACTTAAACAATGTGGACGATATTCTACTGGAATCCCCTATAACGGAACGTGAAATTCACGATGCGATTGAACACTTGAAAACCGGAAAATCGGCAGGCGTGGATGGAATTCTCTCCGAGATGGTCAAATGTTCATTACCAGAATCAATGCCTTTTCTTACCAGATGTTTCAACAAAATCTTCCAGACAGGTGTATTCCCCGAAGTATGGTCTAAATCAATAATTATACCTATTTTCAAGAACGGAAGTGTGAACAATCCAGACAATTACCGAGGAATATCGCTCATCAGCATCTTGGGAAAACTGTTTACAAGCATTGTCAACGCTAGACTCACACAGTGGTCAAATATGCGGGATTTACTACCAGAGGCCCAAGCTGGATTTCGGAAAGGGTACTCAACATCAGATCACATTTTTACCTTATATGCAGTCGTTGAAAAGTATCTTTCATTTAATAAACGGAAGCTCTATATCGCTTTTATAGACTTTCGAAAAGCATTTGACTCAGTGAATAGACAGCTTCTCTGGGCCTGCCTACAGAAGAATAACCTCTACGGGAAGATGTATGCTATCCTCCGCTCTATGTATCAGAATGTTAAATCATGTGTTCGATGCGACAAAGGCATAACGGATTTCTTCGATTGTCCAACTGGGTTACGCCAAGGTTGTGTACTGAGCCCCTTACTGTTTTCTATTTTCGTAAATGAATTGTACAATAAAATAACGCTTTCAGGAAAACACGGAGTCCAGCTATTCCCAGATATTTTTGAACTTTTATCACTTCTGTTTGCGGATGACGTGATCCTGATATCAAGTTCCGTAACTGGTCTACAGAATCAGCTGAACATCTTATCTAAATACTCGGACGAATGGAAGCTAACGGTTAATCTGGATAAGACGAACATTGTCATATTCAGGAAAGGCGGTCGAGTCGCAGCAAAGGAGAGATGGACATATAAAGGAGTCAGAATCAACGTAGTAAAAGAGTACAAGTATCTTGGCATCATGTTTACACAAACCTTAAACCTGAGTAAATCTGTACAGCAACTAGCAACCAGAGCGAAGAAGGCATTTTGTGAACTTCAATCAATCTTATATAAAGTTGATGTCATAACAGCCCAAATATTTTTTAAACTATTCGACGTCCAAATTCAACCTATTTTACTCTACGGCTCCGAAATATGGGGATGTCACTGTTTTCATTCAATAGAAAAACTACATTTATTCGCTTGTAAAAAATTCTTAAATGTTGGACTCTCAACCCCTAATAACATGGTGTATGGTGAGTGTGGACGCTACCCGTTGTACATCGAATCCCACACAAGATGCTTACGCTACTGGATTAAACTGATTCATATGCCAGCCCATCGCTTTCCGCAGAAAGCGTATAACATGCTTTACCACCTACACGAAATCGGCAAAAACACGTGGGCTTCATCAATAAAGAACTTACTATTCACCTATGGATTCGGCCTTGTATGGACTTCACAAACAGTGGGCGACTGTCATTCCTTTCTGAAAATATTTCGTACTCGCGCCACTGACATGTTCAAACAGGACTGGCATTCATGTCTTGAGGAGAGCTCAAGATACAACACATATCGCAATATAAAATCGATCTTTGAAACTGAAACCTATCTCCACAACATTAAACCTAAATCTCTGCGAAATACCCTTATACGATTCAGACTTGGCCTCAGTGAATTGGAAGTGAACAAAGGAAGACACCACGGCATCGAGAAATCAGCCCGACTTTGCAAAATATGTAATAATGGCGTTGAAAACGAGTACCACTTCATATATGTCTGCCCCATCTATGCTCAACTTAGATCTAAGTACTTACCTCCATACAACTCCATGTCTATATATAGTTTTAAGAAGCTGTTATCCTGCAATAACCCCACAATCCAATTCCAAATTGCTCTGTTTATACACCATGCTTTAATATTACGCAAAACATCCTATTGTTAACATCATTGTATTTTTGTTCTGCTTCAGAAATATATGTAACTCGAATGTATATGGGCCTATGGCCTTTCGTACAATAAAGCATTGATTGATTGATTACAGTAACTTTGCTACGTACATGGACCCTTGGATAGTTGAATTAACATTATCCCTTCAGCCGCTGGCGATTGTAGTCAAATTTAGCCATAATTAAAATCACAAAGGTTGTAATGGAGATCCATGTGTCATGTTAGTGTACGTCGGGTTTAATGTTCTAGTCATATCCTGATGTGTGAGTGAGTTTAGTTTTACGCAATATTCCAGCAATATTACGGCAAAATCAATATCATCGCACATTGTACAAATGCGGGGAATCGAATCCGGGCCTTTAGCGTGATGATAGGACGCTTTAACTGCTAGCTGTCTACTGCCACTATATCCTGATGTGCCATCGTAATGCAGGATGTATATCTGAAGTGAGAGGGGACGCGTCAACCGTAAGGCTACCCCACCGCCACGTGCCAGTTGAAAAAAAACCACCCTATGTGTCCGCAGCATCATGCGATAAATCACCATATTTGGTCATATGATTAAACTCGAAATACTTTTGAAGCAAATATATATAAGACAAAGAGCATTCGCACATTGTATAGTTTAGTCTCCTGGTCCATTGTGCAGAAGTAACGTTACCATACAGGGGAAAATGATCCACGCACCTGCGTGCTAGATAAGAGGGATGAGGAAAACTATCAATTTTCATTTAATCATTTCATACAATGACGATTCAGATTCGTATATGGTTATAATAAACATATGAGGTTTCAAATTTTAACAATAGATGGTCAACAGGTGGGAATTTGTTTAAAAGGCCGAATTAATACTGCGTCAGGACAATATATGAATGGATTGTTGTACAAAAGCCTTACTTAAAGAGGATGTGACATTTTGTTGGTTAATTTTCTGTATTGGTCCTGCATATGCAACCCTCTCGCATTCACAACAGCAAAACAACGTTGCCTCACTGACTGCCCAACACCCGTTCACATAGCATTAAGCAACCTGCGCTATTGCTGTCTTGAACATTCTGGGGTTGTCGTCTCAGGGCCCGAAGTCGTCTTCCTACAGCATCCCGTAGGGATTGAAGTTAGGTAATCTCGATGGCCACACAATAACGTCAATGCCCGCATTTTGCAGGGAATTTGGCCATCTGCACACACAGTTATGCCAAGCGTAGAGATTCATTTCGGTTAACTCAACATAAAGACGTCGGGCAGGAAAATGGACAGCGCGGAAGCGGTTTCGTATGGTCTGGGCCGTGCGTTATCAGTTGACTTTGCGGTCGTTAAAATATTTGGGAAATGGCATAGCCATATTTGATTGTCGTCGACATGTAACGTCACATGTGGCTGTCCTGACCTGGGGCGATCAGTCTGATATGTTTTTCACACCCAAGCAAATAGATTATGGTCTAATTGGTTCTGTGTTTGGTCATACTCAAATACAGTCAACTGGCAGTAGGCAGTCGTTTTGTTTGATATTAAATAGATGTAGTCAAAAGAACCAACAGACCAGGCTAACAGTTTTATTCCAGTGATGACATCCGGCCCACTCAAGGACGAAAGTTGCTCCACTGGGTTGGTTGGTCGGTCGGTTTGCTGTGTAACGCTGCACTCAGTAATACTCCAGCTATATGGCTGTGGTATGTAAATAATCCAGTCTGGACCAGACAATCCAGTGATCAACAGCATGAACATCGATCTACACAATCGGGATACGGTGACATATGCCAACAAGCGAGCCTTACCACTCCCGTTAGTCGCATTTTACGACAAACATGGGTTGCTGAAGACCAATTCCAACCCGGATCTTCACGGGTTGTAAACACTTGGAGAGTGAGTGTGTGAGTTACGCGAACGTTATTTCTGTTACATAACAGCGTCTGCTTCTGAGAGGGGAAGCCCAACAAGGTGCAGACACTTAATTTGGGATTAAGTATGCAGATTACATTTGGGATTCAAACGCTTATTAATTCAAGCCTACCCTCAGCCCACGATCCTACTCTCCTGTACTTCCGAATTACACTAGAACCCAGCACACTCTCAGTGGAGAAATATTCTACATGGTGTACCCTTCATCCCGCGCCGTCAGAGAGAGACACTCTCTTAATTCCGAGATTCGAATTAAGAATCAGCGATAATCACCAAGTTAAGCCACTAAGCACAGCAATAGTGGCGCCTTAGACGACAGGGCCTCTTGCGTCCCCTACCTTCCAGAACTGATATTGATGTTAGACTTATTATTTACAAGATACCCGCGAATATCCACCCATGACTATCGTAAAGAGGCCTTAATGGACTGGATGGTCAGACTCGCTGATTTAGTGGACACATGTTTCAGGGATCGGCGTTCGTGATGTCAGTCATTGGATTGTCTGGTCCAGACTCGATTTTTATGTAATTATCATATAACTGGAATAATGCGGAGTGTACCGTTCTACAAAATAGAATAAACACATCTTCAGGAGCAAATTTTTTATTTGAGAAATAATTATAAAGTACAGAAATGTTATCAATTATGCCCATTTTCTAGCATTTGAATGTTGGTCTGAAGTGCCGGACACCAGAAAGTATACACGCATGTCTAATGCTGGATAAACTTTTAAAAAGTGATTATTTGATTCTGATGTACTTCAAACAAATTTCCCAGTTTGTTTTGGAACTTCAATTGTCGTTTTTCGGACACTATCTGTTACTTAGTTATAAATTAGCATATTGTACAGACTGTTTCAACATTGTGATTCCCACCCAACTCGCGACAGTTAGCTATGCCCACAGATCGCAAAACATGCGTCATACGTTTTACACAAAACACGTACTCTTTGAGCTTGTTTCTGATTTCAGTGTTTTTGTGATATTGATTTAGACTGATTACAATCTGATTGTTATCTGGTGCATAATTAGCATTTAAAGTGCGTAAAGGTTTTACATGAATATTTTGGTGAGAACAACGGCGATCAGCAGTGATGAAGCTGACATCCACACTCTCTCTGAACCTGAAACACAGGAACACGCAACATCAGCAGGACGGAAATATGGTTCCTGCAACGTGACATGATTATTATGAATTTGAAAAAGTATCTTCTCAAATACGTTGGAATTAAGATGAGGGTCCGTTCATAATTTATGGCTGATAATGATGGCAATGACAATTTTAAGGGGTGGAGGGTTGTTACCATCCATAAGCAGGAGGGTCACTTACTTTGTACATAAATTTTAGGTGTCGGGGGCATTCACATTGTTCATGCTGCTCCATAAAAATCATCATCATCATCCCCCACTCACCACACCTACCCAGCCATAAATTATGAACGGTCCCTAAGTGAACCAATATTATCTTATTATCTTCGAACCAACAACTTCGAGTCCAGCACCTAAAAACCAGCACACAAAGTAAAGTCAGCCGCCTACCCCGCTCAGCTACTGCGGCTTCCATCCGAACCGGATGGGAAGTATTAGAATCTCTACTTTAGTAACAAAGTGTAATCCAAAATATACTATCCCAAAAAGAAACGCATGGGAGTTTTGTGTTTCTAAAAATCTATTAATTACCAATTGTGTTCAAACAATCGTCAAAATATGTAACAAAAGTGTTGATAACATGATTTTTACACTATTGCACAAGTGATAAATCGACTTTACGTGAAAATGTTGATTTTGATGAGAATTTTACAAGAATTAAACAGGCATCGCCACAATGCAAAAGAAATCACCTTCCAGTTGAACTTGTGCAGCAAAGAGCATGCACTGTCTGGCTATGAAAATCCAGATTACTCTCGGAAATCTGCATTCGTTTTGAAGGAGTTTCAAGGTCAAATCACTACGCCACGTCTTGACGCTGCGACACGGAACATCGCCATTGAAAGAATGCACGCTGGAGATTACACATTTTCTGTTGCCAGGCGTCTGAATGTTAGTCTGAGCACGATATCACTGCTTGCAGCTCGTTACAACCAACAGGTATAACAAATGACCGTAACCGTACAGGCAGACCTCGAGTAACCACTGCAGGCCAGGATCGGTACATCCGGCCGGTACTACATTTGCGTGATCGTACTGCCACGGGTGAGAGCACAGCAGCCAGGGTGCCTGGACTTCGGAGGATATCCGGTCAAACTGTACGGAACAGGTTGAGAGAGATTGGACTTAGAGCCGACGTCAGGACCATGCTACGTGGTCACGATCGCGCTCAACGTCTCCGTTAACCAAAATTATCCACTTGGTTGTATAGACATTACCTTCTTCTAAACTGATGTAAAAATTCATGCACTAAAGTATATTTGTGGACGAGTTATACATGTTTGAAAATCCAACATTTTCGCAACAGATTTATTTTTTGGAATAGTATACCAGTATGACATATGTTGTTCAAGTGTCTTGACAGTAGTCTGTTGTTTAATGTTGAAGTAAAGAAAATGTATATGAAGAATACACCTGAAAATGACTTATTTATATTTATATATGTGCCCAAATTAAGGAGTGTTCACGTTATTTGTGTGAGCCGCGCTATGTTCATTCAGTCATAACATTGTACTGCAAGTACCGCAAGGGATACGCTCATTCAACAGAGAAACGTCCCGATTTTAGCCTTCCCGACCATGGAAGCTGCGGTCTGTGAATAATCGAGTCTGGACAAGACAATCCAGTGATCAACAGCATAAGCATCGATCTTTGCAATTGGCATAAACAAAGTCAGAGAGCCTGACCACCCGGCCCCGCTCGTCGCCTCTCTCGACAAGCATGGCCAGCTGAAGGCCAATTCTAACCCGGATCTTCAAGAGTCGTGTGGAACGGGTCATAGCGATCTTAAAGCAATCTTAGGATTTCGACCATCTTATAGCCATG
Source organism: Haliotis rubra (assembly GCF_003918875.1). Lineage (NCBI taxonomy): Eukaryota > Metazoa > Mollusca > Gastropoda > Lepetellida > Haliotidae > Haliotis > Haliotis rubra. The sequence goes on from NW_025767633.1 coordinate 99,546, forward strand.
TTAGACAATATCAGTTGCGGTCATCGCAGGGTTGAGACGACTTTGTGCAACTGGGCCCTCAGTCATTTAAACATAACAGAGAGTCATAAATTTGGCCCCTGGTCTTTTTAAAAGATGGCGCATTTGGAGCAAAAACGTAGACGCCTCGTTTAAACTGTAAATAGTCTACATGTACTTACCACAGCGTAGTTGATTTAAAGCTGTTGTTACAGCATCAGCTGTTAGACAGTTGCTACCCAAACAGTCTCGGTAGGAGCGGCCAGCACTGAATCATATGGAAAACGAAATGGTTATAGGCTGAACACTGCATGCGACAAGTTCGGCATCCTATCGTCCTACACAGGATGGTGTATTTGCCTTTAACTGCCTGACTTTATATTGGCAAATACACAAACCAAATCACACAGAACGGTCTTCAAAACATCCCTTACATTGTACGATCGTGTGATATATATGTTTCAAATGTAGATTTTGCATTCTTCTCAGAATACAATCCTCATCTTCCAGAAGACAAAATGTGTTTCTCACACGAATCTTGCACCAGATAACTTGCTCCAACGGGTCAAAAACACCTAATGATTCAGCTGGAATTGAGCTGTATTGTTTACCTGCAAATCCTCTCCTTGTTTCTACTGGCTGTTGCACTCGCCCAGACTTGCGCATGCCGTGTACACTCAGGAAGATTGCATCCAGTTTGTGCAGTTGCAAGCCCTCATGGAAAAAACGTGCGATTATAATTAGATAATATTGTTTTTTTCTGCTTATATTTAACCAGCTATTGTCAACTATTAGACGTATCTAAATTGGAAATATTGTTTTGTTCCTTTATCATGCTCTTGTGTGAGAAATTACCTCTGCTGTTGAACACTGTAAATACTTGCATTGTTGGACTGTAACTTGTTCAGGTCTGAACAAAGACTACTGATTACCGTTGCTCGAAGAATTAGCTACTGGTTTGTCTGAACTAGTTTCAGTTATATGTAGGCAAATGCTTTATAACTGTGGGCTACTCTGACACACGCTGTAGTTGTGTTTGGGATCTTATCTAAAACCTCGTGAAAAAAACAAACTTGGCATTTTTTAATGTCCTTCAATCATACAAAATTTTGCACACAAACACACTCGTGCGCACGCAAACACGCACGCTCGCACGCACATATCGTTCACGTAGTTATTCAGAAGTGATTTAAAATTTTTGCAGCAACAGAACTTACACACCTGAACAATAATTATATAATTTCTGAGAGTTAAACGAACTTAGATGTCATAATTAATAGGGAAATACATGCCAAGGTTTATCTTAATCAGCCTAGTATTTCTCAGCGTAAAGCATGCTGTGCATCCAACATGCATTATGAGTGAGTGAGTTCATATTTAACGTCACATCGGGACCCGTGAAGATCCGGGGTAGAATAGGTCTTCAGCAACCCATGTGCTTGCCATAAAAAGGCGACTATCTTGTCGTAAGAGGCGACTAACGGGATCGGGTGGTCAGTTTCGCTGACTTGGTTGACACATGTCATCGGTTCCCAATTGTGCAGATCGATGCTCATGCTGTTGATCACTGGATTGTCTGGTCCAGACTCGATTATTTACAGACCGCCGCCATATAGCTGGAATATTGCTGAGTGCGGCGTAAAACTCAACTCACTCACTCATTAACGTCACATCGGCAATATCTCAGCCATATCGTGACGAAAACAATTTATACAATAAATAGTGAAAATACTTTGAAGATTAAAACCTGTCAACGATGGACAGTAAAAATACTAGAGAATCACAGCTATGAATATAAAACTAGCGAGCAGAGCTAAAACATGCCAATTAAAGAAGACAATACAGTATAAAAGACGGGCTACAGACCGCCAACAACTGAAGGTAGATCACCATACTAGGAACCATGGGACATGCATTATGAATTTTAGACAGCACTATCATACAAAAACAAAATCGTAACAGTTAAAAAACACCACTTCAGTAAAAGGTACTTACCATAAAGGCACAGGACAGCAATTAGCAGCAACCAGTTCATGGTGTTTGGTATTGCAAGGAATCCCATCCAGGAACATATTGCATTCATATTAATACTTGGTGGTGAAAGGGAAGTGAAATATTTCATCCAATCGTATTTTGTAAGATCTGGTTATTTCCCAAAATAAATGCAAAGTATTTTCAAACACGTGTCGATACAACATACGACGCAGTGTTTTTTTCTCCGCAAAATGTCAACAATCACTATACGATTTAGACCTTATACGGGAATTAAATAGGAACCCAGAAGTTTGTTGACATGTTATGTGATTTGGTTGTGTCGAATGTTCGGTGCACACGATCAATGCATTCAGGGAGCGATGTTGTTTGTGAAATATTATAACTGGCCAGGATAACCGTAATATATACTAACGGAAAAGAGTAACTGTGTATAACATAAAATTGCATGAAGTAAAAGTTATAAAATAATCCTAAATAAACATGTAGCAAAGCACTTTGCTTGTAATTTGACGTCACGCATCGCGCGTGGCACGTGCAATCACGTTTTACATGCTTCTTGACCCCTGATGTTCACACACCTGATATTGAAAACTGAAAAACGGTTGATTATTCTCAAGCCTCGGAATGTTTTGGACAAACATTAATTTCAACCGTACGTTATGCCATGGCTTACAGAAAATCAGCGTTTTGGCGCCATGGGTATGCTGGAGACTGGAATGGCCCAAACTGAAGTGGCCAGACATTCTTGCGTCCGTCGTCCCGTCAGCAAGACAGCCGCATTTGGCTGATCCATCTATTCGATTCCAGACTGCCAGTTTGACTGCTGGGACCATTCCTGGCTAATAAATTCAGTCAGTTCAACGACTGTACAGAACCCACTGAGGGAGCCCCGACAGATCCGGTCCGGACGACCTGCAATACGTCAAATTTTGCTAGCAAATCTATATCTCGACATCATGTCAACATCATCCAGAGTGTCGAGCACTTTCAATCTGTCTCAAACTTTCTCAGGTCTTCTTTGTTAGCGGGTTTTAATCGCTTGCAGTGCCATAATCGTTGACGCTATCTTTGTAGTATTTACGACCTCCTAAAGCATTTACGACAGGTCTATCGGGGTCCTAAATTTTGGGCTGTTTACGGCACGTTGTAAATATACGAGGTCTTTGTGAAACAGGTAAAAGAGTAAGAGGTGGTCTACGACCTGCTTTACGAGGTCGTACCGGTAAGAGGGCTTTGTCAAACGGGCCCCAGGTCCGGAGACACACCTTGCCATGGGAGTACCGGTTCTGCTGTCTCATGAAATCCGTTCCAACGCGAGAGACATGTGGGTGGACATTGCTGAAGTTACGTCGCTGTCCTTGAATGAACGGCGCAATGACGCCCAAAGATCACATCCCTGCATCGTTGTGTCCGACAATGAGATGTGAATCTCCCCAATACCAATAGGAAATTGAACTGAAATTATGTGCGCAGAGCAGAGATGATTTCGAATTTGCCTGTCAAACTTTACAAAGATCTATCTTAAATTCACTTCATGAAAATTATTTATGCTACACTGAAATAACATGTAAGTCTATGGAAATTACGTCATGTGTCCGAATACTTTTTGCGCGGGTCTGCATGTCCTTCCTATTCAACACTCACTTTGAAGTCCCCCAAAAATCTAAATATATCACGCACACAAATATACTTCACAGTTTTGTATTCTGTGGGAATTTCCCTGTTTCTTGATAAAATCCACTATTATCTCAGACAAAGCTAAAGTGCTTAAAATAACCTTTCAAAATAGGCTTCATCGCAAATGTCGCCATGTTTGACACAATACGAAATCACGATTCACAGCATTATTTGCTGTACAGTATGTTTTCAAATGTGAAAATCGGATAATTACTGGGAGTATTGAATTTCAAAAATAACATATTAATGATCATTGAAATCAGTTACTTTATTCCAGTAGTATTGCTTCAAACAATACTTTTTTCAACAGTCTCACTTCCAGAGTAAAGATCATTATTTTACATTTACAGATATATTTGTTCACATTAAATGTTTATGTTGACAGTTATAACTAAAAAAATGATTGATAAATTCCTAGACTGTATAGATGTGAATGTAAATGAAGCTGCTACCCATCCAGTTGAACTTATTCAAATGTCTAGAGCGCACTCTCAGAAAATTGATAAACACCATGATCGCAGGAATTCTGTCCATGAACAACCTAAGTGGTTTGACGAAAATGTTCCATATTGAAAAAAATGAAATATGCTAAATTGCAGCTCCTCAGTATAGATAACTGTAAAAAAAAACCTTGATAAGTTTCTTCAGAGTAAAAGGAAGTTTAGAAAAATATGTAAGGAGAAAAAGAGTGATTTCAGCGATTGTAAATCCTTCTCGCACTCGGTAAAAGCCTCATTGAAAACTAAACTCAGAGCAAGTAGCATCACACCAGAAGTTGAGTACCAGTATTTTAAGGGTATGCTAAATCCTGAAACAGAAATCAGTAAATTTGACCAGTCTGTAGAACATTTATTAAAGAACATGATCATATGAATTGTGAAGATTGTAACAATTAAACTATGTTGTCTGTAGACATTACTGGGAATAAGATTATCAATGCTATTGATTCCTTAAAGCAAAATAAGGCTCCCGGCATAGATGGAATTCCATCTAAATTCTACAAAAATTTCTCCTCATCTTATTCCTCATATTCAGTTATCATAAAATTCCATATTAGAAAGTGGTGTATTTTCTGATTCTTGGAATGTAGGAACGATACTTCTATTATTTAAAAAGGGGGATTTAATAGATCCAAATAATTACAGGTCTGTGTCGTTATTGAGTGTCCTTGGTAAAGTTTTTACTTGTGTCATAGGACGTAGACTGAGTGTGTGGTTAGAAGTAAATGATGTTCTCTCTGAAGCACAGGCCGATTTCCGGCAGGGCTATTCTACCACGGATAATATTTATTGTACTTCAGTCATAAGCACAAAAATATCTCAGAAAACCTAAACACCGTTTTTAGGCTGCGTTAACTGACTTCCGCAAGGCATTCGATTCGGTTGATAGAAATAAATTGCTTTATCAACTACTCCAAAATGGTATTCATGGAAAGCTTTATACCATTATCACCGATATATTGTATCACCGATATGTTTGATGCATCAAGTGGATTTAGACAAGGCTGTATGCTAAGTCCTCTTCTTTACAAACCAGCTAGTTCTTGATCCAAAAAAATAGCGATTCTAAAGGCATCTTTGTGGCTGATGATGTTGAAATTATAAAATTACTTCTTTTGGCTGACGACATTGTATTAGTTGCGGATTTTGTTACTGATCTGCAGAGAACGTTGAATGCTTTAGAATTATTTTGCAAAAAATGGGGATTAACTGTAAATATGTAAAAGTATAACATCATTGTTTTTCGTAATGGTGGAAAGCTTAAAAAGGTTGAGAAATGGTATTATAAGGGCAACCAACTAAAAACTGTTGCGTATTATAAGTATTTAGGTGTGATCTTTTCATTACGACTGGGTTTGTCAACAGCCTGTGAAACTCTTGCAAACCAAGCATCAAAAGCTTGTTTTCCTATTTACCAGCTAATCAAATGTTACCCAGATCTTTCGCTGAAGGTTATTGTGTCCATATTTAATACTAAAATTGCACCAATTGCATGTTATGGCAGTGAAATATGGGGTTTTACGTTTCGTGAAAGTACAAGAAAAGTCCAGAGTAACTTCTTCAAACAATATCTTGGTTTAAGTAAAAGATCTTCATCAAGGCGGTTCTCGGTGAACACGGGTTTTACCACCTTTCTGTACATTACATTTGCCGCTGTATAAGATACTGGTGTAGCTTGATTCATATAGACTCGGCACGAAATCCTCATGCCTGATATAACATGCTTAAAGCGCAGGACGAAACTGGCAATGTAAACTGGGTTTCACATATCAGAATGTTGTTTTCAAACTGGCTATTCATATGCTTGGATTTATCAAGAATGTGGACATGTATCGCACTTCATGACTTTGTTTAAACAGACATGTTATTGATTTAGATATTCAATCTTGGTATAGGAAAGTGGAGTCATCTTCATTTCTCAAAACGTATTCTTCTTATAAAACTGTTTTTGAACAAGAAAAGTATTTAAGTGCTGATATTGATAGAGATTTGCAAAGTTTAGATGTCTGTCACATAGTCTGAAAATTCAGAAAGTGCGTTTTAATAAATACATTGCTCATTCTGATTTAGAATGTGAGTGCTGTAATTTAGGAGCTATTGAGGATGAGTTTCATTTTCTTCTCGTTTGTCCTTTCTTTAAGGAATGTCGAACAAATCTCATACCAAATGTTTTTCGTCATTATCCAACACAGCAAAAGTTTGTTCAACTCATGTCTTGCACAAATGTAAAGATAATCAAAGATTTAGCCATATACTTGAAAGGAAACATGTATGTTTGTAGTTGAGCTCCGACACCAAATGTACATTTATATCCATATTTTTTAATATGGATGAATTACTTTGTATTTGTACACTGGGCCACGCGGCCTCCAATACTGAATAAACTCTCTCTCTGCCCATCAAAAAATATTTCAAATGATAACATTCCTTCTTTGCAATGAGAAATAATGCACAACAATACCATATGAATGTTTTCCGTGCACAGGGCATGGAATGACCAGCCGTTTATAGAACCGGGTCCAATCTACCACCCGTCGATGTGAAGGAAGGGTCGAAGTGGTGTGTTGGGCAAACGGAACACGGTTCCAGGCTTATCTGGCCCCAACCACCAGAATCCACGATCGACACGGCAAACGGGTTGCTCAATTCGGTCGCCTTTTACGACCAGTAATGGGTGTTGTGAACCTATTCTTCCCGTGTGGAAAGAGCTGTTAGCGTTACCCAACAATCGCCACGAGGAGGTTGCACTTCACGAGTGCCAGGATCAAAACGAGACCCCTTGACTTCCTTGACGGAGACAAACTTTGGATCCTACAATGGATGTGATCAGATCCGTAACCATACTTTTGGCAAGTGTAACACCTTAAGGGATTAGAGATAAATGTATTTACCCTGAGGTTACAATAACCAGCTTTCATTGATTGTGGATGTATTGGAAGACAGAAACTTAATAGATAGGTGTTCGTTATTCTTGACAGTAAAACGTTTGACATCCGTTACTCCTTGTCATGTCCTCAGGACTGTAACTCTTGTCAGTTTCGGTCATGTCTGAAAGGCACCGTCCAATATCACGGACAATGCCTATACTGCTGTTTAATTTCCTGTGTGAAGAGACCTTCACAGGGACATTAAGGGAAGTCATTTGGTCGAGAGTAGAATTTGGGATTGGATCTGTTTTTCACATACGATCAGTAGAGAACCAGATCTTAGTTTTGTAACCCCATTTACTTCGCCTGCTTAACCTTCAATGCCCTTTGCTATGGCAAATGGATTCAGTTTCAGAGGGCCATTATTCACAGAAGACGTGATAAGAAAACGAGATTGATTGTCAGGGTTGATGAAAGCTGTAAGAGCCTCATTCTCCGAAGAGAGCGAATCACCAGACTGGTGTGATCGTGTTTTAGTTGAGGTGCGATGATTGCATTGATTCCTAGCTTCCATGGCACATTACAATAATTGTTTCATTCTTAAAAGCCCCTTGTACACAGGTCGGCGACCGCTCTGCGTTTTAAACAATTTCAGAACGCCACTGAACGCTCAAAGGATGCACGACGAACGCAGAGACAAGGCAGAGCCATCGCCATGAAGGCAGAAGGAAGGCAGAGCCAACGTCAAGAACGGCTCAGAACGCCACTGTAGTGGCGACTGTATTGAACATGCTCAAAACAAACGCAAAGCGGTCGCCGTCATGGTGGATTGATAACAGGACGCAGAGGAAAGGCAGAGCGAAGGCAGAGCCATCTCCGAGGTCACAGAGTGAAGGCACAACGGTCGGCGAACGGACGCCACATAAAAACTTCGTAAACTGCGGCGTTGCCTCTGCCTTCATTGTGCGTCCGTCGAGCATCCATTGGCGTTCGTTGAGCATTCACTCTGCCTTCATTCAGCGACTAGCGCATCCCTTTGAACAACCACGGCGTTCCCTCGGCCTTTACTCTGCCTTTCCAGATTACATATAAATAGGTCTTGTACTGCCGATTTCCAAGGTATTTGAGGACTGCCGAGCTTAACATGCCTCCAAGAAGGTATGCTACTAGACGAAAGGCCAAAACCCAAAAAGAGTGCCTCAAGAATTACCGAAAACATTGGTCAACAGGAAAATGTTACTGCTGTCAATGTTTTTAAAGATATGAACAAAATTAAAGACAAACAATATGCACACATTGATACTTTATTTGGAAATCCAGATATCCATAATGAACTCATAATTTAATGTAGAGTAATGATAGCAATATGAACATCATCAAACAATTCCATCCGCATAGCAATTCAGTACAATACACACCACTTCAAATCATACGGTCCTGCCATGGAACTGATCCAGCTGCATTGTTGAAATAGAACTTCAGATACTCTCGCAACTGTTTTCCTGCTCATGTGTCTCAGTTTGGTCCAACTACTTGTGCAACATCGTGCTTATTTGCTGGTTGTCTCCATTCTCCAGGTATGAGGTCGTGGTTTTCGTCTTCAGTGTCAAGTGCAGCATTCTGTAGCTTTGGATATCGGTCTTGCATTGTATTGTGAAGACAAATGCATGCTTCAATCACATCCAGGACTGAATTAGGCATCAGCTGCATCGTTGAAAGTAGAACTTGAAATCGCTGAGCCAGAATGCCAAACGCATTTTCAACTACTCTTCTTCCACGAGCAATACAATAGTTCAAGATCCGTTGCTCCTTGGTGAGTGCCCTGATTGAATATGGCTTCATCATGTGGAGTTCTGAGGGCAATGCATCATCCCCGAGTAGGAAGAATAGTATGTCACGGTCATCATTCGGCAATGACCCAGGAGTTGGAAAGTTTATTGTGCCATCTTCGAGGCAGGTCTTCAGTTCAGATTCATTGAAAATCCGTCTGTCTGACATCGTTCCAACATCAGCAACATCACACCATAAAAATTTATAATTTGCATCCACTAATGCAAGAAGGACAAGAGAGAAAAATCCCTTATAGTTGTGGTAGAGACTACCTGTGTTTGGTGGACAATGCGCAGCTATATGTTTCCCATCAATAGCTCCACGTGCATGGGGTTAATTCCAACGTCTCTGAAAGTCATCTGCAACAGCTTTCCACTCTTGGGAGTTCCTTCGGCATTTGACAACTTCCTTCTTATATTCATCTCTGATAGTTCTGCAAACTTCAGGCACAAAAATGGAGATCGTGCTGCGCGACACACGATACTGGTACTGGAGGCTTGGGTATTTGTCTCCAGTTGCAAGGAACCTGAGGGTTATAGCAAGTTTCAAACCAGGCTCTAAACTCGCTCGCCAATTCGTGTTCTGTTTGGCGATTCTTGGGCCAACCCGTTGGAGGAGTTCGTCAAAAAGGGCTGGCTCCATTCTCAGATAATTGTAGAATGACCCTTCATCTTCTAGACGCAGTTTTTGCATTAGTTGGTTGTAGTCCCCGAATTGCAAGCGTCTGTGTTGCATCAACCATGGGCAGACCCACAGGGTTCTCAATCTTCTTCTTCTACGTCTATTCATCCTTCTATTTAAGATGGCAATGGCTATCTGGTTGAAAAACAATGCCTGTTGACCTTGCAAAAACGCTATTTGCAAACGCAGTTCATTGTTCATGCTTACTGAAGTCATTTTACGATGATTTCACTTAGCCTGCTCGTATGAAACTAATGATAAAATGTCGTAGCCATGTACTTATATGCCTAGAGCATGCAGGTTGCCGAACAGTCGCCACAGAAAGCAGAGAGAAGGCAGAGTGAACGCCAATGAATGCACAAGGAAGGTACAACGGTCGGCGAGAACGCAGAACGGACGCCGTTATTTGCATATGATGGTACAGAGAAGGCAGAGGGAAGGCAGAGAGGACGCCTAGGACGCTCAAAGAACCCCACTGAAATGTCAAAAATTGGCAGCTTAGGTCGTACAAGTAAGGCACAAGGGACGCCAGAGCAGTTACACTGAAACATAGGTTTGGCGACCGTTGTGCGTCCTGGTAATTTTTAGAACGCAGAGAGAAGGCAGAGCGGTCGCCGTCCTGTGTAATGGGGCCTTACCAAAAATGAAGTAATGTTGCATATCGACGCCAAGCCTAACAGACAGTTTACATTGCAAAGATTCGGATGTTTGGTTCATGGTATAGACGTGTCGTTCCATCATGTGTGGTTTTGATTCCCAAGGAGGAGATTCCCAAATCCCAGAGTACAAAGCTATGTAAATGAGTAAATTGTGTATTATATGTTTGGAGTATATATTGTGTATATTTTGTGGTATGTTTTTTATGTATTGAAATTGGAAAATAATATCATGAATTTCTCTTCAATTGTTGTTGATTATTTTCTTTATCCTTGATCGGAACGTGTAAAAGAAGCTGAAGCTCATGATAACGAGCTCATGATATCAAACCAAAGAAAAAGATCAAGGGCAATAACTGGAACTGTTATCTAATAGATTGGCAACAAACAGAATGTGACACGTTTGTGTGTATTCATGTCACATATGCCTCATTACCTTTATGGATGCAATGATACTGCCCATTGATTGAGCATATTACTACAAGGTGAATGCGATCTCAGAACTCATATTTAGACACACTTATGTTTATTCATTAGATATGTCACATATGCCCCAGCACCTTTAGTTGTACTCTCAAAACATGTATGTGACGCTAGTAAATACACAAAGAGTACACGGTGATGTGTATGGCGATATATATTTAGAGTATGTATTTCATGGTGCCATATGGGGCGGTGGGGTTGCCTAGTGGTTAAAGCGTTGGCTCGTCACGCCGAAGACCCAGGTTCGATTCCCAACATGGATACAATGTGTGAAGCCCATTTCTGGTGTCCCCCGCCGCGATATTGCTGGAATATTGCTAAAAAGCGGCGTAAAACCCAACTTGCTCGCTCGCTCTTTGAGTAGCATTTTAGAAGTTGCGAAGTACAATATTGAGCAAATTCCTTTATTTCGACACAGAATCCTGACATGGCTATCATTGTTGTATGTTTACAACAAAATATTTTAACGATGCCAATTTATTCAACAAAAAACACAATTATCTGCTGATTTGCTTACTGGTAAGAGTGACGTGTTGGAGAGAACATCAAAATATGACTGTTGAAAGATTCCATGCCAGTATGTCTGAAAAATGAGGACATTCAACTGAAAATACGCTACTTTGAAATGTTAATACTACACTGACAGTATTCAAATGAAAAATAGATCATATAACAGGCTGTCCTATGTTTAATATATTTGATTACAATGACGCCGAAAAACACATGTGAGACAGGGAGTTCTCGGTTTCAGGCACCTGTATACTTGAATTTGCGGAAGTAGCTGAACTGTTTCAGGAACCTTGATTCTGTGAGGCATTTTAGTTTTACACCACACTCGGCAATATTCCAACTCGATGGCGGCCGTCTATAAATAATCGAGTCTGGACCACCAAACAATCCAGTGATCAACAGCATGAGACTCGGTCTACGCAATTGGGATACGATGACATTTGTCAAGCAAGTCAGCGAGCCTGACCACACGATCTCGTTAGTCACCTCTTTCCACAAGCATGAGTTACTGAAGATCAATTCTAACCCGGATCTTCACGGGTCGACAACCTTAAGAAGGGAGTCCATTTATGTGCTGTTTAGTCAAGGCATGGTCGTCCTTTGTCTTCTGTCGGGTTCATAGGGGAATGTGAGCCCTTTCCTTCAGTGTGTCCTCCTGCAATGTGCCATTCGTGGGTGTTGCACACATTGTACAGGACTCTAATCCACATTTTCTGTGGACAAGAAAAACATTCGTAACATCAATGCATTCATTATCAGCTTAGATTGTTAGTGGCTGTATCCTCAAAGGGGGTTGAAGTAGCGTAAAATTATTGTCCTCCTGAGAGGGTACGTAAGTCCCAAAACTTTCAATGTCAATTCAAACTTACCAGGATGTTTAAACGTAGTATTTTTGTTATTTTAATTTTGGCTAACATTTCTTACAATCGCCAACAGCTGAAGGGATGGCGTAAATCCAACTAGGGTCCATACAGGTAGCAAAGGTACTGTAAGTCCCCATGGTCCCTAGTATGGTGATCTACCTTCAGTTGTTGGCGATCTATAGCCTGTTTTTATATTGTATTGTCCTAATAGTGCTATCAGTTTTAACTTTCCACACTAGTTTAGTTGTAATTGTGATATTCTGTGACGTTAAATTATAACTCACTCACTCACTCACTCACTCAATGCATTCACTGAATCAAATGACCCAATAAAGTATTCGATGAATTTGATTAATAATGTTATCTCAGGATTCCAAATTATTTTGCAACCTCGTAGAATGAGTGAGTGACAATATTTCAGCCATATTGTGACTAAATCAAGTTAGTACATAGGAGAAAGCTCATTCACTAAGAATTCGAAATCCAAGGTTAAAGTTCACCTGCAACCAAAAAATCAACCATAATTAAAACACAATTATCACTTATTCATGACATATAATATACATTGCTGATTATGAAAAAACATATAAACAAAATTATAAGCGTTCAATCGCAAATCAAAAGTGAAATATTTTGTACCTGGGTTTACTTCCCTCGAAACGAAGCATCCGGGATATCGAACCCAGTCAGAGCGGGTAGGTGTGCACTCAATTGTAACGGAGCCTTTAATTGGCTGGTTCATTTGCCGATGCCCTCACGGCTCATTGTGTGTGTGTTTTTAGAGATGTTGGGTTTTGTATATAAATGCTCATTTTTGTGCATAACAGTTGCAATCAACAGACATCATAACATGTCATGTGTACAAGTATCACACCTGCCTGTCTGTGTAATTACATAATGTGACTGTAGTGGTTAGAGCGTCCGCCCGGAGAGCGGAAGGTCACGGGTTCGATCCTAGGCCGCGTCATACCAAAAGACGTTAAAATATGGTACTTGTTGGTCCCTGCGGGGGCTCGGCATTAATGGGTACAACAAGGACTGGTCGGCTCGGAGTCAGTATAATGTGTCTGAGTGGGGTATTCATGCTTCACTGCGGCATGGTATCTCAGTGGGCTAGCACTATAAAACCAGCTTAAGTCTGGGCTAGTACAAGCAGCCGCACATACACATACACACGCATGCACGTCGTCATATGAGCGAAATATTCTCAAGCGCGACGTAAAACCCAATTTCACCTCACCTCACCTCACAATGTGACAGAGACCGAACTCGGGTGCACGAGCCATAAATCAATGCCTTTTGTTTATGGTGTATAGCCTGATAGGTGTTCAAATTGCATGTGGTCAGTGATTGAAGTTGTGTATTGCATATTGGCATTAGCAGACAGGCAGGCGGACACATAGGTGTCAATAAAAGATACAATGAGTTTTGTCTGTGATAAAAAACATATCTATATCCCAGTTAGAAATTCTGTCAATGCTAAATAATGACATTGCTTTTAAGTATCGAACTGAGAAAGTGACTCGGTAAGAAGAACGTGTGGTGAAATAGACAAATGAAATCATATAAACAGTTAAATCGGTAATCTACTGGCATAACATATAAAAAGTTTGCGCCTGTGAAATATCAACGAAGATTAGAAAAATAGCTCACATCAAAGCCCACCCCGAGTACTCACCGCCAGCGAAGGTTTTCCGTCTTGAATTGTCCAACGCCTCACTGGTTGACACATAGCCGAGTAGATCTAGATCCTTAACAACATTGTTTGTGTAAGCAACCTAGATTATTAGACTACTCCTCCTCACGACCTTATAATCAGGACACCCCGCTTCCAAGCTGCGCGAACCTATTCACTGCGCGGCGCAGCACAGCTGATAAAACCACATTTCACCCCAAGCTGGGGTGAATTTAGTGAATCGTTTGAACTCATCTCGCGGGGGTTTTTTCAGCGCGTTATTTTTCATATTTATAAGCTGAATTTGCATTTTTGATGATTTGTTACTGTTAGTCCATACGGAAAGGTTTTTGTCTTTTTAATTAATGTTTGGCTAAATCTCAGTATAAACGCCAATGGCTGAAGGGATGGTGTAAATCCAGCTAGACATTTCAAGTCAATTTAAGTGTACCAGGTTTTTCATCGTAGTATTTTTGTGTTTTTAATGTATGGCTAAATCTCCGTATCAACGCCAATGGCTGAAGGGATGGTGTAAATCCAGCTGGGGTCCATGCAGGTAGCAAACGTTATGTACGTCCCCATGGGTCCTAGTATGGTGATCTACCTTCAGTTGTTGGCGATCTATAGCCCATTTTTACATTGTATTGTCCAAATATAATTTTCTACTTTTAAAGATATATGCTAGCTAGTTTTACCTCATTTGTGAAAACCTAGTAATGTTACTGTCTTTCGTTGAAAGGGTTTTATGTATTATATGTATGTACTATGAAGTTTGAACTAGTCACGATATGGCTGAAATATTGCCGAGGTGACTTTAAATCTTAACTCACTCACTCACCAAATCTGCAAAGTTGTGTTATACGTTGAATGTGACCTTTAAGGAATTTTGCTGGAAGGCCCTTCTTTTTTGTAGGAGTTGCCACTGAAGAGGATATTTGGAGATTTCCACAAAACATCTTTTTCATTCTTGACTGGGAGGCCAACGATCCATATGAATGACCAGAAGTCCAATCCCATCTTACAACAAAAGCAGGTATATGCATCAGTGGTCTTGTAAGTATCACCGGCTTTCCCTTTCATTAACTCCGTGATAACCTGGTAACCAATATGCTTCTGTGAGGAGACGAGGTCATGTAGTGGCTCTGAGGTTTCTGAAGTGTGATCATGTGACTCATGTCTTCATCTGCTGGCAGTGGCATGTTGAGAAGATCTTCCTCAACTGCTGACATGTCGATGTCTTCTCTCAAAAGGTAGTCCTTATAAGAGATATGATATTACTATTATTACTGTTTAGTGAGGGAGTCCTCTCCTTCGTTCAATAATTCATTTATGCGTGTTAACCACGCTAGCACATGCATAAGAAAAAGGAAGGTACATAATACTGCATACAAAAGCAGGCTTATTAGTTAATTGGCATACATTCGTGAGACTAACAATGGCAGTTATCACTTATCACCATCAGAGTTAGGAAACAGAGAGAAGATTGAAGTAAACTATGGTTTCTGCGGTTATTACTATTTCCAATTTTTATTCTGTATCATAAGTCAACGTAATACATTCATAAGTACCTTAGTAGTGAGGTTTCACAGGGTGCCTGGACTGGGACTTGCTGAGAATGTAGTATATTTGCTGCCAATGTTGACACACTGTCACAATGTTCACTGGCAATCAAACTGGCATCTATGAACATAAATCCTGAGTACACTAGTCTATATATACAGCACATGCATCTCTATTTTAGTACCAACCTTGATCCCGTTTTTGACGCTGTGAGAACATATAATGTATATACATGTACAACCAATCTTACACTTAGACGTTATAGTTGCATATGTGTGGGAGTGGAAGAAGGGGAAGTTTCATGTCATGTGGACCAATGGGATAGCAATGTGAAACTTGCTTTGGTAAACAAACGTCAATATCAACCACGGACAGAACAAGTACAATTGGTTTAGCAATATTCCAGCACTATCACGTCGGGTGACACCAGAAATGGGCTTCACACATTGTACCCATGTGGGGAATCGAACCCTGGTCTTCGGCGTGACGAGCGAAGGCTTTACAGTATAAAGGCCCAGAATACATGGATGTAGTAAGAAATGTATCGCGCAGTATTGTCGCTTCGACCCCTACCTCGCTTCCGTGGAAGAAATCGTTATGTTACAAGTTGTGTCATGCAAAATCCTTTTGGTCATGATTCAAATACTTATTTAACTACGAGTAGAAAGTAGTTTTGGGAAATATGTGCATGGTGACACCATCGCCCAAACCCTAGTATGTTTTCATCCTCCCTGATTTAAAATAGTAGAATATATTAACCTGTAATGAATGGCTTATTTGCACAGAGATCACCAACACCTAAAGAAACTATGTAAATCCAGCTGGGGTCCATGCAGGTTGCAAAAGTCCCCATAGTTCTTAGTATGGTGATCTGCCTTCAGTTGCTGGCGATCTACATTGTATTGTCCAAAATAGCCATCATTTTTTAAGTTGCATGTGCGTTTTAAATCTCTAACTGTGGTATACTAGTTGTTTAGTTGTTCTTTGGCGACAGATTTTGACTATAACATAATCTATTTCATTTATATATAATGTTTAGTCAAGATATAGCTAAAATATTGCCGATGTGACTCTAAATTCTAACTCACTTACAAAAGACAATCTTAGCAGTATTACGGTAATTAACAAATGTGTCCAAGAAAACGTATACACAAAGAACTTAGTTAACTTAGCACCCCCTGACACATCTCACGATTGAATGAGCCCCGGTCTTAGCCCTTTGGAGCATATTTGGAACATGACTGGTCGTCGTGTGCAGCAAGGGGATCCTCCTGTACAGAACCTGTCCCAACTGGAAGTTGATTTACACGAGGAATGGCGTAGACTGTCCCTGCAGAGGATCAGGAGGCTGAAAGGGGGTATGAGGAGGAGAGTGATGGCTGTCATGTTGGCACATGAAGGTTATTGACCTTGAATCGTGTAAGATACACAAAATGCTATTTGAACGTATGATTACACAATGCCATTTAGAACGTGGTCAAATATAGCATATGCTATATTTGGGACTACACGTTCTTAGTAAAGTACGTCACCCGTCTCCGTAGTGGTTCACTTCTTGTGGAGTGTGCACGGAGACAGCAATCTCTCAATTTGCTATCGATCAAAACTTTTGCAGGTATTGAGGTTGCTGTGTCTGTGCACAGGCCACTAAACTCTTGTCGAGGCACTGTTCGTGACAGGTCTCGTTGCCTGTCCGACATGTCTGAGGAAGAAATCGCTAGGAACAGGCGGTAACCGCAGTTAAGCGTTTTACCATCAAGAAAGATGGCGCAACCATAAATACAAACACACATTTAATGTCGTTTGCGCGTTCATCTCTACCAGAATCTATCAAAGCAGGCTATTTTAATATCGAAGTGGAGGTGTATGTCCCCTCTCCGCTCCGGTGTTATAAATGTCAAAAATTCGGACATGGTTCTAACTGTTGTCGAAACGCTGTCATCTGTCATCGTTGTGGTGACAACCACGAGGGCACTGACTGCCAAAAAGATATTAGATGCTGCAATTGTGATGGTAAGCATGTTGCATCATCCAAGTCTTGCCCAGTGTGCCAAACGGAAGCTAAAATAATAAAGCTAAAGTGTCAAAACAATATATCCTACCTTGAGGCCAAAAAACTATTCAAAACTCAAACAGCACCTCCATCAACTTTTACCTATGCTGCTGCAGTCTCTCGATCTGTGGCAACATCCACCATATTGTGTCAGACTGACTTGACATGGGTAAAGTCAGAGAAGCCTGTTGTTTCAGAATCATTCAAACCTTCTCGGGCTACTCAGTCAACGTCTGCATCGCAGACAGACAACCAGTCTACGGCACAATCAAGGACGTCTATCAAACAACCAGCAATAAATCAGTTGACTTAAAAGAAAGGAAAGAAAATGATAAACAGAACAGAAACAATTACCGTCCCTTCTCCATCAGAAGTTCCTTTACAGAACTCATTTGGGCCTCTGGATATGGAGGTAACTCTGTCCATGCAGGACTGGTGAAGGAACAGCTCCCCCTCACATTCACGAGAGAGATCGCCAATTGAGGCACCATGACTCAGTTGGCCAATTTAATTCAATGGAATTGCAGAGGCTGAAGAATAACTTCAATGAGATACAATTGTTATTACAGGATTTTAAACCTTCAGCATTATGTGTTCAGGAGACGTATATAAAAAATACGGACTCATTCAAATTACGACAATACAGTGATTATCACTGCTTCTCTCCGCCAGGAGATAAAGCAACTGGTGGTGCTTCTGTTTTGTTACGGTAGGGCATCATACATACCCATGTCCCTTTTAATGCCAATCTCCAAACTGTAGCTGTTCGTCTGACTATGCACATTGCGTTGACGTTGTGCAGTTTATATGTACCTCCATCTGATATCCAACTGTCGGATCTGCAAAATTTGTATGATCAGCTCCCAAAGCCATGTCTCATCACGGGCGATCTGAACGGACACAACCCGCTTTGGGGTAGTGTCCATACTAATCCTAAAGGTAAAATGCTTGAGGAATTCATTTCCGATAATAATTTATGTATTTTCAATGACGATTCAGCCACATATTTACATCCAGCTACGGGGACATATTCTTCCCTGGATCTGTCTCTCGCTGACCCCAACTTGTATAATGAGTTTGAATGGATGGTCCATGATGCGCTATGTGGGAGTGATCACTTCCCCACCATTCTCAAAACAATCAACCCTGGTGATGATCCGACTTTATCAAGAAGAAACTTCGCCAGGGCTGGTTGGTCATTATATGAGACTCTGTGTGTTGAACACTTGAAGCATGATCTTTTTAGGAACAGTGAAGATCCTATACAGTCTTTTTCGGATAAACTAAATGACATTGCTGACAAAGCAATTCCTAAGTCCTCTGCAATTCCACATATTTGTAAACCATGGTTTAATCATGAATGTAAACAGGCCAGAAAATGTAGGAAAAAAGCCGAAAAATATTTTCGGCTACATCCTACTGTCCATGATTTAGACAAAGTCCCCATGGTCCCTAGTATGGCGATCTACCTTCAGTTGTTGGCATTCTATAGCCTGTTTTTATTTTGAATTGTCATTTATAGGTAAAATATTTTAGATTTAATAACTAGTCGTAAATTTACACCTGTGATAATCTAATTATTTTACTGTCCTTCGTTGACGGGTGTTTTATAATGAAATTGTGTTTATTGTTTATTTTTAAGTCACAATATGGCTGAAATATTGCCGATGTGACTTTAAATTTTAACTCACTTACTCTAGTTATTTTAGTCCTTCGATGACTGATTATTTAGCAACTTAAATTTATTGTTTATGTAAAACATTTCTCGTCACTATATGGCTGAACTATTGCCGAGGTGACGTTAAATTTTAACTCACTCACTCGCTCTTAGTAAAGTACATATTCTGGTATTTTTGGGGTTGAGTCACCCTTAGGGTGTTGGTTCGAATCCCGGATCAGACTCAACCCCCAAAGTACTAGGAACTGTACTTTACAAAGACAGTGTAATCCCAAATATAACATATGTGACATTTTGAACGTTCACATTCACCAATAAATTCAACATTATACATACCAGGGCCATAGTTGTTGAGACGCGGTTTAAAATTAGCAATTATCATCATAAAATCATCACGGATTCCAATCATTTTATCGTATTTTATGAGTCAAAGGATCATACGGGTCAGAAAAACTCTGCTTTTCCATCGTGTCACCACGAGACGTTTTGTGTATTTGTTAAAAAACATATTGTAAAAATACTGGAGGTGTTTAATTAAGTTTTTTGTGTATATAATGGTCCTCATATCGACAATAGATGATAGGCAGACCTGATGACTTAGAGTGTCAACGCATCCACCTGGCGTGGATCACAATCAGTCGAATGTCTGTTCCACGATTCGATGAGTTACAGGCAGACATAATAATATGAGAGGTATTACAGAGTGTGGCTTCAGACAGCAAACACGACTAAGGAACCCTATTGATGACCAATAATTCGGTAATGTACATATCGATAAATCATACCTTAGTTTTTATCAGTTAACATGATACAAACGAACACCAGAAATAGGAGGACATGAGTAAAGAGATGTCCAACTATTTTCCTGTCCATTTTATCCCGCCTGGAGTAATACGATAAGTCCCTAGTATGGTGATCTACCTTCAGTTGCTGGCTATCTAGATCTACAGCCAGTTTTTTTTTATTGTATTACATGTTATATGAAATGATTGTGTTAAATATATTATTTTAATATTTGAAATAGTTAGCTTTTAACACATAAAATTGTGACATCTTGCTAATATTTTTAGTCCTTTGTAACATATATGAACTTTATTTAACGTAACTCTTCTCGTCACTATACGGATGAAATAGTGCCGAGGTGAAGTTAAATTTTGAACTCAATCACTGTATTACGATAATATCTTTACTTCTTACATCCACCAACAAGGCAGATCAATATATCTTAGAACTGCTTTGACTGGCCCAGTGCATTGCTATGAACGTCTAGTCCAATCGATCGTATAAACACTTCAGGCTGCAGGAGTATACACTGCCCTTTGCAGTACATCATTTTTCTAATTTAAGGCCAACGCTGAAATCTTTCCACCAGTAGATTTCTGGATGGAGACAATCCAATGTTGTTCGACAAGTGTTTTCGACTGTCATTCCAGTGGGAAAAGATTCACTCACATTATCTGTAATTACGAAGGATCTCTTTTGAGTGAAGTTCCGAAGTACAAACTACCAGTATAATTAGAAAATCTTCTCTCAACGCAAGCAACCGGAGTATTGTTAGTAGATCTTGGAAGAGTATAGAAGTGCAGTTTGACAAATCGCTTACCACTGCAGTGTCACAGTTGAGCTGTTTCAGAGATCGGAGTTACCGTAGTTGGAACTATTCTCCCGGTGCCTGTTTATGTACAAAACTAAATCAAACCAAAATATACAAGCATATGTGTGCATCCTAACTGAAGTCTACACTTAAATATACGCGTGTGCATGAGACCCAGTGGAAGTAAGTGTGTAACATAAACTACCCTTTATAAGGTGCGAAATTATTGACAGTCGTGTCTTGGTTTGCTATCTATTTGCAAACTAAATTCAGGGGAAAATGGAAGGCTTTGTTCAGACATTCATCAGTTTAGTTTTCACCAGCTTCATACCAGAGGACCTACCAACGCCACTGATTGTTCGAAGTAAAATAGACTGCGCCAAGGGTTGTGTTTTAGACCCTTACTGCCAGTCCTTCTTTTACGTAAACAGAAAGCTCTGCTATTACATACCAACGTTCTTGGCGAATACAGCGGGACTCAACGCTCATGGTCATGTTGGTTATTACCGGGTACATAAAGGTAAGAGATTGCAATCTGTGTATGTCCCTTCATTTTTTGGCTGTCTCAGGTTGAAATCTGTATATTTTACTAGTGTATTCAATGAAGCTTAAGTTCAATACATAGCTAGTCAATACATCACTTATGTATAGTTATTTTAAAACACATAATAGCTATTAAATTAATGCATTGGACTTATATAATATATCTATATATATTATTATATTGTTCCAACTGTCACTAACCGAGATTCATCATGGCACACATGAAACAATCGAATGTCAAGATGAAGGTCACCCACTTGAGAGTCCAGAAATGCCTGACCTTGTCGCCACATGGAACCAATCAGACGTCAGTCAGAAGGAAAACATCAAACCGTGACTTGTCACTGGATCAAACACGTCTCCATTGCTGGACATACTCTGTGTCCTTGACACCAATGACGACATAGTCGATGCTGCTGCTCAGTCATAATGACGCCTCTAACTGGTCATCTGAGGCAAAGACATGCAGCGCGTAGACGGCTCATCGCTGTCTGGGCTGAAATCCTGGTATTGCAGTAGTTGAGTGAGTATGGTTTAACGTCGCTTTCAGCAATATTCCAGCAATATCACTGCGGGGGGCATCAGAAATGGGCTTCACACGGTGTACCCATGTAGGGAATCGAACCCGGGTCTTCGGCGGGACGAGCGAACGCTTTAACAACTAGGTTTCCCCACCGCCCCTGCAGTAGTGGAAGAGTTGGCCAGGTTGAGTATGTCACGTACATGACGAACCTGTTCTGTTCTGAAGTTGTTGACCCCTGGTAACGGCTCCGCAGTCTTGTAATTGTGCTCGGCGAGACATGGACAAACCTGCAGCCCAGTCGCCTGTCTGCCTGGTGTTGTGTTGATCTTTTGTCGGTCGTGGCATGTTTTCACTTTTCACTTGCTGTACAATTATGAGAACAGACAAAAGAAAACCCATCGTTTTCATAGCCCAACATTCCATGTTATGGCGCTTCATTTTTCCTAGCTGTGTTTGGCCACCTCTCTCGTGTACTTTGCGTTTTTGCTGGTTTTCGGTATTTCTTGGCCAAGCGTTATTCTACCCGCAGGAATCAATCATAAATGAGAAATTCATACTTGGTTTTTACTTTGTATGAATATCAGCAACACCCCGTCAAACATTCAATTTATTGTACTTTCTATTTATTAATTTATTTATTTATTTATTTTCTTTCATTCTATTTTTTTTATTTATTTCTTCTTTTGTCTTTTCTTCTTTTTTTTTTTTTTGGGGGGGGGCAGAACATACATTGTGAGACAAAATATTACACAGTCAAGCAAAATATGCTTGTATTTGATTCTCGCATCACAGGGGATAGAATATGGAGGATCCTCATCTGTCAATAAATATCAGTGCGTATAACGAGAATGGTCAATATACGACATCGTCGCATAATGACCTCTTCACGCCAGGACTGACAGACCATGTAGAAGTAACCAATCGTTTGTTTTATTGCATTTAGTTTATTTACACATACCTGGGTGTACCACTTCTTTTGCGTTAGATCTCTCATGTAGCATCTAATGACAATTTTGATATCACTGTGTTGGATGAAAAGCGGCGTCACTGATTTATTGATTCTTGCTTTCGCTGCAATATCAGCCATTGTAATACCACCATGGCGGCATGAAAAGGTAACCCACAGTGGGTACCATCGTATAGGTCCAATATCTTCAAGATAAAAGGATGGTCACAAGACATGTTTTTCAATTCCTGAAGACATGGCAGTGAATCAAAAAATATTATAGGCTGCATATAAGAAAAATGAATGTTCCCCATAGCTCTGAATGGTGGACTGTGGATATGGAGCTGTTGTCTGGGAGCTGGGGACAAAATAGTTTCAGATCCAGTAGCTTGAGGCACACCGATATCCTTGGACCTTTCAGTGAAAAGGTGAAAACAGAACTTGATTCATATTGACAAAATAAGTCATTGGTTTCTAACATTATATTGTCAGTAAGAATTGGGATCACTGTCAGTTGGAACAATAGCGGTGTTCACGACATCCTGTTCCAATGTCCAATTCGATAAAATAGGCAGGATATGGTTCATTTCCATGGCTGCCGTGGCATGGTCTGTTCTTGGCTCTCTCCCGCCTTGTGGCATGAGATTTGCTAATAAGTTTGGTTTAGCATATGCTCCCTGTCAGTTGAATTAAGACGCGCCGGGAAATCAAACTAAACCAGGTTGCCCGGTTTACCCACATGATAAGCACATTTAGTTACATTGGACAATCAGCTGTGTATTGTTAAATTCCAACACTAAAACAAATGTAATCTTAAAAATATATGTTGCAATATCTAAATCAATATCTAAAAATATACAAGAAACTGTTGTTCTATAACTTTTGTTTAGGCAAGGCTGACTAGAAAACAAAAACAACCTGCTTCACTACTGTTGTTATCGGTGCCAGACAGTAGTCGTAATATGTTCAAGACACTAATTATGCAATGTCGCCAGTAAATTTCTATATTTAAATAAGGTATGGCGCAATGCTGTTGTTGCAATTGTCAAAGATTAATGTTATTTCTTGGAGATAAATATGTTAAATGTCTTCGATAAAAAGTTCAACCACAGAGTACCAAATCAAAAGTCAAATTTTTCTGGATGTTTTCAAGTCGCCAAAACTCGTCTAACCTACGTAACGTTATAATTATCCCCAGTGACTTCAACATACAGTAGGGTAAATAAATAGTCACTGAATATATATTGTTAGCGTTAATGTCAACGTTACAAATTATATATCTTTAGCATCGCGTTAGAACTGGATTTTGTGAATGTCGCATTTAAGGACCTAACCTCCATAACATGTATTTCTTCCTGTAAACATTCATTTAACAAAGACTGAATTTACTCAATAAATAATTGATGAGAGAGGACGTAAAACATGTAACTTACACGCGCCCAGGATGACAGATTTTGTAATTAGATGTCTGTGATGAAAAGAATCCTAACCTCCATAACTTATACGTTCCGTAACGGTAATCTATATAGCAAAGCGGACATTGTTTCACAGGGTTCTAGACGTGCTACACGTGTCCTATGGACACATGGTGGATGTTACGTTTGGTTGGTTTTTATAAAACAGTGTTAATATAGGTTTCAAGTTCAAATTCTAGTGTAACCTACGTAACGTTTTGCAAGTTACAGCATATATTGCTTTGTTGCTTTTAGAATTACAATGATATTGCCTTTTCTGAATTATTACATTGGTATCAATGGTATTGTTTCATGTTTATGCTTATATTTGAGAACTTCATGTCAAATTATGACCTCCGTAACAGGGAGACATCTATGTAAATTTGGCATTACTGATCATGTCGTTTGGTTCGCAATTAAGTAAACTGTGGTAGTCTTAAAGTTCAAACATGTGAAATATTGATAAAGTTTTTGTTTTGACTGATTATGGTGTATGTTTCATATAAACACATTTGGAATGAAACATTTAATTTCCGTGTATGTTTTTTATCAGACACGAATGTTTTCACTTAACAGTATCTGATTATAAAAGCTCGAGGTAAACAAAGTTTATTGTGCTTCAACAGAATACATATTCCTCTTTTACTGTATTGACTTCCGTAAAGCGTTCGACTATGTAGACAGAAAAAACCCTCTATATTATGTTAGAAAAAGGGTGTCATGGGAAAGTAATAAAAAATATGTATGAACACGTTTTTGCATGTGTAAAGATAGATTCTCGCTGTACATATATGTTTTCACTACGTCATGCGGCGTAAGACAAGGCTGTATGTTAATCCCTCTGCTATTCATCCTATTCATAAATGAGTTGGTAACAGAATTAGAGAATAGTAATACAAATGGCATGTTTGTAAACGATGCCATTGGCCTGATCAAGTTATTACTTTGCAGATTATGTTGTCCTGGTATCGGATTCTGTTATTAATCTACAAAGGAAATTGAATGTTTTGGAATCTTTCTGTGATAAATGGGGCATGGAAGTAAATTCAGATAAGTCAAATATTATTGTTTTTCGCAATGGTGGCTATCTTAAAAAGGTTGCAAAATGGTTCTACAGAGGTATGCAGATGTCAGTGAGTTAGTAAGTGAGTTAAAATTTAAAGTCACATCGGCAATATTTCAGCCATATCGTGACTAAAACTAGTTCTAAATTCATAATACATATATATGATATATACAACCCTGTCAACGAAGGACAGCAAAAATACTAGATTATCACAAAATGAGTTAAAACTAGCTAGCATATATCTTTAAAAGTAGAACACTATTTTTGGACAATACAATGTAAAAATGGGCTAGTAATCGCCAACAACTGAAGGTAGATCGCCATGGGGACAATGCCTTTGCTACCTGCATGGACCCTAGCTGGATTTACACCATCCCTTCAGCCATTGGCGTTTATACTGAGATTTAGCCATACATTAAAATGACGAAGTTACTTTAAATGTTTTGGGACTTATGTACCCTCTCAGGAGGACAATATCTTTGCGCTATGTCAACCCCCTTCGAAGTTACAGCCACTCATAAATTCAGTTTCTCATTTAAATCGCCAATACTAAAAATGCTTGCATGTACAAAACATATGAATCAAAATTCATCTATCAGTTCTGTTTCTTTTAACATTCGATAATAACATGATAACTGACATTATTAAAAAGATCCTTAACAGGTTTTACTTTGAAATATTTATCCCTTATGATGGAAAATTCAACACAGTCAAGACGGACATGCTTGACCGTGGTTCTCTCATCACAAGGGATACAAAACGGAGGATCTTCACCTTTTAACAGGTATTTGCACGTGTAACGCGTACGGCCAATGCGACATCGTCGCATAATGACCTTATCAAATCTGGACTGACAACCCAAGAAGGTGTAACCAATATAAGGTTTTATTTCATGTAATTTATTTATACCTACTTGGGTGTCCCACTATTCTAATGCTAGCTTTGTAATCAGAGTAAGGAATAGGAAGTGGTGTCACAGATTTGTTGAGTGCTGCCTTGGCAGCAAGATCGGCCATTGTGTTCCCAGAAATGCCAACGTGTCTGGGTAACCAACAAAAGACGATGTCGTATTGGCCATCAAGATCATTATACAATTCAATTATTTCAAGTAAAAGTGGATGTTTCCAAGAGAGATTTTTATAGCCTGAAGGAAAAAAAGAGAATCTGGAAATATGATATATTGTTTATATTTGGGTCCCTATTAATATATTTAAGAGCTGTTATTATTGTGTTTGCTTCTGCTGTGAAAATAGAGATGTTATCAGGCAATCGAGAAGATATTGTTCTGGATCCAATGACAGTGGCACAAGCTACTGCGCCACCATCCTTGGACCCATGTGTAAATAAGGATTTGTATGTATTTTATTTTATTTCTTAATTGACTAAATTCTTGTTTTTACTGTAATTCATTAGTTTCGGATTTTTAAAATGTGGTTAATGTTAGGTCAACGTGTGGCCTCACTAATTGCCAAGGAGGAGATGAAAGAAGACTGGAAGGAGAAATATTTTCCAGCTCAGTGCCAGCAGCAGAAAGAAAAGCTTTTATTCTTATTCCTAAAGGCGGAACAAGAGAAGATTTCTTGGTGTATAAATCCTCATAGAGGGGAACACAGAGCTATATGCAGGGTTAGATTTGTTAGAGTAGAGTTTGGTAATATACTGTAAAGATAGTTTAATATGGCGTTGTGCAAGAGATGGCTCCTCTGCCTCGACGTAGAGACTGTCAACAGGAGATGTTTGAAAAGACCCAGGACAAAGTCTTAGGCCTTGGTGGTTGACAGAATCAAGTAGTTTTAGGTTGCATTTGCAGGCTCCACCATATTCGATTGAGCCATAATCAAGTTTCGAGCGGACCAGTGATCTATATAAAAGAAGGAGGGTAGATTGATCCCCCTCCCTACTTTGAATTAGAAACGACTTTCAATAAATCGAGTGCCTTCAGGCATTTATTTTTTAGGGATTTGATATGAGGAAGAAACCTTAAATGGGAGTCGAAAATTAGACCCAAGAACTTGGCCTCTTTGACAACTTTGATGGGAGAGCCATTTAAAAATAGGTCCGGGTCCTTAAGCGGCTTATATTTCTACCGAAGTGTATACAATTAGTTTTTGAAGACACCATTTATTTAATCAATTGCAGGTGCCGTTCAATAGTGCATGTTTTTTACCACGACAGGAAACATTAAAATCATCCACAAATATCGACTCATCAATTAAATCGTTTAAAACGTTTGATAAACTATTTATCTTTATACTAGTGTGACAGACAAAACACTGCCTTGTGGGACACCCTGATCCTGATTGTAATGATCGGATAGGGTAGAACCCACGCGGACTTGAAATTGTCTGTCATTCAAAGAGTTGGCTATAAATTGATGCAAACGGCCTTGCAATGGGAAGCCATGTAAATCAGATGATTTAGATGGTTGTTTCTGAGATGAGGATTTGTCTTTCTCAGAAGATGCCTTCGACTGAATGATGGTTTGTGAAGGCATGGTTTGTGCACTGTAAGTCACCTTTGGAGATCTCGTTTGAATTTCAGGAGTTACCAAGGTTGGGGCAGAAGTCCTAGCCCACGTATAGTCGGTTTGGCAACGTCCTGAAGTACATGAAACATGTTTTGATGTAGAGGCCTGAACAGAAGCAGAAACAGTGACAGCATAACTCGGACCTGAATGTTCTTGTGTAAGAACAATCTGTTTTGCTTCAAAGAATGACACATTTCGCTCATGCTTTAGTCGCGAAATTTGTTATTGCAACTGCCAGGAAGGACATTCCTTGGATGAAGGAGGATGGCAACCCGCGCAGTTGACACAAACAGGTGTTTTGTCACAAAGGTTACTGTCTTCTCATGTCCCAGCACATCGATGACATGCAGCCGGATTGTTGCAAGACTTTGCTCCGTGACCATACTTCTGACAAGTATAACACCTAAAGGGATTGGGCATAAAAGTATCCACCCTCAAGTTGCAATACGCTGCTTTCAGAGGTTGTGGGTGTACTGGTAGACCAAATGTGAATAGATACGTGTTAGTTTTGATAACTTCGTTATTCTTTTTAACTGTAAAGCGTTTGACCTGACTTACTCCTTGGGAGTGCAATTCAGTCATAATATCAATTCGCTCATGTCTGAAAGGCAACGTCCAGTATCACGGACGATGCCCTTGCTGCTATTTAGCGTCCTGTGAGGGGACACCTCCACAGGAACATTTGCTAACGATTTTGTTTTGAGCAGAATTTGAGACTGTATTTGGTTCCTGCACTCGATTAGCAGGGAACAGGATCTCAACATTTTTATTTCCTTCACGTCTCCTGCCAAACCTTCAATGCCCTTTGATACAGCAAAGGGATTAAGTTTTAGAGACCCGCCGTCAGGGGCACACATAACAAGAAAACGAGGCCAATTACCAGGTTTGTTAAAAGTTGCTTGACTTTCATCTTCTTAAGACAACGAATCATCAGATTCGTGTGAGCGTTTTTTGAGTGGGGGTGCCATAATAGAAATATATCTATGATTCCTCCTCCTAGCTCCCCACCCACCATGGAGTGTCAACAAGGACGATGTCTCATGTCTGTGGGTCTCCAACAGACGACACCAAGGATACTAAGAGGGTATACTCAAGCAGGAAAATATCTTGAAAAGATAGATCCTACCTGATTAGCCCATGAGCCGCCACCGCCTTCTGGCATATAGGACTCTAGGCAAATTAACAAATCAATAATTTGTGTTATTGTCAAAACTTAATGGGCAAGACCACAGGATACATTTCAAAATTCCAAATATGTGCATAAATGCTCACCATGCACAGGGCTTGGCGTGACGAGCCGATTGATAGAATAGGTCCAATTCTACCACCCGTCTAGTGAAGTAAGGGGCGAAGTGGTGTGTTGGGCAAAGGAACGCTGTTCCTGGAACCAGTTCCCTCAACCACCAGACTCCCGTCCTCCACCGACACAGGGGCACAACCCACGGCAAACAGGTTGGTGGACCAATATGCCCCCGGGTCCACGCGGGGGTTTGAAGAGCTCTTGGCGTTACCCAGCACCCGCCACGAGGAGGTGGCTCTTCACGGGTGCCCAGATGTCAGTAATTACACAATACAAATACCTTGGTATAATATTCACTTCCAGACTAGTATGGTCACGCGCATGTGAAACTATTGCTTTGCAAGTCAGGAAAGCGCGTTTTCCTATATATTTAGTATATTCAGTAAATATTCTGATATGTCACTTAAAACAGTTACTAAAATGTTTGACACTAAAATATTACCGATTGTTTTGTATGGTTGTGAAATCTGATATTATACATATCGAGACTCTGTTGATAAAGTCCAGAGTGCCTTCTTTAACAGATACCTTGGTATAAGTAAATACTGCTCATCCAGCGCAGTACTGGGAGAGACTGGGTGGCATAACTTAAGTGCAAATTACCATGCTTGTTATACTATACTTAGCAGCAAAAAAAAACGTCAGTCCGAATTCAAAATTAGATAGGCACTGTAATCAAATCATTACAGAAATTGACATAATAAACGGATCAAAACCATTTTTGGTGTACAATATCTTGATATATCAATGAATAACTCAGCACAATTCCATGACATTACGTGAAAGTTTGAAGTCCATTCAGACTCTTGACTTCAGTATCTAGTGTGACCAACACGAGCGGCAATAACTGTAGAACAGCGTCTATGCATGAAGTGCACCAATCTATTGATGAAGGCCATTGGCACCTGGAACCACACTCTGAGAAAGACCGGGCACAATAAATCGGCTGTGTTAGGCCTTGGTATGACATGATTCAGTCTCCTCTAAATTTCATCTCAAAAGTGTTCAATTGGGTTTAAATCAGGACTAAGGGCTGGCCGCTGCATTATGTTGACACCGTTGTCCTGTAGGAAGTCCCGTGTAGCTCTGGCAGTATGGGCCTGGGCTTTATCATGCTGGAAAATGTTGTTCCGGTGTCGTGCAAAATGTGGTATGACGTGGGGTCTGAGAGCTTGGTCGATGTAGCGCACCACTGTGATGCCGCCTCCTCTCCCTGGACCAAGGTTCTGGAACACCACAGGACCAACTCTCTGGTTCAGGCCTATTCCACCCTATACCATGATGCTTGCACCTCCTCCTGAGTCTCTTTCCATAACACATTGGTCTGAGTAACGCTGGCCACGTCGTCGCCATATTCTTGTTCTGCCATCTGCATTTGATACACAGTACCGACTCTCATCTGTGAACAGAACAGTTCTCCATTGCCTGTATCGCCACTTTTGGTGTTGTAGGGCAAACTGTAGACGTTCACGTCGATGACGAGGGGTGAGGATAGGTCCACGGTGAGGTCTACGGCAATGGAGGGAGTGATTGAGTTAATATTTATCGTCACATCGGCAATATTTCAGCCGTATCGTGACGAGAACAATTAATGATTATATCATATATCAATAAAATTAGAAATTAAAACCTGTTGACGAAGAACAGTAAAACTACTAGTATGTCACAGCAATCCAGTTAAAACTAGTGATGAAATCTAAAACATGTTAGCTAGAAATGACAAGACAATGTAAAAACAGGCTACAGATTGCCAACAACTGAAGGTAGAACACCAGACTAGGGACCATTGGGACTTACAGTACATATGCTTCCTGCATGGACCCTAGCTGGATTTTCTACGGCAGTGGAGGTTCCCGCTGTTAAGACGTCGGCGACTGTATCAGTACTTATTGGTCTTTCGTGTTTTCCCACTGTCTGGCGTGTTTTTTCGGATGCCTGCATGAAGGGATTCTGTACATGCTGTCGCACAACATGGCGGTCTTGTCGGTTTGTGGTCACCCTTGGTCTACCAGTACTGGGGCGATCATTTGTGGTGTTGGTGGCCCTGAAACGTTGCTGCAGCCTGTAAATGGTCCGAACGTTGACCTGGAAGTGACTGGCAACGGCTTGTGCAGTGTGGCCAGCTTCAAGTCTTCCAAGCGCCTGGGTCCTCTGAGCTTTCGTGAGTCGTGGCATCCTGCTGAAGTTGTAATGTGAATGTTTCAACTAGGTTTGGGGGTGCATTTGATAAGGCCGTTCCTTGTGAACAGCACGCGCAGCATGATTTGCATGAAAAACATGGAGAACTTGATGGTGAGGGCTTCATCTCTGGGAACATTCGTGAAGAGGTCTACGACATCGTAGCTGATTAAAGAACACAAAACTTCAGTCTAGAAAAAAGACTCCAAATCAGCCATAGCCGACCACACCCAAGCCAACCCTGACTATGCCATCCTTTGGGACAACATCCACATCTTGGAAACCAACCGATCAGACTACAAGATTAGGAAACTTCTTGAAGCCATAAAATTCCAACGCTTCAACCCCACCATGAACCGGGATCAAGGTTATTTTATCTCCTCAGCCTATCACCACCTAATTAAAGATTACCAGAGCCATCCATTCCTCGTCCAGTTGGCTTCTATGCTCCTTTTTGTGTATTGTAATCACAACCAATCAATGTGTACATCAACCTACTCTCTTCAACTCACGATTACCATCTCAGTGTACATCAACTCATCTATTGTATAAACTCATTCTGCATATTATTTTAATCACTATCACTCTGTGCATCTACCTACTCTGCTCTGTATATATTTTCTATGTTGCAACTCTTTGTATCCCTTGCTTGATAACGGTGTAAGTACCTACATCCAACCGTCGCACTCATTGCAATAAAGAAGTTGACTATCCATAGAACTTGGTTTTCCTTCAACTTCTTTTTAGTCTTTATACAACTTTCAGAGCTAATTCTCGCTCCTTCATCGGGTGAATGCTGAGTCAGAGCACAGAGTATATATAAATAAAACAGGATTACACAACGCAATGTCGGAAATTTGCAAAGATAAGAATGAAAAGAAGTTGTTATCTGTAAACACTTTCAAGAACTTGATAATGAAGTAAGCCAAGATTATCCACAGTTTTGGGTTGAAGTTTCAGGTAGCTCATTGGGAGTACAATACTTTTCAATATTAATGCACTTGCTTTTTTTTCAAAATAATCATCGGCTTGAAGCACAACCATTCAACACATCCCGACCCCGTTAGTCAGGTGACGACAACCATGGGCTACTGTAGACCAACCCTAACCCGGATCTCCACGGTTCACATTTTGTAAGAGATAGTTGGGATTAAATTTTTGTTTGTTTTTCTTTGTTTGTTGGTTGGTTTTTGTTGGGTTTTTGGGGGGGAGGTGGGTGTGATGTTTTGCACACATATCGTGAAGTCCAAAGGTTGGGGGGAAATGCTCATCAGCGAAGCAGCCGCACCCCACCCACCCGGGCCGGCAGTTTCAAATAATTACAGGTCCTTATGGCCTTCAGTAAATTATCTGTCGGTTTTTTTCAACTAGAATCATTCCCATAATGTTTTTCTTTATTAACGTTCGGAAATCATCCATAATCCATCATGACTGTCTCCATAACTTACAGTTTCACCTCCTGATATTTCAACGATTTGCGCATATAGTAATGTCAACACCAGTCTTAAACAAATAAAAACTTCTCCCTGCGCCATAGTCTTCGCTAATTAATTTTATAGAAATAGTTTGAAACTGTGTACAGTGTAGTGTATTTTGTTTTTATTTGGTTTGACTTCAAGAAAGTGGGCCTGCAGATTTCATTCAGGGCCTGTAGATTTTAAAGCCT
The DNA here is from genome assembly GCF_003918875.1 of Haliotis rubra. Taxonomy (NCBI): domain Eukaryota; kingdom Metazoa; phylum Mollusca; class Gastropoda; order Lepetellida; family Haliotidae; genus Haliotis; species Haliotis rubra. The sequence goes on from NW_025767633.1 coordinate 132,368, forward strand.
GCAGGCGGCAGCAGGCCCTGGTGACGAACTGGCAAATTAAAGTATTGCAACAATTGTGTGTACACCATAGTGTCACATTTTAATGGTCTCCTCGTGATCTATTTTCGCCATTTCGATGGCCACATGAACTTATTGCAAATTCATCGCCATTTCCAGTCGGTCTACATTTAAATCCTGAAGCCATGGTGCGTCTTGTATGTGTTATGTTTGTTTGTTCACCGCAGTGTCCCGGAGATGAACCGTGACACACTACAGCAGTTAATTATGATATGTTCATTTTCAATTACCATGTCTGAAAGCACAAATACTCTGCTGGGAAAACATACAATTAAGGCATTTGTTCTCGTTCCAAGTTACATCCTTAATTAACCGCATAAGAGCCGCACGTGTATAGGAGTTCCTTTCAAAATCTCTTAGCTGGAACGTAGAAACTAACTGACTGACAAGACAATGACAACGCATTGTCAGAGGGGAGGGAAAGTTCATCTATAATAACATGTTCAAGATGTTTGTGCACAATTGCTGGTTCAATACAATTGAAACTGCCGAGCTGATGAGCAAAGTAATTTTGTAAGGTTTACAGACTACAGAGAAGCATTTGATACCATTAACCGTGACCGTCCTTGTTGAACGAGGTCAACCAAGGGTATCAGGGAAAATGTATGCATCCGTTTTAGCTGTCTAAGACTATGTGAAGTGTTTTCTGAGAGCAACTTGGATGTGTCAAGCATTCATGATTCAAAACAAGAAAGTTCCTTGTCCCCATCTCTGTTCTCCTTCTATATAGATATTTTGTTGAAGATATACATGTTCTTTAGTCGATAATTTACGTGTACAATATGCTGGTATTTCCGCCGCTCCTTCGGGTGATATTAAGGGTTGTTATTATCCAGTCAATCTTGTACTAACAAACAATGTGAAAAGATATCTGTACATAGTAAAAGGGCAATCTGCAAGGAGAGTGAGTAAGTTAACATATAAAGTCACATATGCCATATCGTGACTAGGAAACCTGCAGATTAATAAAACGATCTTCAACGACATGACATCCTGTCAACAGAGGACAGTAAAATGACTAGAATATCACAGCTTTATTAAGATCATTTGTGTAAAAGATAAATGGGTTAGGTAGTTGATAAAGTGTTAGCTCGTTACGATGAAGACCCGGGTTCGATTGCCCACTTGTTACGATGTACGAAGCCCATTTCTGTGTCCCTCGCCATGAATGGAATATTGCTAAAAGTGACGTAAAATCTAACTCACAAGAGATAGAAAGTTGGGATTTAAAAAACGTATGTGAGTAAACTCAGTCCTACGTTGAGTCCCACGTTCTACATCAAGGCGTACTCTTCTGGGTGAGATAGGAAGGAATGTGCATATCAAAGAGTTGAAATATTTTGCTATCTACCAGGCTTTAAACCCCGAATAGAATATTTCTCAATCATATTGTTATTTGGTCAAAGCCGGGAAGAAAATACCAACCGTCTAGATATTTTTCCCTTGTCCATCTTGCCATGGACTCATTAAGCAGTACTTGAGTTTCTGGTAATATGGAAAGTGTTCAGCAGAAGAGACCAGAGTACCATTCCACAAAACGATCGTAGCGCTAAGATGATCGTAACTCCCATACTTTAACATAGACTGACGACTGTCGTAGTGCTAAGATGATCGTAACTCCCATACTTTAACATAGACTTACGACTGTCGTAGCGCTACGATCGTTTTGAGGAACGGGGCCCTGATCAGGTCTTTGAATGTCATTCAGAAGTAAGGAAGAGCGTTTTTATATATGCCAACATCTTTATTGTGAGGAACACAACGTTTCGGAGAATATGCTTACTCCATCAGGTGAATGAATGCTATGAGGCAGAGAACATATATAACAAAAGTAATAAAACTACGGTTTAACAAGGGAAGCCAAGAGTTACCTGGCGTTGATAGGTGATTGGCAAGGGACAAATGGCAGCCAACACTTACAGTTAACTAGCAGTTTATTAGCGCTGATAGGTGATGACAATGAGCAGCTGGAAGCCGGATTTAACTTACAGGCAATGGACAAAGGGCAAACGGGAGGTGAGGTGAGTTAAAATGGGGTTTAACGTAATACTTAAGAATATTTCGCTCATATGACGACGTGCATGCGTGTGTATGTGTGGCGGCTTGTACAAGCCCAAATTTCAGCTGGGTTTATAGTGCTAGCTCACTGAGATAACATGCCGCAGTGAAGCATGAATATCCCACTCAGACACATTATACTGACTCTGAGAGGACCAGTACTTGTACACAAAGGACAAATGGAAGTCAGAAAAAATAATTAGCACAGACAACAACCAAAGCATAAGTCCAAGGTGCTGGGCAAATAGGTTCCCGGTCACGTTTCATGTCGTCATGTTGAAATGTCAGCCCAGGACAATGTATCCAGGGTTTACAACCTGGTCCCGATACTGTATGGCAGTACGATACCTCTGGCCGTTGTTCAGTTGATATCGACCGTTGGCACAAAACGCTCCCTTAAACCATTACATTGTTCCCTCTACAAACTGGGTGACAGCCAGAGTGACAGAGTATTGTCTGTCGACTAACACCAAGGGCTCATGCCACTGCTACAACTAATCATCCAACTTTAAACCTACCCTACACTCCTGTTGTTGTTTCGATACTCGCTTTCTTATTGAACTTGCAAATTTGATCTATTTCCCTGTGACGATTCTCTAATGTAGAGATTCTGTAATCACATCAGCTATTTATGACCAGAAACCCAATGAACACATGCCTTCTACGTTTCCAGAGTGTCCAAAATCGAAAGGCTACTCATACAACACTCCAGTCAACGTATGCTACAAGATCCACTTGAATGGAAACCAAACCTGGCCTGATGCTCGGCATATCTGTCAACAGGAAGGGGGTGACCTGATCACGCTTGAGAACATCGCTAAGGATGAACTCATTAAGAACGCGATATTTGGTAATTATAATACTTATATAATTTCAACACCAAGGAAAGAAATTCCACTTGGCGTAAAGGGCAAATACCGATGATAGCACCTGTGCCCTCTTTCACAGAACAATCTTAGAACTGCGATAATGAGCAGATTTGTTTTGTTTACAGAAATCGCCATCCCCTTGAAGGGTTTTTTAGGTGAAGTCGAAACTTACAGACCGCCGCAATGTAGCTGGAATACTGCTTCAAATTACATTCATTTTACACTATTTCGAATCCCACTAGAGCCATTAACAATTTCAGATGTCAAATAGCTACAAAGTATTTTAATAATGGTTTCAGCCAAGTGTTAATTTTTACGTTCTTATATTTTTAGATATCATTGGAACTACTGATGTAGACTTCTTCATTGGGGGGAAACAAACGGCAACCCTTGGCTCTTGGGAATGGATAGATGGAACGTCGATCACTAACTTCACAATGAATTCGAAGAAAAAACACTGTTTGGAAATCGACAGGAATGTATGGGATGACGATAAATGTGATTGCATTTGGCAGCCGTTTGTGTGTGAAATCAAAGTTTAACTGATAAAAGTGCAACAGGAACCAACGTATCCTACCATGCGGAAGAATAATGTTTCATCCGAACTTAGAACCAACTTCTTTTCCGCTCAACACATGTGTCTGAACTGTTCAAGTACACGTACAAGTTTGGATTATTTAATGTCATCACCTTATCACTTGAGCCATTGGCTCACAACAACTGAGTTGGGTTCTACGCCGCTTTTAGCAATATTCCAGCAATATCACGGCGGGAGACACCAGAAATGGGCTTCACACATTTTGCCCATGTGGGGAATCGAACCCAGGTCTTCGGGGTGACAAGCGACCGCTCTCACAACAACGAATAATAATGTACATGCTATAAGAATTCTTATATGTATAGCCGACTATTAACTGCATCAATGTTTTGTAATAGAATGAACAAATATATTCTGTTAATAACAATATTTAGTCAGTTAATTGACCAAAATAGCCCCCTATTTTTTTTTATTGATTTTCTGTTAAGACTGGCTGCACATTGGTTATTAGTTGTTATATACTCTGTTAAAAAGAATAATTAGATCCTTGATAGACCAGAATAACTCCCGAAATGTTTTATTATTGATTTTCTGTTATAACTGGCTGCACATTGGTCATTAATTGTTATATACTATGTTAATAAGAAATAGGTAGATCCTTAATTGACCAGAATAACTCCCTAACATTTGCTATTATCGACTCTCTGTTACAACTGACTGCACATTAGTTGTTGAACGTTTGCGTGAAAGCTAAGATGACTTTTACCTCACACATAAATGTCGCTTTCTGATTGGCTGAGCGCTCTTCTATTTTTGTCAATGTACCCCGCTTACAAGCGAGTAACATTTCAATGTACCCCGCTGTCAATGGCAACTCATTTGGTACTTCGTGGTAGTAATTCTTTATCTCGAATAACATTGAATCACGTATGATGTACGGAAATTACCGATGTTTTGCGAATGCAAATCGACGGAAGGGATATAACTCTAAATCTGTTTTTCTTCTCAGCAAAATCTAGCGATGGCTACAAAAAGATTTGTACCCATGCTTCAAACAATTCAAAATTAACATTAAGGTGTTCCGTAAGATAAATATGTTGTTTACTTGCCCCTCTGGCCCCATGGGTTGATGTACCCTCGATGAACAACTTATAATAGCGATTGATTGGATCCCTGATTGATCCCCGATACGTGCAGTGCATCCGTTAATAGACCACCGATTGACTAACATAACTTGTCGTGCATCCAGCATTTTCTGTGGATTGAGTAGTATACCTTGATGTGTTTTTATTAACTGATCCTTCAGTGACGAGTATGGCTTGCCCTGTATTCATTACTGTACCCTTCTTCACGAGCATGCCACCTTGTCTATTCATTATTCTAACACTAATTTAAATCAAACCCAATGGAAATACAAAATTTAATGCTCTTGTGTTGTAGTCATTTCTAAATGAGTGACTGAGTGAGTCTGTTTGGTTTTACGCCGCACTCAGCAATATTCCAGCTATATGGCGGTGGTCTGTAAATAATCGCGTCTGAACCAGACAATCCAGTGATCAACAACATGTGCGTCGATCTACGAATTGGAATACGATGACATGTGTCAACCAAGTCAGCCAACCTGACCACCCGATCCCGTTAGTCGCCTATTTCGACAAGCATGGGTTACTGAAGATCAATTCTAACCTGGATCTTCGCGGGTCCATTTCTAAGTGCTTCGTTGACTTTTGTGATGCATGGTGGTATACTGGACTTCTATGACACATCGGGTAATTACACTGTGCTATGTCACGGGATGATATGATTCTCTGTACTCAGTTGTCTTTGTAGCATTCATTGTTATTAGGATTCGATGGACAATAAGTTACAGAAACGTTCACGGGATGTTTATTTCAGTCTCCTTAAAAGTATAGACCAGAATGGCATGTCCTTTATTCCATGATCAGCGTTGGGTTTTGGAACAAAGTCAAAAACAGCGAAAAACAACGGTGCTGAAGCACAACAGCACCATGTTTGATTCAAACGCCCAAACACAACAGCCTAGTGCATGTGAAAGACAGACTTACATTGTAGTATATGTAGAAAGCAATAGAGTTTGTAAGCAATGCACGCACTTGAGAGTACTAATAACATGAACGAACTCAAATGGATATGAACCTATTGTGCCAAGCGCTATAACAGGATTACAATACAAATATCCGAATTAAAATCAATAGTGTTAAAATGTCTAAAACAAAATAAATGATCTTTTGAAATAGGTTTTGAAAACATTGAAACTTGAATTTCTTTATTCAGATATCCCAAGTTCACAACTACACTTGAAGTATATCAATGTACCCAGTTTGTCCGGGGGTGGGGGGTGGTGTGACATTGACTCGAAAAGGGCTTTGCAGAGGTAGTTAAGCAGATCTTTTTCTGTCAACCAGTTTCAACGAACAGGCAAACAAGAATCAACCACAAACAATTGTCTCCTTGTGATCATAGTTAATACTGAATTTATTGCTATTAGTTCGCTGATTTATTAGCGTAACTTACTCTGCATTAACTATATTATACTATGTTAACAAGTATAATTGGACCCTTTTTGACCAGTTTAACTCGTTCTTGTCCTGGTATAACTCCCTATGCGTCCATATTGGATTATTGATTTTCTGTTTTAACTGGCTGCCTTAACCATCCGTAACCATCTTGATCCATGTCTCAAATATCGACCGAATTCGGGGTCTCCCGAGATCCTTGGGCCATGGTTAGAAGAGTATATTTTTAAAAATAAAACCATGTGAAAATATGGTTATTAGCATAAGGGGATAGGGAATAAAACTCTTTCCGTAAAACACCTTTGTGTGTTTTAGTTCCTAAATCATACATGACGTCATACAGGACGTCATACAATTATTGTATACTATTAAAACAACCGTAGCCCTTGTCAAAAGTTCACAACAATTTTAGAATGCAAATGACAAGGTAGTGTGAATTGCAAAAACGGCTAATTAGCCTAGAAGATGAAGAAGGAGAAAACCCTTTTCGTATTCAAAGGGACACTGGCCAATAGCTTACCTTCCCTTAACATATAACGAAGTTCAATCCTGCACCATCAGAAACACACTGAAGAAGATGTCGGTATATCAATGAAAAGTGACTAAATGTAAGTAATTGTTAAATCTGGGTGAATATTTACGCAATGACGTCACTCGATTGTTTTTATTCAGTCTCGATTGTTCGTAGCCACTGTCGTAGAACAGAAGTGTTTGACTTTTAGACCTCATATTTCTCAGGCGTTTACGTTCTCTAAATGGTCCAGATACACTGAGCCAGAACTGTAGGGGATATATCTTTTGAGGTGAAAAAACACATGAACATCAATCAATGTCGGCAACGAAAGTATGAGGCAAAAACACTTCTTTTTACAGGAAGTGAACATAAGCTTTCTGAGTGAGTGAAGGGTTTGGTTTTACGCCGCTTTTAGCAATACTCCAGCAATATCATGGCGGGGGACACCAGAATTGGGCTCCACACATTGTACCCATGTGGGATTCGATCCTGAGTCTTCAGAGTGACGAGCTCACCCTTTAAGCACAAGACTGGATAAATATAATTAAAGGAAAATCAGAGAGCGTGCATTGGTTGTACAGCTTCTTCTTGTCCTGTTACAGTGTTGGTCAGCAGACGCCACTGGTTGTTAGGTTGAGATGATCTCCGCAATTTCTGAAATATTGTGAAGGATCAAATATATATCGATTGATACAGGAAGAGCATCTGTGTCCTGTGTAAAGTTGCATCCATTAATTGTTTCACTCACATGACCGATTCACCCATATTGTGGTCAAACTGACATGGGACATTGATGAACTAGTGAGTGAGTGAGTGAGTGAGTGTAAGTCACATCGGCAGTATTTCAGCAATATGTCAAGTTACAGATTCATAATAGTGAAGGTAATTCATAAAAAGCTGTCAACGAAGGACAGTAAAACAACTAGACTATCACAGATATACATTTAAAACTAGTAATTAATTCTAATAATATTTTAACTATAATTGACACTAACGTTCATAGCGTCATAAAACACAAACGCATTTAAAACAATACTTCGTAGGATTAAAGTGGTCACTGTGTTGTCTTATAAGCTCAATTTTCGAGTTCGTTCACAACATCCATCCATAAATTGGTAATTATATAAACACGTCACAGTTAAATATACCTCTTTGAGGGAAGTCCCGTCAGTGTTGTACACGATCCAGATGAAAATGATGGGCAGTGGTATTACAGACACTCTAGAAATCATCCAGCCAACTCCTGTTTCCCAGGTAGGGTAGATGTAGTCTCCGTATTTAGGCGGTCGGTATGAATACAAGGAGTAACCAAGGATAACCTGATAAAAGAAGGATATAAATGTTAATATTACAGCATTTTATCTATTTTGTATCACAGTAGGAATAGTGTCTTTCAAGCGGGTATAGTATTCGTAACTGTCTTACTTTAGTGGGAAGAGTTCAACAGCTATAAAAGGTCATCGGTGTATTAATCAATATACACATGCATTTCATAGTGGTGAATTTTTTAAGTGTAGTTGCTCATGCTGTTGATCACAGGCTTCTTTTCAACATAAGAAGCTTAGTTGTTAAATATGTTTGACATCCTCACCAGCAGTTGGAGTGGACACACATATCTGATGGACCACATCATGGATCGTGGAACCGACTTCCCCCACATGGCTTTGATGTTGCGGTTCAACCTCTCAAAGCCTTAGAATGAGAAGCCCATTTCTGGTGTCCCCCGCCGTGGTATTGCTTGAATATTGCTAAAAGCGGAATAAAACAATACACACTCACTCCAAGCCTAAGTGCAAAAAGAAAATCACATCACTGCTAATACTGGAGGAAACCACTACTTATACTGGAGGAAACCACTACTGATACTGGAGGAAACCACTACTTATACTGGAGGAAACCACTGCTAATACTGTAGGAAACCACTACTGATACTGACGGAAACAACTACTGATACTGGAGGAAACCACTACTTATACTGAAGGAAACAACTACTTATACTGAAGGAAACAACTACTGATACTGGAGGAAACCACTACTTATACTGGAGGAAACCACTGCTGATACTGGAGGAAACCACTACTGATACTGCAGGAAACCACTACTTATACTGTAGGAAACCACTACTTATACTGTAGGAAACCACTGCCGATACTGGAGAAAGCCACTGCTCATACTGGAGGAAACCACTGCTGTTACTGGAGGAAACGATACTGAAGGAAACCACTGCTGATACTAGAGGAAACCCCTGCTGATACTGTAGGAAACCACTATTATATACTGGAGGAAAACACTGCTGTTACTGGAGGAAACCACTGCTGATACTGGAGGAAACCACTGCTGATACTGGAGGAAACCACTGGTGTTACTGGAGGAAACGATACTGGAGGAAACCACTGCTGATACTGGAGGAAGCCACTGGTGTTACTGGAGGAAACCATTGCTGAACCTGGAGGAAACGATACTGGAGGAAACCACTGGTGTTACTGGAGGAAACCACTGCTGATACTGGAGGAAACCACTACTGATACTGGAGGAAACCACTGCTGATACTGGAAGAAATCACTGCTGATACTATAGGAAACCACTACTGATACTGGAAGAAACCACTACTGATATTGGAGGTAACCACTGCTGATACTGGAAGAAACCACTGCTGATACTGGAGGAAACCACTACTGGAGGAAACCACTGCTGATACTGGAGGAAACGATACTGGAAGAAACCACTACTGATATTGGAGGAAACCACTGCTGATACTGGAACAAACCACTGCTGATACAGGTGGAAACCACTACTAGAGGAAACCACTACTGGTACTGGAGGAAACGATACTGGAGGAAACCACTGCTGATACTGGAGGAAACCACTGCTGATACTGGAGGAAACCACTACTGATACTTGAGGAAACCACTGCTGATACTGGAGGAAATTACTGCTGATACTGGAGGAAACCACTACTGATATTGGAGGAAATTACTGCTAATACTATAGGAAACCACTACTGATACTGGAACAAACCACTGCTGATACATGTGGAAACCACTACTAGAGGAAACCACTACTGGTACTGGAGGAAACGATACTGGAGGAAACCACTGCTGATACTGGAGGAAACCACTGCTGATACTGGAGGAAACCACTACTGATACTTGAGGAAACCACTGCTGATACTGGAGGAAATTACTGCTGATACTGGAGGAAACCACTGCTGATATTGGAGGAAATTACTGCTGATATTGGAGGAAATTACTGCTGATACTGGAGGAAACCACTACTGATACTTGAGGAAACCACTGCTGATACTGGAGGAAATTACTGCTGATACTGGAGGAAACCACTGCTGATACTGGAGGAAATTACTGCTGATATTGGAGGAAATTACTGCTGATACTGGAGGAAACCACTGCTGATACTGGAGGAAATTACTGCTGATACTGGAGGAAACCACTGCTGATACTGGAGGAAATTACTGCTGATATTGGAGGAAATTACTGCTGATACTGGAGGAAACCACTGCTGATACTGGAGGAAATTACTGCTGATATTGGAGGAAATTACTGCTGATACTGGAGGAAACCACTGCTGATACTGGAGGAAACCACTGCTGATACTTGAGGAAACCACTGCTGATACTAGAGGAAATTACTGCTGATACTGGAGGAAATCACTGCTAATACTATAGGAAACCACTGCTGATACTGGAAGAAACCACTGCTGATACTGGAGGAAATCACTGCTGATACTGGAGGAAATCACTGCTAATACTATAGGAAACCACTGCTGATACTGGAAGAAACCACTGCTGATACTGGAGGAAATCACTGCTGATACTGGAGGAAATTACTGCTGATACTGGAGGAAACCACTGCTGATACTGGAGGAAACCACTGCTGATACTGGAGGAAACCACTACTGGAGGAAACCATTGCTAATACTGGAGGAAACGATACTGGAGGAAACCACTGCAGATACTGGAGGAAACCACTGCTGATACTGGAGGAAACCACTGCTGATAATGGAGGAAACCACTACTGATACTTGAGGAAACCACTGCTGATACTAGAGGAAATTACTGCTGATACAGGAGGAAACCACTGCTGATAATGGAGGAAATCACTGCTGATACTTGAGGAAATCACTGCTGATGCTTAAGAAAACCACTGCTGATACTGGAGGAAATCACTGCTGATACTGGAGGAAATCACTGCTGATACTGGAAGAAATCACTGCTGATACTGGAGGAAACCACTGCTGATACTGGAGGAAACCACTGCTGATACTGGAGGAAATTACTGCTGATACTGGAGGAAACCACTGCTGATACTGGAGGAAACCACTGCTGATACTGGAGGAAACCACTACTGGAGGAAACCATTGCTAATACTGGAGGAAACGATACTGGAGGAAACCACTGCAGATACTGGAGGAAACCACTGCTGATACTGGAGGAAACCACTGCTGATAATGGAGGAAACCACTACTGATACTTGAGGAAACCACTGCTGATACTAGAGGAAATTACTGCTGATACAGGAGGAAACCACTGCTGATAATGGAGGAAATCACTGCTGATACTTGAGGAAATCACTGCTGATACTTAAGAAAACCACTGCTGATACTGGAGGAAATCACTGCTGATACTGGAGGAAATCACTGCTGATACTGGAAGAAATCACTGCTGATACTGGAGGAAACCACTGCTGATACTGGAGGAAACCACTGCTGATACTTGAGGAAACCACTGCTGATACTGGACGAAATCACTGCTGATACTGGAGGAAATCACTGCTAATACTATAGGAAACCACTACTGATACTGGAAGAAACCACTACTGATATTGGAGGAAACCACTGCTGATACTGAAAGAAACCACTGCTGATACTTGAGGAAACCACTGCTGATACTGGAAGAAACCACTGCTGATACAGGAGGAAACCACTGCTGATACTGAAAGAAACCACTGCTGATACTGGAGGAAACCACTACTGGTACAGGAGGAAACCACTGCTGATACAGGAGGAAAACACTGCTGGTACTGGAGGAAACCACTGCTGATACAGGAGGAAACGATACTGGAGGAAACCACTGCTGATACTGGAGGAAACCACTGCTGATAATGGAGGAAACCACTACTGATACTTGAGGAAACCACTGCTGATACTAGAGGAAATTACTGCTGATACTGGAGGAAACCACTCCTGATAATGGAGGAAATCACTGCTGATACTTGAGGAAATCACTGCTGATACTTAAGAAAACCACTGCTGATACTGGAGGAAATCACTGCTGATACTGGAAGAAATCACTGCTGATACTGGAGGAAACCACTGCTGATACTGGAGGAAACCACTGCTGATACTGGAGGAAACCACTGCTGATACTGGAGGAAATCACTGCTGATACTGGAGGAAATCACTGCTAATACTATAGGAAACCACTGCTGATACTGGAAGAAACCACTACTGATATTGGAGGAAACCACTGCTGATACTGAAAGAAACCACTGCTGATACTTGAGGAAACCACTGCTGATACTGGAAGAAACCACTGCTGATACAGGAGGAAACCACTGCTGATACTGAAAGAAACCACTGCTGATACTGGAGGAAACCACTACTGGTACAGGAGGAAACCACTGCTGATACAGGAGGAAAACACTACTGATACTGGAGGAAACCACTACTGATAATGGAGGAAACCACTACTGGTACTGAAGGAAACCACTGCTGATACTGAAGGAAACCACTGCTGATAATGGAGGAAACCACTACTGGTACTGGAGGAAACCACTGCTGATACTGGAGGAAACCACTGCTGATACAGGAGGAAACCACTACTGGTACTGGAGGAAACCACTGCTGATACAGGAGGAAACCACTGCTGATACAGGAGGAAACCACTACCGATACTGAAGGAAACCACTGCTGGTACTGAAAGGAACCACTGCTGATCCTGCAGAAACCACTGCTGATACTTGAGGAAACCACTGCTGATACTTGAGGAAACCACTGCTGATACTGGAGGAAACCACTGGTGTTACTGGAGGAAACCACTACTGATAATGGAGGAAACCACTACTGATACTGGAGGAAACCACTACTGTTACTGGAGGAAACCACTACTGATAATGGAGGAAACCACTGCTGATACTGGAGGAAACCACTACTGGTACTGAAAGGAACCACTGCTGATCCTGCAGAAACCACTGCTGATACTTGAGGAAACCACTGCTGATACTGGAGGAAACCACTACTGTTACTGGAGGAAACCACTACTGATAATGGAGGAAACCACTGCTGATACTGGAGGAAACCACTACTGGTACTGGAGGAAACCACTACTGATACTGGAGGAAACCACTGCTGATACAGGAGGAAACCACTGCTGATACTGGAGGAAACCACTACTGGTACTGGAGGAAACCACTGCTGATACTGGAGGAAACCACTGCTGATACAGGAGGAAACCACTACCGGTACTGGAGGAAACCACTGCTGATACAGGAGGAAACCACTGCTGATACAGGAGGAAACCACTACTGGTACTGGAGGAAACCACTGCTGATACTGGAGGAAATTACTGCTGGTACTGAAGGAAACCACTGCTGATACAGGAGGAAACCACTGCTGTTACTGGAGGAAACCACTGCTGATACTGCAGGAAACCACTGCTGATACTGGAGGAAACCACTACTGGTACTGGAGGAAACCACTGCTGATACTGAAGGAAACCACTGCTGGTACTGAAGGAAAATACTACTGGTACTGGGGGAAACAGGTTTTGCGGGTTGTTTTCGATCAGTCATTATTATATATCGTCGATCTTAAAGCAGCTTTGTACATTACTATTCTTCTTTTAAATCCTATACGACATGTCTGTTTTGGTTTTACACACCAGTTGTGATGACATAGTAGTGTCGAAGGTATTGCAGGAGAATAGATCTCATAGGTACAATCAGCAGATCAACTGGCAGTAAGATACAGATGCACGGGCACGGACAATAGGCACATCCCTTGAAAGTATTCTACTCTCTCTCTCACGTTTTACCCAATAGCTTTCTGACCCAAAATGTTACATAATTACATCGCAGTTTTATAGAATTCATACACACTCAACTCAGAATGTAGGGAATTCAGGGCTACTAACAAAACTCGTGAGTCCAAAGAAATCGCGAGTGGAGTGAGTGAGTGAGTTGAGATTTTAAGTCACATCGGCAGTATTTCAGCCATATCGTGACTAAATCAAGTTATAAATATATGAATAATTAAAGGTAAATTATAAAATTCTGTCAACGAAGGACTGTAAAACAACTAGATTATCACAGATATAAATTTAAAACTAGTAATTAAATATAGCATATATCTTTAAAAGTAGATAATTATTTCTGGACAATACAATATAAAACCAGGCTATAGATTGCCAACAACTGAAGGTAGATCACCATACTATGGACCATGGGGACTTACAGTACATTTGCTACCTGCATGGACCCTAGTTGGATTTACATCATCCCTTCAGCTGTTAGCAATCTAGCCTTTCATTAAAAATACACATATTCTACGACTAAAAGGTGGAGAGTTTAAATTAACTGTGAATGTTTCGGACTTACGGGGAGTGGAGTGAAAACTAACTCCATAATCGTAGCACTTCACACTTTAGCCGAAAATATTAGCATTCTGTATTCCCATGAACCTCGAGTACGATAAGTCACAAGTGAGTGAGTGAGCTTAGTTTTACGCCGCACTCAGCAACATTCCAGCTATATGGCGGCAGTCTGTAAATAATCGAGTCTGGACCAGACAGTCCAATGATCAACAGCATGAGCATCGGTCTGTACAATTGGGAACCGATGACATGTGTCAACCAAGCCAGCGAGCCTGACCACCAGATCCCGATAGTCGCCTCTTACGACAAGCATGGGTTACTGAAGGTTCATTCTAACCCGGACCTTCACGGGTCATAAGTCACATGTATACATCCGGCAATCTACGCTTGTCCTACATGATGACTGGATCAAAGAGAAAGATTTAATGATTTCGCTTATTACCGATTGCTTAAAACCCTTACCGTAACACTAACTAACAACTAAGCATCCCACCATGGCAAACAGGGCTATGACAGGGAAGTAGATGTACCAGTCCACCAGTGTCACGACGTACATTCCGCCCTTACAACAAAAACAGACAAATGTATTCGTCATAAAAGATAGTTCATGGTACGTGATGTCATTAGACCTACAACTGTGTAGCACAGGGCACTGAACAATTGGTCCTGGCATTGATTGATTCGCTGAAAGTATGCCATGTTGTTATAACGGTACAGAACAAACGGGTCGAACAACAGTATATTGAGGTTTGATGGTTGTCAGCTTGGGTATGCAAGCGATAAGGATTAGGTATGTGACGGGAAATACGTGGTAGCAGTTTAACTCCAGCTTTGGTCTTCAAATGAGTCTCATATCTTTTATCAGACGCTTATACAGCGTGGATGGCGTCAACGTCGAATTTCCCATAGATTACTAAGAAATGCCAGTTGGTCTAGTAATGACTTCTTTGATTGGCATTTTAGAAGTTGGGTTGATGACGAATGATGACAATTTTTATGGATATACAACTTCGTTTATTCTGTGAAGGGCGACGTTTCGACATAGATTCTAATGTCGTTGTCACTTGCTTGGCATCATTCTTGTAATAGTAATACTTAAAACATAAACCTTTAAGTAAATAGTTTTTAGATATTGCATTAATCACTTGAATGACTCATACCTGTGTAGTGAGTGAATGAGAAAAGTTTTAAGTCACATCATATCTGTGTAATGCCTGGCAGCACAAGGATAAAGGTGACCAGGAGAATCAAGAAAATGACAGTAGTTCGTCGTTTCCAGAGTCCACTGTAAGCGTCCTCAAGGGCTCCAAATATGATCTCCAGTCCTGGTGACTGTTTAAGTACATCACTAAATAAAACTTGAAGAAGAACAAATCAGCAAACGGCATACAGTGGTGCTTCTTATTATGTACTTCCTTTAGTTTACAGTTAATGATGGGTCACGACTTGTGGGAAGACAATGAAAACCAGACTGAAACCTGAAACATTTGGATAACCCCGAAGACAAATGTAAATAGGCATATGTTCTCAAGACTGGTAACAGATGATTAACCTGAAACAGATTATTCAGTAGATCACTACCAAGTGAGGTATTTTACACAACGTACCCAATCTTTACTGTCAACCTCTTTACTGTCCTAGATCCATGCCGATGGTTCTGGCAATCTCAAATTACCCGCCCTTGATTTAAATGAACTGTTTGATACATTCTGACGGATATGTTATGTATATAGATACATATGTTATCATTGGTGGTTAAATTAACAAAAGATTTAGCAACTTAAATTGTTAGTGGCGGTATCCTCAAGGAAGGGTTCTTTTTAACCAGACTTCGTCTTGGGCATTGTGGTCTTGGTGCATATCTAAACATTATTAGGGCTCCTTGCCATTAGGCAGGAGACCTATTGTAATCGTTCGTGTTTTTTATTATTATTATTATTATTATTATTATTATTTATTCTTCCGCCGTATTTTGTAACTGAGCTACAGAGAGCACCGCTGGACAGAATGCCTTGACAAAAATCACCCAGATGCCCACCGAGGGGTACATATCGCGCTTTAAAATCTGTAGGCTGTAGGACCAATAGCAAAGGGCAGATAATTCAAAATTAATTCAAAAATTTCAATTTCAAATGCAAATTTCTCCAAAACTAATGCTCCAATGTGTGCCAAAGTTCTGGAGCAGATGCGCAATCAAAATGCTCTACAATTTCGCCTGGGCGGCTCAAGTCGCTAAAATGCACCGTTTGGCCGCTATTTTGGATTGAAGTTTTGGTGATGTTTTTCAGCAAAATGCTGACTACTTTCCTCCCAAAATGTGCTGCACTGAAACTTCAAGAGCTACGGCTTTCAAACTTTGCATACTTTGTGTCTATGCACCTTACTACACAGTAGCATCGTCAAATGTGGCTATGTGTATTTGATGGCCGCCATGTTTGACGCTACTTCTGGGCAAAGTTGTCTTCAAAACTTTCACGGGCTTCTTTGCCATTTTGTGCCAAACTAAACTTAGCACATACAACACTTTAAACGCTTGTTCTGAAGTGGCCTTTGGTTGTTGAACATTTTCTGTTCTTGGTCCTATGTCAAAGTCACGAAGCGCTACGGCGTTCAACATTATCCGTGTGAATACAACGTATGGGAGCTAAAAGGAAAAAATACTATTTGAGACGAACCCCAAACGAAAGAAAAGAGTGCCAAACAAACTGACCCACACCTCCAGGCACACCACGCCAAACATTACGCAAAGAGGCTTCCAACAACGTGCCAGTGATCATAAATAATACTTACAGTAAATACCCCAAAGTTTGGACAGATTTAACAAAATAGGGACTTCTTTTTATCACCGACGGCCCAGGGATACATTGCCGAATGTGTCATAAGTTTCATCGACATTTACGGCACGGCAGATTACCCGTGCAAAACATGCGACAGTCTGAAGGAAGGCGCAAGGACGATATCTCCTATAAAGAGACTACCACTGCAAAGCGTGGTCCACGTGCAGATATGGGAGACGATGTAAATTTCAATTGACAATGACGAGCGCTAGCGCTACACAAAATTAAAATACACTGCAGTAGAGGTGCTATTCCTTCATTGTAATTGAATCTTTTTTGTAAGGGGTATGTCTTTAGGCAGCTTTTAAAGATTGTCAATGATTGAGCGTTCCGGGTCAGGGTAAAAGTTGTAGCTGTGGTCTAAGGGGAAACTCTGGTCTAGCTGAAGTAAGCGCTAGTAAAATCGTTCAACGAAGACCAGGCGCCGACTTTGCAATGCCCGAAGAGTAATACGCTTTTGCTAACAATTCGGTGCTGTTTGCATGGATTTTAAAACTTCATAGGTGACCTTTATCGAGCTGTTAGGTGTATTTCCAGTATATATACCTGCTCTCGATTCACTATTCATTTGCAACAGCCCGAGTGTAACAGTGTAATGGATACTAATACAAACTACTGAAGTACCTTCATTGCTGTGAAATTACAAGTTCACTTGCATCAGCGTGAGAGTGAGTGAGTGAGTTTAGTTTTACGCCGGAGTCAGCAATATTCAAGCTATATGGCAGTACTTTACATCACCGAAGGCCCAGGGATACATTGCCGAATGTTTCAAAGAGTTTCTCACACATTTACGACACACGGCACATTACCCGTGCAAAACATGCGACAGTCTGAAGAAAAGCGCGAGGACGATTATAGCCGCTCCTTGAAACGCGCTGTTTGTTATCGATTCCACACAAACGCAGACAAGTTGTGCACGTTTATTCACCGTGTCAGCATGGATAGCACTTGAAAAGTAATAGGTAAGTATGCAGTCATAACATCTACATCTATATCTACATATCAACATGTGCATGGGATACCTTGGCGACTGTTTGTCGGCTTAATTTCCCCCTCATGATATGTCCAATAAAGAGACTACCACTGCAAAGCGTGGTTCACGTGCAGGTATGGGAGGCGAGAGAAGTGTGTATGGTTGCGAAAGCTATGTAAGTGTGCAAATGCCGCGCTCCTATCGATCTGCCCTTTCCAAGTTTAGATCCGGTTCTGCACCTCTAAAGTTGGAAACAGGCAGATATTCAAATATGCATGTAAATGAAAGAGTGTGTTTTCAATGTAGTGATAAGATTTAAGTCGAACGTCATGTACTGTTGGCATGTGCGCTGTACGATGATCTACGTGAAAGTTTATATTGCCATATGTGTTTCAGCTATCCCAACTTCTTAGATTTATGTGATAATGAAGAAATGATTTTACTATTTAAAGAACATGTTTATTTTACAGCCAAAACCTGCGTTCTTCAAAGAAGAAAACTTATTTTATGCGGCTAAATCCATAGTGTACCTTTTATCATATATGCCACTTCTGTACTTTTACATGAGGTGAGACTTAAGGAAAATATTTGTCTGTCTTCTCAGGACGTGGACAGACGGGTTTCCTTTGATGTCGTCTGTTTTTAAGTAAGGGATTAACTGGTCGGGAAGTGTTAAAATCCTAACTGTTACCGGAATTGTGAAGGTTTCGTGAGTCTGTTCACTCTGGTAGTTCACTCTGGTAAGCGTGGTTAGCATGTGACTATGATAGGTGAGTGAGTTCACTCAGAAATCGCTTGTAGTGTTGACTGATTTCATAAAATGTGTTCACTCCAATAAGTGTACACGCTAGGTGAGTAATAATCACTGTCAGGAAATTGTTGCTACAGTTAGATTACAAATTACTTCTGACATTTCGAGGCGGAAGATATTTCTGCGTGAATTGACACCCATACAGAATCCTGAAGAGAAGAAGAAATGACTGGTGTTCGTGGCATCAAGTGTTGTAAATCAACTGTATCTACAGGTAACGACATCCTCTCACAACCACCCCGCTGATCCAAATGAAACTGAGATTTGTCGATGTTTAATAACCGTGGGAACATTAGCGTCATTGCCGACACAGTGTATTATAATTTTATTAAAACTGTAAATAAACCCTTGTTTCGTTTCCTTATAATTACGCAGTCTAGCATTGCCTGAAGTCTTGCAATCACAAACTCTGTCTATTGTCTGGCGTTAATTAGCTTAGTAACCCAAAGTGGACACATTTTTCTAGACTTTGCTTTTACACGACTTAGGATGTCCACGTCCCGAGAATACCCCTACTGGAGTACGTTAGTTGCTGTAAAACCACATGTTCACTTGTGTCAGCGTGAGAGGAACAGTGTTATGGATATTGATAAACGCTACCGAAATACAGAGCACGAGTGCTTCGTGTCGACATGTCTTTTTGGTTGCTGTTAATATTTAGATGGAAATGGTGTCTACCAACAGTGCAGAAAAAATCCGCACTAAACTCGCCAGGTACCTCTATCAGTAGGCAATGCACCATAATAAAGAGCACGAAAATGTCACTCTTTCCGTAAAATGGCACATGAGTTGTGTTTACTGACCGTTAAATGTGAATCACGACTTGTCAGCTACATGTGACGTACATTTAAATTCACATAATGTCAGTCACAGTGAACCTTTCAAATTATTTAGTTCAGGCCACAAAATTTTCTGTTTCTCTGACTGTTTGAACAAAGGGTTCTTCTGTTTTGATATTCATTGTACCTAAGTGATATTATTTAATCTACGAAAATAGGATTTTTTTGATGAGTATATCGAAATTTAATGACCTCCCAGTACTTCCAGTCGAAGAGCATTCGACTAGCAGTGATATGATTCATTACTACTTTCATGAGATATGTGAGAGATGCACAAGGCTCCAAAGAAGTAAAGCCAAGGAGCCCTACATCGCTGCTCGCAGCTATATTTAATAATGATATTCCTGCACATTGCACAGTGTGTAATCGGCTAGATGATGTGGCTTATTGTTAACTGCATTGTCAAAAAATATGTAACCCATCGTAAGGAGATGGTGGGATCTTTGACAGCGCTTAATATTGACATCTCATTGACTGGACTGTTGTGTACAAGTAATATCACTCGCAATGATGTTCAGAATGTCATTCTTGCTTACATTAAAGCGTGTGGCAGCTTAACTACTTTGTAAAAGTGTATAAACGTACAAAACCTTTATGATGGGGAAGGGGTAAATGGGCCCTGTTGCCCGAACACCTATCAAACTTTCAATTATCTATCTATCAAGGAAGATTGAAGTACCGTAACAGTATCGTCCTTCTGAGAGGATACGTAAGTCCCAAAACATTTGAAGTAAAATTTAATCTTCCATATTTTTACTCGTAGTATTATTGTCATTTTATTTTGTGGCTAAATGTGCCTATAATCGCCAGGATCTGAAGGGATAGTGTAAATCCAACTAGGGTCCATTCAGGTAGCAAAGGCACTGTAAGTCCCCATGGTCCCAAGTATTGTGGTCTACCTTCAGTTGTTGGCGATCAATAGCCCATTTTTACATTGTATTGTCTAAAATAGTTTTCTACTTTTAAAGATACATGCTAGGTAGTTATAACTATTCTTGTGATACTCTAGTTATTTTACAGTCCATCGATGACTGGTTATTTAACTGCTTGTATTTATTGTGTATGTACAACATTTCTCGTCACTATATGCCTGAAATATTGCCGAGGTGACGTTAAATTTTAACTCACTCACTCATATTTCAGGTACCGAATTCAGAGGAAGAATGGCTTGGAGTTCAAGAAGAATTCATGTCCAAATGGAACTTTCCAACCTGTATTGGAGCCCTTGATGGGAAACAGTGGCTCAGTATTCTTCAATTACAAAAGGCTCTTTATCATCATCCTTTGGGAGGATGCTAACTGTAGGTTTGTCCATGTTGATGTAGAGGCAAATGGAAGGGCAGGTGATGCTGGAGTATACGCCAATTCTGACTATTCCAAGACATTAGAAAATAATTCACTTCATATCCAAGAACCAAAATGTCTCCCCGGAAGATGATCAGTCATCAGTTTGAAGAAGCCTTCAGAATCCTCTTGACTTAACCAATCCCTCGCCAGGCCATGGTTGGGAAATAAACGAGACAGGAAATCTGGCAATTAAATGGCTGGCGTCTCAGCAGCTCCCTCGGTTTGATGTCATGCAGATATTCTCATGACAACTGAGTGCACATGCATATTGAATCGTCTTTATTGTACACCTGCCTACACGTTGTCACATTGCTCCAACATGATAATGATTCATGATAAATGTCCTCAGCATAACATTCTATCAAAATTCATTTGTTTCATATGGAGAGCAGATAGTACTACAAAGTGCTTATATTTCAGAAGTAAATCATTTGTAATGGACCGTGGTTTGACTTATGAAAAGTTACATTTGTCCGGACATGTTATAATTATATTTGCTATTAAAATAGAACGCTAAGTTTGTATCAGATATTGAGTCATGTTTCTCAGAGAAGTATTCAATTGCGACTGGGTCATGTGAGAAGTGGGATTTTGTTTGCATGTATATTTTGCTGTTATTATGAAATCTTTAACGCAAATACGTGTGTAATTTAACTACAAACATTTAATATTTGTGAAAACTTGGTAAGTAAATATAAAGACAGATTAATAACTGTGTGTCTTAATAACTGTGAAAATGACAAGTGCATGTATATGTGACTGTCTGTGTTAAAGCAATATCATGTTTAAACTTTAAAATGGTATTTAATATGTGAAAGTACACTAGGCAATTGTTACCTAAGATAAGGTGTCAATTATTAAACAACGCTGTTATAATATAAACAAGGCTAATTTATTCACATAATTTCAACATTTACATCAATTGATATACAAACAACAAACCAATGAAAACAAGAAGACAAAGTAATCCCCCGCAATGGTAAAATACTCTTCATGAATATGTGGACGACTGATGACTATGTCAAATGTTACATTGTTCTTCACAATGATCTAACGAAAACACATCATTCAATGTATGCTGATCATTGCCAGAATTTTTATCGCAGAATGTTTGTTGTTTTAATTTACGGGCTAAATTGCTCAAAATTTGCTAACAAAAGAGGTGCCCCATGGTCCCTAGCATGGTGATCTACCTTCAGTTGCTGGCGATCTATAGCCCGATTTTATATTGTGTTGTTTTGAAATGATTTAACATTTTACACTGAACTCAAACTAGTTTTGATTAATTTGTGATATTCTAGTCGTTCTACTGTCCTTCGCTGGCAGGTTTTTAAAAAGTAAAAATATATGTATTTTTAGTACATACCTTTTTCTTGTCACGATATGGCTAAAATACTGCCGATGTGACGTAAAATTATAACTCGCTCGCTCACTCTAACGAGTAAACTATTCATATACTACTATGCGTGTATCAACAACTGACTGCTTGAGTGCTTCTACGGTTTCATTATAGTCCTTTTGATTTTAGACCGAGGAATTGCTCACTAACACAAAGTCTAATGATTGCAACAAAGCCAAATTCTGCACAGTCACATGAAATCGACAGACCAACTCTGATGATGTGTAATTTTTGACACCCGAATAAAAAAAGTAATCAACAAGCGTGTGTAGTGAAATTTCATGTTTACACCTGCCACGCGACCACCTGGCTGTTTTACCAGCAAGTGGCATCCCCTGGTGAAAAATAGAGAAAAGTGACAACAAAATAATGATCGTTTGTTAAACAACTTTTTTATTCGGGTGTTTGTCTGTCGAGTTGGTCTGTCGACTTCATGCGACTGTGCAAAATTTGGCTTTGTTGCAATTATTAGATTTTGTGTTAGTGAGCAATTCATCGGTCTCAAATGAATTCAAACGGCCTGCACCTCAGTAATGTTGATACTGTCCATACTGTTGATAGAGTGGATCTGTTTCCTGCATTCCCTCATTAGAGAACCAGATCTTTTTTACTTCCTAACTTCACCGTCCAAAACGTCGATACCCTTTGCTAAAGGATTCAGATTGAGAGGACCTCCATCCGGTGACGACATGGCAACATAACGAGGCCAGTTATCAGTGTTGATGAGAGCTGCAGGAGCCCCATCCTCCGAGGTGAACGAATCATCAGACTCGTGCGATCGTTTTTGAGTTAGAGTACCATGGTAGACATACGTGAAGACACAGGTTAGAATCTATCTTCAGTAGCACCTGCTTGTCGTAAGAGGCGACTAACGGGATCGGGTGGTCAGGCTCGCTCACCTGGTTGACACATGTCATCGTGTCCTTATTGCGTAGATCGATGCTCATGATATTTATCACTGGATTGTTTGATCCAGACACGATTATGTACAAAACGCCCCATTTAGCTGGAATATTGCTGAGTGCGGCGTAAAACAAAACTGCCTCACTGGTAGAAATATATGATTCACCCATCTAGCTCCCTACCCACCATGTGAAAGTCAACAAGGATAATGCCTCATTGCTGTGGATGTCTAACAAACGATGCCTTGAGGTGAGGTGAAATTGGGTTTAACGTCGTGCTTGAGAATATTTCGCTCATATGACGACGTGTGTGCGTGTGTATGTGTATGTGCGGCTGCTTGTACTAGCCCAGACTTAAGCTGGTTTCATAGTGCTAGCCCACTGAGATACCATGCCGCAGTGAAGCCTGAATACCCCACTCAGACACATTATACTGACTCCGAGCCGACAATTCCTTGTACCCATTAATGCCGAGCGCCAGGCAGGGACCAACAAGTACCATATTTTAACGTCTTTTGGTATGACGCGGTCAGGGATCGAACCCGCGACCTTCCGCTCTCCAGGCGGACGCTCTAACCACTACACCACGGAGGCGGTCCCGATGCCTTGAGAGTATACTCAAGCAGGGATATGTCTTGAAAGGATATGCCCTACAAGTTTTTCCCATGAATCCAATTTAGTCGCCTCTTACGACCAGCAATGGGGTTCTGTGGACACATTCTACCCCGGATCCATTGAGATATCACCCAGCACTCACCACGGGGAGATGGCATTTCACGAGTGCCATGAATCCCTCGAACGCTGTCATAATAACTTAAACATTGCCTGTACGAGCAAAGTGATAAGATCAAATAGAGAGAATTACTCGAATATTCAGTACAAGTTTAATTGTTTATTGTTTAACACCACAACGTTCCTGCAATAGCTTCTATCCACGGATTGATATCATATACATCGACCACGCAACTGGGACACAACGTATTTACACCAACAAAGTCAGCGAGTCTGACCACCCGATTACTTGCGGCGCCTCTTTCGACGACCACGGGTGGTTGAAGATTGATTTTCACCAGATGTTAACGGGTCATAGGTCAAGGTAAGAATTTGGGATTTACAAGTATATCACACGACAGAAGTCGGAGACATTCCGGTCCTCGTCTGGCAGTAATAAATCGCCACGACATACCGTAGAGGTAATACTCTACCACGTCGTAGATATCCATGATGTTAGATATCAACATCAGAGGCGACGAATACAATCGAGTGGTCAGGCCTTCATACCACCTCGTTGATCGATTCTTAAGAGGTCAACCCCTCATTTGTCGGGTGAAGGTAGTTCACAGATCGCCGACATATAGCTGAAATATTCTGAGGAGAATCATCAATTAAGCATAGAAGTAATATATTCGCCAGCTGGTGTAACAGGTGAACTGGTGCATGCAGTCTCGTGAACATTATTTTTGTTTGATCACCTGTTACATTTCACTAACTTGGCAGCAATAATCTACGTGCAGTATTTATTTAAGTGACCTAAAAACATTATCCTGAATTCAAATCTAACTTTACAGCTAAAATATGCAGCACGCAACTATTTGAAGACCTATCATGTCAAACAAAACACTTCCTATGTGACATTGAATAAAGTAATTCAAGTTTATGTAAATATCGTTCAACTCGCGTAAAATATGAACACATGTACATTTACATACATATAATTATTGGTCATTTTTTTCCAAAGCATTTTAATAGGTCCTCGCTTACACTTATTGTAATCTCATTTCTCTGCATGCAATCGTGTTGTTATGAATCTGTAATGCGCAGTCAGTTACTTAATGTGGCTATTATTTATTTTAATCAATGCAAAATACCATATAACTACCACCTAAAGTTATCGATGCGATAGAATAACTTATAAATATACAAATTATGTGATCTAACAGGTAGACTCTGTTTATAAAAGTGGAGTGCACATTTTTTTAAAGAAATAAAACTGATTGATAAATTTGATGTTCTTTTACACATTGATAGTATATGATTGTGAACTTCTATTGTTTGTGACAGTACTGACTTTTGAAACAGGTCTTGCACAAAGGCAGTTGTCAAATGAAGGGAAAATTCCTCCAGGATTTTCAAAATGCAGATCAACTATTTTTGTTTGGGATAATATAGACTTTGGGGAGGAAACATTATCAGGCAAGGGAACAACCCATCACACAAATGGAATAACGATACAGGGATTGATAAATAATCATCTGCAGGAAATTGTTGAAATAGAGTCGCTGAAGCGGACCCGTTATCTGACACCACAAACTAGAGACATTGTTCCATACTACCAAAAGAAAAAGCATGGCCCAAACAGCAGGTCAGACATTGAGCTAGGTGAAGTTCCCTTTATGAGGTGTTAAGTCCTGCTTTGGAATATGATGTTGCTTATGCAATACTTAAATGTGCTTCGAGAGACAATTGTACCTTTCCACCATGGACTGGTTTCAACATTCAGTATCCCCGTGCAAACACTCCTCTACCCAAATTTGCAATTCATTACCCACCTGTAATAGAAGCTTCTCCAGCAGATATGGCAACAGTGAATACCATCTTTTTACGCAGCATTGAAATGGCCGATCATCTTAACCTGCAAACAGTTGTTCTTGTCTTCGACCAGGCCATATATGCCAAAGCACAGCAAATCAGGTGGAATAATGATGCTTTGTCGCAACGAACAGTTGTCAGGATGGGAGAATTTCATACTGCACTGTCATTTATGTCAGTAATAGGCAAGTGTTTTAAAGATGCAGGGTGGGTAGACATTTTGATTGAAGCTGAAACTGTGGCAGAGAGTTCGGTCATCAGTACAATCGCAGCATTCGAACCCACAAACTCTTGTATGAAGCTCTCCAGATTATTCGATTTTCGGCATTCATGGATTCACTTCCAAATGAACAAAGGAACCAGTACCTAATGATCTGTGACAAGTTGGTATGTGAATGTACTCCTGACATCCCGCTTCATGTGTCTGGTGACATGAAGGCCTTGATAAGTGCTTATGACAGTTTTGTTGTCTCCATGTCACACTCCAATCAAAATTTTGCTCTTTGGATTTCATACATTGACCTTGTGCAACTGTTGTTGGTTTTTATCCGTGGCACCAGGGAATCAGATTGGAATCTCGCGTAAAATATGAACACATGTACATTTACATACATATAATTATTGGTCATTTTTTTCCAAAGCATTTTAATAGGTCCTCGCTTACACTTATTGTAATCTCATTTCTCTGCATGCAATCGTGTTGTTATGAATCTGTAATGCGCAGTCAGTTACTTAATCTGGCTATTATTTATTTTAATCAATGCAAAATACCATATAACTACCACCTAAAGTTATCGATGCGATAGAATAACTTATAAATATACAAATTATGTGATCTAACAGGTAGACTCTGTTTATAAAAGTGGAGTGCACATTTTTTTAAAGAAATAAAACTGATTGATAAATTTGATGTTCTTTTACACATTGATAGTATATGATTGTGAACTTCTATTGTTTGTGACTATGCTCTTGATGAGGGTTGACGTACAGTACTGATCATCGAAAGTGCAAAAAGCAAACTCCCAAAGTTTAGCTCTTGGCATGGCTGTTTGCCATGTAACAGGTTCAACACAAGTTGGTGGAATATTACTCAAACTAGGACACTGTGCATCTACAGAGACAGTACTGACTTTTTGAAACAGGTCTTGCACAAAGGCAGTTGTCAAATGAAGGGAAAATTCCTCCAGGATTTTCAAAATGCAGATCAACTATTTTTGTTTGGGATAATATAGACTTTGGGGAGGAAACATTATCAGGCAAGGGAACAACCCATCACACAAATGGAATAACGATACAGGGATTGATAAATAATCATCTGCAGGAAATTGTTGAAATAGAGTCGCTGAAGCGGACCCGTTATCTGACACCACAAACTAGAGACATTGTTCCATACTACCAAAAGAAAAAGCATGGCCCAAACAGCAGGTCAGACATTGAGCTAGGTGAAGTTCCCTTTATGAGGTGTTAAGTCCTGCTTTGGAATATGATGTTGCTTATGCAATACTTAAATGTGCTTCGAGAGACAATTGTACCTTTCCACCATGGACTGGTTTCAACATTCAGTATCCCCGTGCAAACACTCCTCTACCCAAATTTGCAATTCATTACCCACCTGTAATAGAAGCTTCTCCAGCAGATATGGCAACAGTGAATACCATCTTTTTACGCAGCATTGAAATGGCCGATCATCTTAACCTGCAAACAGTTGTTCTTGTCTTCGACCAGGCCATATATGCCAAAGCACAGCAAATCAGGTGGAATAATGATGCTTTGTCGCAACGAACAGTTGTCAGGATGGGAGAATTTCATACTGCACTGTCATTTATGTCAGTAATAGGCAAGTGTTTTAAAGATGCAGGGTGGGTAGACATTTTGATTGAAGCTGAAACTGTGGCAGAGAGTTCGGTCATCAGTACAATCGCAGCATTCGAACCCACAAACTCTTGTATGAAGCTCTCCAGATTATTCGATTTTTCGGCATTCATGGATTCACTTCCAAATGAACAAAGGAACCAGTACCTAATGATCTGTGACAAGTTGGTATGTGAATGTACTCCTGACATCCCGCTTCATGTGTCTGGTGACATGAAGGCCTTGATAAGTGCTTATGACAGTTTTGTTGTCTCCATGTCACACTCCAATCAAAATTTTGCTCTTTGGATTTCATACATTGACCTTGTGCAACTGTTGTTGGTTTTTATCCGTGGCACCAGGGAATCAGATTGGAATCTCGCGTAAAATATGAACACATGTACATTTACATACATATAATTATTGGTCATTTTTTTCCAAAGCATTTTAATAGGTCCTCGCTTACACTTATTGTAATCTCATTTCTCTGCATGCAATCGTGTTGTTATGAATCTGTAATGCGCAGTCAGTTACTTAATCTGGCTATTATTTATTTTAATCAATGCAAAATACCATATAACTACCACCTAAAGTTATCGATGCGATAGAATAACTTATAAATATACAAATTATGTGATCTAACAGGTAGACTCTGTTTATAAAAGTGGAGTGCACATTTTTTTAAAGAAATAAAACTGATTGATAAATTTGATGTTCTTTTACACATTGATAGTATATGATTGTGAACTTCTATTGTTTGTGACTATGCTCTTGATGAGGGTTGACGTACAGTACTGATCATCGAAAGTGCAAAAAGCAAACTCCCCAAAGTTTAGCTCTTGGCATGGCTGTTTGCCATGTAACAGGTTCAACACAAGTTGGTGGAATATTACTCAAACTAGGACACTGTGCATCTACAGAGACAGTACTGACTTTTGAAACAGGTCTTGCACAAAGGCAGTTGTCAAATGAAGGGAAAATTCCTCCAGGATTTTCAAAATGCAGATCAACTATTTTTGTTTGGGATAATATAGACTTTGGGGAGGAAACATTATCAGGCAAGGGAACAACCCATCACACAAATGGAATAACGATACAGGGATTGATAAATAATCATCTGCAGGAAATTGTTGAAATAGAGTCGCTGAAGCGGACCCGTTATCTGACACCACAAACTAGAGACATTGTTCCATACTACCAAAGAAAAAGCATGGCCCAAACAGCAGGTCAGACATTGAGCTAGGTGAAGTTCCCTTTATGAGGTGTTAAGTCCTGCTTTGGAATATGATGTTGCTTATGCAATACTTAAATGTGCTTCGAGAGACAATTGTACCTTTCCACCATGGACTGGTTTCAACATTCAGTATCCCCGTGCAAACACTCCTCTACCCAAATTTGCAATTCATTACCCACCTGTAATAGAAGCTTCTCCAGCAGATATGGCAACAGTGAATACCATCTTTTTACGCAGCATTGAAATGGCCGATCATCTTAACCTGCAAACAGTTGTTCTTGTCTTCGACCAGGCCATATATGCCAAAGCACAGCAAATCAGGTGGAATGATGATGCTTTGTCGCAACGAACAGTTGTCAGGATGGGAGAATTTCATACTGCAATGTCATTTATGTCAGTAATAGGCAAGTGTTTTAAAGATGCAGGGTGGGTAGACATTTTGATTGAAGCTGAAACTGTGGCAGAGAGTTCGGTCATCAGTACAATCGCAGCATTCGAACCCACAAACTCTTGTATGAAGCTCTCCAGATTATTCGATTTTCGGCATTCATGGATTCACTTCCAAATGAACAAAGGAACCAGTACCTAATGATCTGTGACAAGTTGGTATGTGAATGTACTCCTGACATCCCGCTTCATGTGTCTGGTGACATGAAGGCCTTGATAAGTGCTTATGACAGTTTTGTTGTCTCCATGTCACACTCCAATCAAAATTTTGCTCTTTGGATTTCATACATTGACCTTGTGCAACTGTTGTTGGTTTTTATCCGTGGCACCAGGGAATCAGATTGGAATCTACACATTTCCTCAGTACGACGTATGTTACCTTGGTTCTTTGCCTACGACAGGGTAAATTATGCCCGCTACCTTTCTGCTTATTGGTATGAAATGATGAGCTTGATAGAGTCCAATCCTGATTGCTTTCAGGAATTTACTGAAAGGAACAGTGGACTGTGCAAAAGGGGAAGATGCTTTGTTTTCGTCCGTAGCCTGTGATCAAACAATTGAGTAAACATGCAATCGAGATTCTGAAACAAAGGGTGGCATCACTAGAATTACCTTGAACAGAGGAGCTGTGCAGATATGTATCTTAGCACAGTCTGAGCGTGCTGCAATTACAAGGCAGTGCGAAAACATGACAGGTGTCCATTTCAAAGAAAGACGGATTTGGATGAGCCAAGAATGAGGCAAGACAAAAAGGATGTTGATTCTATCATTTCTACTGTCGATAATATGATCAACCCTTTTGATTGTTCCCAGGAAGATTTAGTCTCCATCAGCTCAGGTGTTGTTGCCACATCAGAAATTAAATTTGATCTTCTCGAGGCTAAAGACAAAGGCGATGAGACAATTGTTGCTTTCGTGTCTGATCGCCTTCTCACTGACATTCCAAAGAAAGACATTTTCACTCCTCTGAAATGTCTAAAGCTTCAGACATTTGAGAATCAAAATAAGAAGAGATTGATGAAGGTGAAATGTGGGAAGGAGTTGGCTTTGAGAAATGACAGAAAACTGTTTTCAAAGCTACTTGTTTCTGGACAGAAAAAAAACAAAATAAATCTACGAGAGTTATTGAAGTACTCCCTTAGTCCATTCTCATATCCACTTGCAAGTAGTGAAGGGTCAATGGCCATAACAAACAAGGCAGCTCTTCTTGATACGCTTGAAAAAAAGCCAGATGGATGTTATGTTAATGATGTTCCTCAAGGAGGAGCGCTCATCATCGATGGGATGGCATTAATTCAAGCTTTGGAAAAGTTCCTGCAACCTTTGGTATTCTATCTCGCATCATTCATCTTCTCAACCTACACAAGTGTTCAAGAGTTGACTTTGTTCCAGACACCTATCCCCCCATCAGTATAAAGAATGTGGAGAGAGACAGGCGTGCAGAGAGTGGTTCACAGAAGATTAATATTCACAGCAAAACACAGAAAACTCCCTCCCAGTGGAAAAAGTATTTAAGCAACAGTCAGAACAAAGACGCTTTAGTGGAATTTCTGTATGTTAATTGGAAAGAAGCTGATTTTCAGGCATATCCCTGAACATGTATCTTGCTCATGGAAGTAAATGCCATGTTTTTTCCTGATTCGTAACAAATCTTGTTCTGTTAGTGAATCAACAGAACTGAACTGTGATCATGAAGAAGCGGACACTCGATTACTTCTGCATTCAAAACATGTAAGTCAACTGCACAACCCTGTCATAACAAGAAGACAAAGTCATCAATATCCCCCGCAATGGCAAAATACTCTTCATGATTATGTCTACGAGTTATGATTATGTCAAATATTTAGGTGTGTATATAGAAAAGTGGAAGGAGAGTATTGAAAGGTTTTTAAAGTTCTGCTCCAGAAAGCAGCACTATCACCAATTTCAGTCAAACTTGTTGCCATGGAAATGCCAAAAATATTTTATTCAGAATTCCAAAACTACCAAAAGGCACCAGTACACCACCAGATCTATCCATGGACCAAGTTTGGTGAAGAAATATTGAACGGTTTTAGAGTTCTGCTCCGGAAAAGAGCACTACTACAATTTCAGGCTAAGTCAAACTTGTT
Organism: Haliotis rubra; assembly: GCF_003918875.1. Taxonomy (NCBI): domain Eukaryota; kingdom Metazoa; phylum Mollusca; class Gastropoda; order Lepetellida; family Haliotidae; genus Haliotis; species Haliotis rubra. The sequence goes on from NW_025767633.1 coordinate 163,887, forward strand.
GCCATGGAAACGCCAAAAATATTTTATTCAGAATTCCAAAACTACCAAAAGGCACCAGTACACCACCAGATCTATGTATGTGCCAAGTTTGGTGAAGAAATAGCGAACAGTTTTCGAGATCTGCTCCGGAAAAGAGCACTACCACAATTTCAGGCTAAGTCGAACTTGTTGCCATGGAAACGCCAAAAATATTTTATTCAGAATTCCAAAACTACCAAAAGGCACCAGTACACCACCAGATCTATCCATGGACCAAGTTTGGTGAAGAAATATTGAACGGTTTTAGAGTTCTGCTCCGGAAAAGAGCACAACCACTAATTTCAGTCAAAGTCGAATTTGTTGCCATGGAAACGCCAAAAATATTTAATTCAGAATTCCAAAACTACCAAAAGGCACCAGTACACCACCAGATCCATGTATGTGCCAAGTTTGGTGAAGAAATATTGAACGGTTTTAGAGTTCTGCTCCGGAAAAGACAAATGTGCACGGACGGACGGACTGACGGACGCACGGACGGAGTCCATTTTAATACCCCCCGCAAAACGCGTTGCGGGGGATAATAATGAGTCCTGATACAGATGTTGCAGTTCTTGCATTGTGTCTTTTGGATCAAATTGATGCCAATATGTATTTTGCAACAGGAGTGTAGAACAAGTCAAGGATTATCGACTTGCATCAGATAGCAGCAGCAATTGGGTCAGAAGTATCTTCTTCACTGATAGGATTTCATGTCTTTTCAGGTTGCAATAGTGTGAGCGCCTTTTATGGGAAGGGAAAGAAAAGGTCTTAACTTTGTAACAGGTCAGAAAAAATACTCTGATGTCTTTTCACTTCTTGGCACTGACGTTTCACTTTCTGAATCTCTGTTTTCAGGCCTGGAAGAGTTTGTTTGTGATTTATATGGACAAAAACTATCTGATGTGAATGAGACAAGATACAAACTTTTCTGTACAGCACAAAATTCATGGCAGTCATTACCACCAACAAAAGATGAATTAAAACAACACTGTATGCGTGCAAATTTCAGAGTGCAATTCACAAAAGAGCACTACACTAGTTTATTGATGCTCCATCACTAGTAGGACATGGGTGGGTAATGGAGGAAGGGTGTTTGTCATTTAAGTGGCTTACACAAGGAACTATTCCTAATCATCTCCTAGAAGGTGTGCGGTGTAACTGTCAGCATGGAAAGTGTGACAACAGAAGGTGTAGGTGCTTCAAGTCTGAAACACTTTGTACATATATTTGTGGTTGTCATTGTGTCAGGAAACTGGAGAAGGCAGTGGAGAGTGAGGATGATGAAGGTGAAGATACTGACATTGACTTTTGAAAACTTCATTGTGGATAAGAGAAAAGGTTTACTGCATTCAATACTTAGAATACTAACTGTATTTATTTCTGAAATAAACTCCTAGTTTTGTAGCGATTACAACTACACTGCATGCCGTTATTTTCATCATTGATTTAAATCATTCAAGGTGATATGTTTTATTTATGTTTTTTATTCAAGAGAATATATTTCGTGTATTGACTAGCAAAAGTAGTGTTTTAGCTTTCCATAGTGCATTGCTATGAACTATTCTGATCAATATACTCATGAAAGAAATTCAGTGAAAACATGCTGTTCCGCTAAAAGACTACAACTTGTGCGATAAAGGGGGTGATCTTTGAGGGGCCATAACTTTTGATTCTCCAGGAATTGACTTGGGAACTTTTGGCTCATAGCTGAACACAGTTTCAAGAACATATTTCTACTTTCAAAAAGTACTTCCATGGGGGCGGGAACGAAAGTCAATTTCTAGCCACTTTTCCAGCCACAGCCGACGGCCTAATACACTGAAATTCTAAGCACGCTTGTCACGTCATTTATTGCGAAATAAGACTTTACCGGATGCATTTATAATAAACAGCTAAATTTATAAACTCAGCGTGTTGGTGCCCAGCATACAGGTTAGTAGAATATCGACTATTGTTTATGAAACATTTGTGTCTGGTCACATGATTCTTTGTTAAAGGAAGTGGGGTTTATATATATGTACAGCTTATAACTCAAGTCTACTGCACATTGTAAGCGAGTACTACATGGCAACTATCAGCCGAGTATGCTTTCGTATCACAATTATCAAACAATGTGGAAATGTTTGTTTTTTACGAGACCCTGACAGGCGTAATATATTTTGTATCTCTGATATGTGATACTTCAGATACAGGAACTATTTTCAGTCTTAAAATAGTCGTAGTTTTCGACATATTGCAGATCGCCATTGTTATATATGATATTGCGTTAATAACTTCAGCAAGCATGATGAACCGCCCTATTAATGATATAGATCATAGCTATTTAAACAAGCCATTACCCAGGGGGAACGCAGTGCACTACAGTAGTTCCTGTTTCTGGACCTAATTTGCATATTTATCGGATCGTGATGCTAAATTCAACTCGGATTGGTCCAACGTTAAAGCTCAGTGCAAAGTTTATGACACGATTTTTAGAAAGGCAGTTAAACACAGCGAACCATATGGAACAACTGACTGTGTAATACAGATCTGTAGCAACACGATGCATATATAATATAATTGGATGTGATGTCTGATTAAATCTATTTAGAAAATCATGATTGATAGGATCAAATCTACAAATGTGCACATCTCCATGTTTTACGCGCTGGACGGCCATCAGCTGAGAGTGTTATACGGAATATACACCTGAATTTGATTGTTTAACCAAATGATTTTTAGCAAGCGTGAACATATTCGGTTTTCAATCCAACAGGGTTGGTTATTAAAATAGTAATCAGGTATAAGGTTTGAAATTGTGAACCTTCCAAATTATTTCACATGGTGTGAACACACTGGCATGCTTCAGTTTGTACAGATACTACTGACTGACTGAGTTTAGTTTTACGCCACTTCTAGCAATATTCCAGCAATATCACGGCGGGGGACACCAGAAATGGGCTTCACTCATTGTACCCATGTGGGGAATCGAACCCGGGTCTTCGGCGTGACGGGCGAACGCTTTAACCATTAGGTTACCCCACCGCCCCTGAACAGATACGAGGTGAATAGTACTGAGATAGGTTTCCCAAATATATTGATCCATTTTATGGGTATTTTCTTCAAAAGAAAATGATGCTACATTTTGCATTTCTCAGTTGACGTGTTTGAACGTAAAGTCAATTAGACAAGAGAAAAATGCATTTCTGTCTTATGTAAGGGATTCACAATGTATAATAGCGTGGTTTTCAAAGACGGAAGCATGCTTGTTCACAATAACACCAACACAATTCCATCCGTTGGAAAATGGATATTTTCGTTTCGTGTAAACAGTAGAACTGGCAGTAGAGAGACAGCCAAAAGATAGTCATCTGACCAGTCCATGATCGTTAGGCCCAGAACATTTTAGCCGTCCCAAATTGTTGCAATACAAAGCCATGGAAAGTTGCTTGTTGTGGATCCACGTGGATCGTACGAGGCGAATTAATGGACTCTGTTGAGTTCAGGGTCGGACTTGTTCGCTCGCTGTGGGCCTTGTTTTTAATTTGATTAAGTTCATTGAATCGCCTAAGCATAAACCACGACTAACGAAGCAGTAATTATTACGTCATCGAATTATCAGAAGAAAGTAAGCACCTGATGATCTGCTTCACAGTTAGATGAGTAAATATTTTTATTGTTTTATTCCATGAGCCAGAGCATATCTGACTACCAAACTGGGGGACAAATAGCCATTATGATATTCAAAAAGTCTCATGTCTCCACCGTATGATTTATTGTGATGCAGGAGGATCCCTTTGTTGCACACGACGACCAATCATGTCCCAGATATGCTTCAAAGGGTTAAGATCGGGGCTCATTGAATCGTGAGATATGTCTGTCAGGGGGTGCTTAACTAAGTTCTTTGTGTATATGTTACAGTCAGTATGTGTAATCAGTTATTTCTCGTAATGACTAAATGAATCAGTCATTTCGTGAAGTGCCTGTGAGCACTAGGCAATACGTGTAATGGCTGAAAATTCCAGTCATTACACGAAATGACTAAAAATCATGGTCAGGCATTACGTGAAATGACTGAAATTCTGTCAAGACCACAAAAGTTCAGTGTAAAACACTTATTGACGCTATAATAAAAATGTTTTACAAGTTACACATCAAGATAAGGTTTTATTTAACTATTAAAGTATACTGAGTATACTGTACCACACTCAATCACCACAAAGTCCTACATTCAAATCAAAAGCTAAATCATGCAGGAAAAAATAATAAAGATGAGTCTTTCATCACAAAATTTAAATCATATATCACAGAAGTCATTCAGGTGAACTGTCAAATCACTTATCAAAATCTTGTTTACAACCATAACACACTGCAATATCTCAAACCTGAAAAATGTTTAAAACTTATATGAAAAAATCAAGAAGTAATTGCATGTCATGAACAATACAAAGTGAGCGTAATTAGCCTTAACTTGGTACTTACTTTGATAGGAGGTAGTATCCATGTCTGTCCTTTGTTCCGCCAGTTTCTGCTGCTGCTCTAAGATCCTCTATCCTTGTGAAATGCGCCTCCTTTGGAATTAAAACTCTTGCAAACTTCATATTTCTTGTAGAGCTCTGCTTTAAGCTGATTTTCATAAGATGATGATATCATGTAAGGGTTGTAACAAAATGATTTGTGACAAAAGCCAGAAACAATGCTGGTTTTATAGAAAACATTCTCTGATGCTCTGAGCACTTGTCATGTGCTGGGGGATTAAGTCGAAGTCACTTGAGTGAAGTCACTTGGGGGAAGCCACTTGGAGGAAGCCATGTAGTTGTACTTGTAGTAATGTTTTGACAACCACAAAACGCACAAGCAAAGATTTGTGACAAAAGTCAGGAACAATGCGATAAAAACATTCCCAGAAACAATGTTATGAAAACAGTCAGGCATTATGTGTAAAAGAAAGCTATAAATTTTAGTCATTTCGTGTAGTGACTGGAATTTTCATTCATTACACGTATTGCCTAGTGCTTACAGGCACTTCACGAAATGACTGATTCATTTAGTCATTACACGAAATGACTGATTACACATATTAACTGTAACATATATTGCATTCCAGCATTTACAGAACTGGAACTGTTTATTTCCCTTGGAGGTGATTCCTATTCCACTGCCGATTCCTATTCATGTGTTAATGAATTTAGTCAGATTTGTGCCATGATACGATTATTATCTTCCTTTATATTTTAGCATGTTTATTTTTAAAGATGCATATCCACAAATACAATTCTTCTTTCACCGAACACAAAGCATATGGTTTGAAACAGAAATCACTGAAGCAGGAAAACAACCTTTACCTCGTATGCCTCCAACAACTGTACAATCAAATACACCTTCTGTGAAATATGCCATTTTGGTATGGAATGAACGCGGAACTGTTCCTTTTCAGGAGCCTTCCTGCTACCTTACATCTTTTACACCTTTGTTGGCGCTATTCCCTGCGTCTTCCTGGAGATGGTTGTTGGTCAGTTCTCGCAAAGTGGTTCAATCAACGTCTGGAATATGTGCCCACCGTTTAAAGGTAAAACCGAAGTTGTCTGACTTCTTATAGAGGATTTCAGTATCAGTCATACAGAAAACTACACGAGTTCTCTTTAGCTATTGCTCTACACGAGTAAAGGCTGTGCATTACTTTGCGCTTTCAGGTGTATGCGCACTTACTTGGACTTCTTGAATTTGTTTAGGAAAAAAAATCAGTCTGGAAAAGTCAGTGTCTCCTGGTTTCCACGGTTGCAGAATAAATTACGTTTTTGATCCAGAAAAAACGTCTGGTCTGCGGAAAACAAATTTTCATGCAGAATACCTGCAGAATTTACGATTTTTCTGCCGCGGAATTTACTTATTTTGAAAGTTGATGATTGACTATGAACCGAAACGAAAAGTAGGGGTAAATGTCAAAAGTATGATTGATTACACAAAAACGAACTGAGACATTTGTTATAACCATATTCTCAAAATATTCACGAATAAAGATGATTTATTCATAAAGTAATCTCTTCTTAAGCACCTTACAATAAATTATTTTAATCACAAAAGCGATCTTTTTGAAGACTGAAAAGAGAAAATAACCAACCCGTTTGCCGTGGGTTGCGCCCCTGTGTCGTTGGAGGACGGGAGTCTGGTGGTTGAGAGCACTGGGAGCCTGGAACCGTGTTCCTTTTGCCCAACACACCACTTCGGCCCTTACTTCACCTAGACCGAGGTGGTTCATCAATCGGCTGGTCACGCCAAGCCCTGTGCATGGTGAATATATTATTTGCACATTTACTTATTTTTGGGCCTTGGTTATTCTTTATCCTGAATGTACAAATTATTATTATATTAAATTGCCTTGAGTCCTATGCCAGAAGGCGGTGGCTCATGGGCCAATCTGATGATAATGACCTTGTATGTCTCCAATTTATTGTTATGGGCCGAACCAGTCTGACATTAAATTGGTAGATAAATACAGCTATTTGTGTCGTTTTCGCAGGAGTATAACACCCCTGTATCCCTGGTGTTGGCATCTTGGATATCCGGTGCCATTTGACACTGTCCTTGTTGACACTCCATGGTGGGTGGGGAGCAGGGGTGTTGAATCATTTTCCTTTCAACATGTTACCCCAACCAGCTGGTTCATCTCACTATGAAAAAAAGAGACGTTTGGACGAACTTGTTTGTATTTCCCAGATGACAAGAATATATTACAGGCTAATTTCGCATGACAAAGAAACTCACACAGTGGCTACATTAATCTGAGCAAGGCTCCTTGCTACTTGGGAAAGCATATATATACACACACAAAGGTAAATACTAGAATTTTTACACACTACTTTTACATGCCCAAAATGCACATAGGATAACCTTACAAAAGCTCGAATAAACGATTATCCATGTACATGTACATATCTTAGTAACTAAGGTGTTCAACGGCTTTCCCAGATGACAAGGATATATTACAGGCTAATTTCGCATGACAAAGAAAACTCATACACTACAGGCTAATTGCGCATGACAAAGAAAACTCATACATATAAAATATCTTGCGAAAGATCGAAATTCAAGATGATCCATGTGCATGTCTTGTTAACCAAGGTCTTCATTGCCTCATTAAAGTTTACAATACTGTTGAATTGTTTACAGGCTGCCGACACCATGAATGGCATGTTGTTTTACACTTTTTCACTTCACATGAATGTGACAGTTATTACCAAATGTTAAATTAATAGTCATGATACACAATCTTGTCAGCTACTTGGGAAGGCATATATACACACACACAAAGATCAATATTTTTACACAGTAATTTTACATGCCCAAAAATACACATAGGATAACCTAAATAAGGTGTTCAATGGCAAGAATATATTACAGAATAATGTTACATCATGACAAAGAAAACTTATGCAACAAGTCCAAAGACATCCAAAATCTATATACACAGTATTTTCATGTGCAAACAAAATCAGTCAACAGACCTATTGCACACAGCGATCCATGTGAAGTTGAAAGCTTTGAAGGGCTCTTTATTTGTGCTTTTCTGTGGCTGGGAATATGCCGAATATGCATTATGTCTAAATTCTATTCCCTGAATCTCTACTGAACAAATGAATCGAATCATTTTCACATCATATTTGTTCAAATGAAGCTCATGTGTTCAATGGGGCAATCACATGAGCTTAATTTCAAGATGAGTCACAAAAAATACATGTTAGGAATTAAACTATGTTAAAATTGAACATATACAGTGCATTATACATAAAAGTATGTATTCACGAACCTGGGACTTCCTGGATATTTATCGGTGACTTTTCCGGGAGCTGCCAACAAGTTTTCTGGTAATCTCCTTTCTCCTGTTCGAGCAGCATTGAAGTTTTCAAAGTCCTTAAAATCTACTTCAGGATCAACTGTTGTGGACAGTGACTGTAGGTAGCGTTCCCAGTCATCTATTTCCGAAGGTTTAAGGCGAGCTGATTCTTTCCATTTGGGAAGATCTCTGTACATGGATCTTGTAATATCCTCGATGGTGGTACAGAGTGGCCTTACAACAGACATATGCGGGTTCATACCTGTCAAGTTCATCGGGAATTCCCGGTACATTCCATCTGGTAGAGGCCAGTCTTTGTAGGCCAAAGTAAGCTGGCTGCCTTTCATGTATATCTTGAAAAAATGGGGGATAGAATGTCCTCTCAATGCATCGCAGCCTGAAATTATGGCTCTGAAATCCCAGACAGATCGTAGCAGTTCTGAATGGGAGTTCTCAGGTCTATATGCAGTTTTCAAAACCTCCAACAACTTGCCAACAGTTGGAGCGGACTTGTGGTGGAGGGCTTGGGAGAATTTTGAAAACATCTGGTCTATATCTTCGTGTGTATGACCAACCATTAGGAAGTTCAGCTTTACCTTAAAGGAATAATGATTCATTTTAACAATAACGTCTCCAGGCAGTGCAGAGTTCCACACATATGCATAGGACTTCTCATTACCATGATCCAGAACGCCTGTTACATGATGCTTCATTCGGGTTAGACCAACATCAGCCTGTGGGTGAAATATGGATTTGTAGATAGTATTCAATTTTGCTTTTATACCGTCTTCATTTGTCAAATTGAATATAGAAAACAGAACGCTCATAAACGTTATGCATATGTTTCAACCTAATAACATCCATTCTGAATTGGAAAGTGTACAGAATTTAAAGATCTAATTCACATCAAGTATTTTGCTCCAATCTAAAGCGTCACAAAACTTACATACGTTGAACAAAACTATTTCTACTGTTAGGATCGTTTGATAGTGTCTTGTGCCTACATAGTATATTTTAACATAAACAATATCACGTGTAACAAATAACAAATGGCACAAAATTGTGAGAGGCCATTTGTGGACTAAGGGACTGGTGATGAAGCCAATACACAAGGGGGAATACGCCAATAAACAACAAGCTGATAGGGTCTATGGTTTGAGTAGTTCTTCATAGACCATTGGTATGTAGTACCCTGGGTCTTTGTTGATCAAAGGTTTATGGCGGCGGATTTCGATGGCTTCCTAAACTTTTCTTTTTGTGAAGACCTGATTCTTGGTTAAGAGGATTTCCTATTTGTCAAACTGGTTCGTAATTAGGAGATGCCAGTTGGGAACTAAGAACAACAAATGGGACTTGTAATGATAATGAAGCCAATAAACAAGAGGGAATAAGTTGTAACAAAAGCTTTTTTCGTTTTTGTGAAGTCCTGATTGTTGGTGGAGAGGATTTCGAATTTGTTAAACTTGATTTGATGGGTATGAAATTTCTGTTGATCTGAGAGGGCTTATTTGCTGTCAGCTTTGGTAGTTGAGATTGTGCGTTCAAAATGGTATGCAGGTTATAACCCGTAGAGTAAAAATACATATTAAGTCATTTCTGAGTATAGTTACCGCAAGTAAGAAAATAGTGTAGGACGTTTTCATATCCACAAGAGCAACATGGACTGTCTATTAAATGCCTGATATGCTTATCAGCGTTTAGGTCACTTCATCCGAGCCTGAGGCGGCAGTGAACGATTTGACAAAACGAGTGCCATAATTCAGGTCATTTTCGGTTTTGTAATTAGTTTTTTTAAATTCTGTGAGACTTCATGACTCTTTGGAATTTGGTAGGGCTTTCCACAAATTTATTGTGTCGGGTGAGAAGGATTTGGCATAAGAGGCAGATGTCCTTTTATGTACTTTGTATTTCATTGTAGCTTCTAGTTCCGGAGATGGAGTTTGGGATCAGGTCACACAGATATTTTGGGATTGGTTATTGTACATCTTGAAGAAAAAGATGGCAATACCTTCTATCTGACTTTCTCGTAAAGTGGGACTCTTTAAGGCAACTATAACCATCATACGGTGAAGGAAATATAGGATATCTCGCCTCATTTACCTTGGATTGTCTTGGGAATGCTGGCAGGCTTGACTTTTGTTGACCCATGTTGTCAATTATGATAGAAGAATATTTCTCAGGGTTCTCTCGGGCTTTAGAGATGTGCCGGGAGTATTTTTCTCTTGAAAGGCTAAAATACAGTTTGGAATAATGAGTACTTCTTATTGATAACCTTGAAATCCATATTACTTACAAACATAAAGACACACACACATGCATACACACACTAGCGATATCTTTCAACACAGAAGAAGAAATATCGTTTATATCATACAATAGAGTGTCACATACTGCAGTTCATTTAATAAGTCATTACATTATTACAGGGATTTAAAAGCAGCATTCGGCCAAATGGCCTATGAGACACATGTAGAATCACAGTTGTATAAAAACATTGGTAATAAAATCACACCCACGCATAAACACACGAAACCCCAAACATGTACACAAACACAAACGCACACACACAAACCCGCGCGAGCGCACACACACACAATAAAAAGTATAAATTATATAATTAGAAAACATATTGATGAGTGAATGCTGACATTGATATTAGAATAGATTACACTATTACACAGATGTTAAGAGAATCTATCTTATTTTATGCTTTGAGTTAATGTTCTAAAATTAATCTTCGCCTCGACATTGTTTACGCGATATATTATCCCTTGGTAAACATACCTTTGTAAATTGAGGTGCGCCTTTAATCCTTCTTTCAACTCTTTCTGTTCTTCTTTGGATGGCTTGCATAGCATTGCATTCTGGTAGTCCAGACAGTCTTTGCACTGTGTGAAGTCTTTACACTGCGGAGATGATAACGTATATGATAAAAATATATTATACAGATTTAACTTCACCTATATTTACAGCTTTATCTTTTGTTCATAAAATCTGTATCATTTTCTTGTGTCAGCGATGTTAGTAAATAGTTTAAGGAGCTCCCCTTTTCATGGTGGCACTGAAATGAAATATCAACAAACATTGAACTACCTTTGGTATTGTCACGTGGTTAAAGTGTTCGGACCACATTTGAAGAAATCTGTGGTATTTCAAATAGATTGATCCATTCATGCTGAATTCTTCTTGGTATTCTTGCCAAATCGCACTCTTCGTTAGTGTTGAAGGCAGCTGAATTTGTACCCTGTGTGGCATTGGGTCTCCAAATCTGTGAACAAATAACGGCTATGTCAGGTTCTTCGTCGACTTTTAACGCAACTAGAGTAACACGACATCACACTTCCCCCTATCCCGATTATTCCCCATTACGATTGACAAAAAGCTTTAACTCATTCCGAATCACATTTAATCTGGTACAGCTAGCGCCTTCGTTCACGATCAAAACAAGCTGGGATACCACTAGTACTTGACTGCTGAATACCACATCCATTACAGTTGAGATCGTGTAACACTAAAATGCCTAACGCTCGGAGAACATATATAATTCCGCCTAACAAATGCCAGAAATGGACATGTTAACATCCCAGTATTTATATAAATTGAATAGATATGTTATACACTAAATATTACAGGATGAGTGGGTTTTGTGATATTTTACTGCAAAATGAGATCCGATCTGATAAAGTCAACAAAGCACTTCCAATCAATCGTTCAAATATACACTGCCTTGAGGCCAAAGTTACCTTCTGGTAAAACGGGCTAGCCAGAGCTTTGCTTCTAAAAACCGTTTTGTGTCGTAGCATAAATCTTTTCGATGATCTGGACTGGCTGTGACGAGGCCTTTCCTGACATCTGACAGTGCGCTGTAATACCTAAGGGAAACGTATAACATGGTTTATACAGTACACTTGCAGACCAAAGACATTTTACCCCTAAAAGGGACCTAAAAGGAACATACTATACATATATATAGTCCTAACCATAGAAATGTGAACAAGCAAAGAAAATAATGAAATTGCATTCCCACTGATCTTGATTTGCTAATCGCAAAGATTAGTCGCCAACACTTCGGGCACACCGAATGGCCTTGAACTGTGAGCATGATGTTACATGCGTCCTGTTCCTGGTAGTTGAAAGTAGCCTCTAATTGTGACATGATGTATTGTCTCTGTACATCTCGATCTTTGTCCCAAAAGGACCTTCTTTTCTCCAACACCTCAGAGCTAGTGAACTTGTCCAGACACTTCAGGTCACACGCTGTCCTAAATACCGCTTGAATACTATCATTTTCAACAGCTTTTCTCGCCTTCTTGCCTAGTATCTCCTGGAGCAAAAGAGCAGGTGAGGACCTCACTATAGAGACATCTAAACAGTGAAGATTCCACAGATGTTATTGTGATTAAATAGCGAAGCATCTGAAAACATCAATTATGGACAGCAGTTGTGTGATTTAAGCAAGGTAACACTTACTTGCAATTGGTTTCCTTTCCCGCCTCGGAATGGCAACAGGGGTGTTTCTGTCATTTGTACTCTTTTCATCTGCTAAGAGCAAAAAATGTAATTACAGTGTAGATATGGCTTTCAGAAATTCAGCTTGGTTTAAATGTGTACGTGTAATGAACATGCGCACAGAACATGGAAAAGTTTGCTTCTGTCTGATAAATTTGTTAGATATCTATTATATAATACATGTATATATTTAGTACGAACACAAGCATTCGATAGTATATAACACAAGCACTCGATAGTATATAACACAAGCATTCGATAGTATATAATGTTACGACAAACAGAAAATACTGTATTTCAGAAAATGTGTATTTTTTTGTATGGAAATACATTTCCAGAAAATAAGACTTTGATTCCTGAATATACCGTAAATTACCATAGTTCCTTTTGATTTTGAAAATTATATAACTGTGCGCAGATGATTTGACAGGTGTCCAATAGCTCAGCATAGCAATAAAATCAGGTTGCAACAAAATCAGTACTTACAATCTGTGCAAAGCATCTCTTCAAAGTCTTGATTGTCGAATAAATCTTCTGAGAAGAGGGTATAGTCAAAGCAAATGTCATCTAAATCTGGTAGAGCTTTAAAAATAAAGAAATTCAGTCCTAATCTTGCTACTGAGTGGTCAGTGAAACTCGAATTTGTTTATATTTGGTTGAAACAATAAATGAAACATACAACTTTATGGATGACAAAATTTTGCTTATTCCGACGTTTCGATGTAGATTCTTACATCGTCATCTCTTTTAGCTTGATAACGATGTAAGAATCAACATCGAAACGTCGCTCAACGGAATAAGCAAGAAGTTGTCATGCATAAAATTGTGTGTTTCATTTGATGACTCACCAACATCTAGAATGCCGATCAAACAATTAGTTAATGCAATAGCTTAACTAATACACAACAAAACAAAAGTATACAAAGTAACAATTTCATTTTGATTAATTGATGAATACAAGTAAGCTGCACATTTAGAGGTGGCTGAATATAGAAAACTACCCACTGTCGGGTGTGTGTGTGTGTGGGGGGGGGAGTAAGTGGCCATGGATACTCGCATTGTTTCGACAGCACGAGCAAATCGCTTCAGCTACAATTTATACTTGCATTATTGTGGATGTGCCAAATGGATATAAGTAGGCCTGTGGACCTTTTAACCCGTTAATAATTGTTTCTGACGGTGTCAGCCCGGGAAAGTCACATTTAAAAATGACTATTGCCAGGAATGCCCACATTTCAATTACATGCAATAGATTAATTACGTAACCGGTAAAAGACTGTTCCCACATAAAAGAAACGTTACCCTTCTACCATCTATGAATTACTTAAAACTATCAAAATATACTGTAAGCCATTAAAAACGCAATTTGACATTCATACTTTCTTTACTCACACCAATTTCAACATATATAAACCTAACCTGCAGATATGTTTTAAGTGAACATCTGTGAATAATTTCATCTGAAAATGTCCAGTCAACAACAACATCAGTGACGCAACAACGACATCAAACAAAGGAGGGGTCACTTGCAGTCAATATCGTGTGTGTCCACCATGCGCTGCAAGACATGCTCGCAGTCTTTAGGGCATTGAAAGACACACATTTTTCACACACAGCTGTTGGATGGTCTGCAGCCTCTGATGGTCTGTGGTCTGATCATGACACCACCCCCTCCAACACGATCATGTTCAAGGACACAGTTTGGCGCAAGTCTTTCTCCTTTACGCCGATAAATCTGTGGATGTCTATCTGCAAAGGATAAGTTAAACCTGGATTCATCTGACAAAATGACATCTGGCCATGTCCTGTTGCCAAGATTGGCCCCATTTGCTGCCCAGCGCTGTCTGGCAAGTCTGTGGCGATGCAATAAGGTTGGACCACGGTACGGGTGACGACACCGGATGTTAAAGGCAGCAAGGCGTCCTTGCACCTTTTGGGCGCTGAAATGACGTTCACTTGTCCCAGTTGTCCTCCTTGCCTCATCATCAGCTGTTTGGAACCGATTTCGCAAGTGTGAAACTCGGATATTGCGGTTTTGTCGAGCTGTTATCACAGGTGGTGCACCAGGTCGTGGACGATCAGCAACACTTCCAGTAGCCCGAAAACGTTGTCTGAGTCGACTTACAGTGGATGGATGCACATTAAAATGGCTGGCAATCATCACATCTGAAGCACCTTGGCTGACCATACCGATAACCTGATTCCTTTCGTCTTGTGTCAAGTGTGGCATTTTCTCAAAGTGATTGAGTTCCACAATTCCTTGTGCTTTTACAGGGCCGGGGTGCAGGTAATGCATGTGCACAACGTGTTACATGAATATGGTTGTGTTTACGAGAAATGTCAAAGGTTCAGTTTTAAGTATCAAAGTTCATGTGAGAGGAATGCTCCGGGACTCGAACTCGAAATGGGCCAGAATAACAGCCTTTTATCCCTACATCCTCTGTATCGCAGGCAAAAATCTTCAATAGAACTTTTGTGAGTTTCAGGACAACAAATACCAATTGCGTTTTTAATGGCTTACAGTATATGTTAGAAGGTATTAGTTTACAAGAAAGCTTAACAACTTGTCAGCTTAACAACAACGAACCAAATTCTCAAACGCATTCATACTGCATCTTTTTTCAGAAGAGTTAAATTGTCCTATTTTCCACCATGACGAAATAAACTAACAACAGTGATTTAGATGTCCAAAAGAAAGGTTGAAAATAAAATTCTGCTTAAGACAGAGATAAACCATTTAAAGTCACCATTTTTCAATAATTAACACAAGAAACAACTGTTTTAGAGTGTGTAAAATTGTAAAAGAATCATTCCTATGATTTCAGTCTTTTAAAACATGTTCTGCTGATTTGAATTAGTGAAAACAAGTACAATATTGTCTTTGATATTGTGAAAAAGTGTTAAGGAACACCGAAAATGACCTTTGCAGCAGAAAGTTTCCATAAGAAATGTACACATGGCAACAAATTAAACCACTATCATTATTATGTTTTCAGATTAAGATGTTTTTATTATAATGTGATAATATTATATGTAATATTAGTTGTGCTAATTATAGAAATAAAATCTCTTGTGATCTGAATAAAATTATGAGGAAACATGTCATGTTTTGTTCAATACGGTAACCTGTTTGAATCACTAAATATATTTTGACAGCATAGCCGGGAGAGCCACATTCCATGTTCACGCAACCACAACTATTGCCACATCAATTTTGGCTATCTGTTTCGGAAATGTGGGTCTCCCGGCCTGTAACCGTTTGTGACACTAGTCGCGTGAAGTGAGGGCGAGCTGTACGTTCTATGTAATAGAATTATTCAAGGGTTTTCTCCAGCCGCAATATCGCAAAAACGTATTGAGTAATATCTATAATGCAAGCGATAAATGAATTCGAATATTGTAACAATAACGTTAAGAGCAATTGCTCGTTTGTGGGTATAAACGTTTTTATACAGTCACTTACCAACGCAGTCCAAGTCCTTGTGAGTTCTGACTTCTTGATTTGAGGGGCGCCCGATAATTGCATCTGTCATGGCTTCAAGTGTGATTTCTTCCATAAAGGAAATAGGGAAATGAGAAGTACATAGGTCAACATGTGCGAAATTCGCGAATCCGAAGGAACATTTTTTCTTTTAGCAAAACAGTGATGAAGATTGTCAGAAGGAATCACTTGATATCATATATATGCTACTTCTTCATCAAGTTGTTGAACATCCGTTTCTGGTCCCTTGATGATGATTTGAAGATTTAACGCGCGCTCTGATGCCTTCTCCATCCCATAACAATATATAATCGGAAGACATTAAGTCACGATAATGTCATTTCCCCAAACAGAACTCCCATTGGTGAGTTCGACATCCCATGTAATAAAACAATGAACTGGACATCACAAATGATTGTGAGATATTGAGCACGTAATGCGCAGACATGAATCTTTTTCGCCTAAATACCTGCACCTGTATATCCCACAGTACTATTTTATTTCGTTTATCTGTTTTAAACGTCTTTATTCCAAATTCCACTTAGGTTAACGCCCCAGCATTTACATTTTTGGGGGTACGGTGGTTTATTCCTTATTATAAACTTATTAATTATTATCTTATATCCCACCTATCCCGTCGGCGACATTGGCTACAGCCAAAAGCCGACGTAAACTTCAAATCATCATCATCATCATCATCCCACAGCTAGTGTCACTTAATTGCCCAGCGTGATCAATGGAATGAAAGCAAAATACACTTAAAAGCGTCGGCTCGTTTACTCCAATACACAAGACCAAACATGGGACAGATCGATTTCTTTGCTGGCGCTCGGGCTTTCCTGAAATTACGTAACTGGACCGTTCCACGCCGTGGCCTCATGTTTGCACTATAATACTCAACAAACTGAGATGGTACACAGAAGTTTACAATTGTAAATGAGATAGTGGCAAACTAAATTAACATGTTGTGGATGATAACAGCACTAACCTGAACAAGTATTTATCACATTTATCTGCAATAACTAGTAATCTGTGCAGAGATCATTTGACATGAGGCACATTTGAAACAGTAATGACGTTGCATGATGTATATGGTTATTGTTTATTTTCGGCAACCTGTGTTGGTAAACGAGCATTTTATGCTTATTAACAATTTCAAAGTCGTGATGGTTACAAATAAGCAAAAATAATTGACAACTCTAGTGTTAGAATCCAGGAGACAATCCACCCGGACAAAATCCACCCCTAATAAATTCCACCCTAAGAAAAAAAAACTAATGACATGTTAAGTCACAGAAATTTAATTTTATTCATATCAGTCATTCATAATCGATAACAAAAACAACCAAAATACATATGTAAGCACATTTTTGCATATATAAATATGACAATAGCACATTTTCACATTTCACAGTTATGAATTATTCATGCATCAATGCATATATAAATATGACAATAGCATATATTTCACACATAATGAAACATCATATTTCTTGTTATTATTCCTTATAAATCATTCATGCATCACATCTAGGAACAACAGCCAATTAGGAAAACGTAAATGCTATCAAAACAATGCTTGCAATGCTTGAGAAAAACATCTTGATCAAAGATTAGGACACACTAAAACTTTTAACTTAGCAATTTGAGAAGGGTGGATTTTGTCCATTTTTCTGTTAAGAAGAGGTGGATTTTATCCGGGGTGGCAATTTTGGGGTGGATTTTGTCCGTCACCTTGTTTAGTATCAAGATCAACAGTTTATCCATGGTTTTAAATGATCCAATCGATGGATCACTTTTTGTGGATGATTTTAATTTTTCTTGTCGTGGTAAAAATATGCATACTATTGAACGGCAACTGCAGTTGTGTTTAAACAAAATAAATAAATGGTGTCTTGAAAACGGCTTTAATTTTTCTAAATAGAACAAAACTCTATTCTAACGAGTCTAATCCTGCATTTAACTGTGTTTTCAATCCTCTAAATGAGGATTTTTACAACAAAAAGTCTTCTCTTGTTCCGCCTCTTGGGCTAAGAATTAAACCATTCATTTCTGCTGCCAGCATTGAGCTGGAAAATATATCTTCTTCCCGTCTTCTTTCTTGTCCTCCTTGGCAACTGGTGAGGCCTGAATTTGACCTAACTCTGACAAAGTTTAAGAAGTCTGAAACTAATGAATTACAATATAAACAAGAATATAATCAATTAAAAATAAATACAATACATACAAATCCTTATTTACAGATGGGTCCAAGGATGGTGGTGCGGTGGCATGTGCCACTGTCAGTGGATCCAGAACAATATCTTCTCGACTACCAAATAACAGCTCTATTTTCACAGCAGAAGCTAGCGCCATATTAACAGCTCTTAAATATATTAATAAACACCGTAAATATAAACAATACATAATCTTTTCCGATTCTCTTTCGTGTCTTCAGGCTATTAAAAATCTTTCTTATCAACATCCACTTTTATTAGTAATTCTTGAATTGTATAATGAGCTTGCTACTGGCAAATACGACATCGTCTTTGTTGGTTACCGAGCCACGTTGGTTTTTCTGGGAACCCAATGGCCGATCTTGCTGCCAAGGCAGCTCTCAACAAATCTGTGACACCACTTCTGATCCCATACTCTAATTACAAAGATGCTATTAGGTCTTATATCCATGATCTGATGCAAAAGAAGTGGGACACTCAAGTGGGTATTAATAAATTACATGAAATAAAACCCTATATTGGTTACACCTACTTGGGTTGTCAGTCCAGATTTGAAGAGGTCATGATGCTGTGATATTCTAGTAGTTTTACTGTCCTTCTATGACAGGTTTTTATTATCTCAATTTATGTTTTATTGATATGAATTACACGTCACGATATGGCTGAGATAATGCCGATGTGACGTTAAATCTTCACTCACTCACTCACACAGGGATGCGCGTGCTTCTCGGTGTGAATCAGGTGTATCTGTCAAAGTCAGATTACTTTAAGTACAGTTTGTTTTCAAAGTCGTTTTGTATATTCCATCAATGATAAAATATGGTGATGCGTTTCTATTTGATTACAGTATAAACAGTTGCTTCATTTTCGAGAAACTCGTTGTCACCATTGTGAAGATGATAGGGGAAGTGAAGTAAACTTCTAGTGCTGTAATGTCTTTTATACAATATTTATTAATGCATCGTGATTTATCAAAATCGATACACATTTCTACGGTATGTCCGTTTCAGGTTTCAGTCTGGCCTTCATTGTCTACCCGCAAGTCGTGACCCATCTTCCCCTGCCACATGTCTGGTCTGTGCTGACATTCCTGGCCCTGATGACCCTTGAAATTGACTCTCTGGTACAGTTGATTTATCTCGGAATAAATCACGTGTAAGAAACAAATATAAAAAGACATTTATGAAAGCAATAGAACCAATGTAGATCTAACTCGACCATGCCAATATATTCTGGTTCAGGGTATCATGTCCTCCAGGAAACCAGTAACCATAGTGAAGGAGATGGTAACAAGCACCACTTTAGACTGTTCTTCAAGTTTCATTTAGTGATGTTCTTGAACAGTTACCAGGACTGGAGATCATGCTTGGGGCCATTGAGGACGCTTATAGTGGACTCGGCAAACGACGAAGTATTGTCCTTTTCGTGATTCTTCTGGTCAGTTTTATGCTTGCTCTGCCAGGCACCACACAGGTATAAGTAAGTCAAATGCTTAATGTCATATGTAAAGTATTTCCAATAACCTTATGACCCATATGACCCGTAATGTCATTGTGCTATGTCCGAATCATTTGGTCTTTCTCACTCTCAGGAACTTCAGTGGTAGATGCGGAAAATGGAAATATGTACATCTCTCAACAACTATTCACCTTCTTTCATTTAGTTCTGAATGTGATAAGTCTTATCTCTTCTTTGCATTGTGTTGTTTAACGTCGAAGCTCACACATTTCAGGAATCGTTAAATGTACGTTAACACGATGTTGTATTATCTAGTTGTCATTCTCACAAATCATAATAAATGACTACGTGAACCAACAATGGTTGTGTAGCGTTGATGCCGAACACATCCCATCTTAAAATTGCTGACGAGGCTAAAAAAGAACTTCTTTAATTGGCATTTAGAAGCTGGTGTGATAAGAGGAACAATTTTTATGGATAGTCAACATCATTCAAATTGATGCGATGTTTCGGTGTAGATGACTTGCTTGATAACGTTGTTTGCATCTACACCGAATCGTGGCCATCAATTGCAAAAAGGTTGTTGTCTGTCCTTAAAAATTGTTCCTTTTCAGTGCGATAAACTGTTTCGTAACACGTCAGTGGGACATATTCATGATAAAATTGATTTGACCAATTTGGAAGCCATGACACATTCAGTTACGTTTATTGATCAATGTTTGTCATAATATATATGTAAGACGTATATGTCTTATTCCAAGGGCGGAATCTACATCGTGACTCTGGTGGACTGGTACAATTACTTTCCCGCCATAGCAGTGTTCGCCATGCTGGAGTGCGTTGTTGTTAGTTGGTGCTATGGTAAGACTTTCTACCATCTGTCCTGTGTGTTACTTGTTCAATGTCACACCCAGCAATTTTGGTGCTATCGTTTCGCGATCTGTAAACAACGGAGTCTGCATTAGACTTATCCAGTGAAAGACATCGTGTGCATCGTTCTGCGCCATTTATATGCAATGACAGTCAGTAAACTAAGCCACCGAGCCATTCCATTGATTCAACTCTTGAGGACAAGACTTGTTTGCTGGGTGTAACACCACTGTGTATTATCGTAGCTGCATAGGACGTCAATTATACTAATGTAATCTTATATTTTAAGCCATATTTTCCAGTAGTCTTCTTGCTAAGCAATAATGGAAGTTCTGTTCTCTTCTGGTTTCTCTCGACCAAATATAGCTCATATATAGTTCGGAATAATGTTAATCTGCACTACTGCAAATCATAGTGAAGATAACCAGCAACCTCATTTGGACCTTCCACCAATAAATGTAAACTGCATCAATGTAATATCTAATGGGATGGAATAAAACGTGTATATATTTAATAGTTGTCCAGTATGGATCTAAAACATCTATTGAAATACACATGCATCTTTTACTTTTTGCATTAAGGCATAGAGAGATTGAACCGAGACACTGTCGCCATGTGGGGGAAGTCGGTTCCACGAGCCATGATATGGTCCATCAAATATGTATGTCCACTCCAACTGCTGGTGAGGATGTCAAACGTATTTCACTTCTTTGATACATTGTTATGTTGTCATGTCCACAGTTCAGTTCCCACTATACACTTTTGTGACGACTTAGAAAACTCAGCATAGTCAAATATATTATTAAACACACCATTGGCCATGAATACCGCCATTGAACAGCAGCTACTCAGACTGTTACGAATAGCATGTGCCACTTTAAGGACACTAGTCGTGCTGTGATACAAAATAGATGAAATGCTGTAATATTGACATTTTTATCCTTTCTTTATCAGATTATCTTTGGCTACTCCTTGTATTCATACCGACCGCCTAAATACGAAGACTACATCTACCCTACCTGGGCAACAGGAGTTGGCTGGATGATTTCCAGCATTTCGATATTACCGCTGCCCATCATTTTCATCTGGACCGTGTACACCACGAAAGGGACGACGATCACAGAGGTATAAGTAACAGTGACATGTTTACAGATTTACCATTTTAATGGATGGATGTTGTGGAAGAACGCGAATATGTAGCTTATAAGACCACAAAGTGACCCCTTTAATCTTAGTCTGAGCATTCTTGTTACTGCGTTTGTGTTTTAGAACCCTTTGGGTATTAGTATCCCCCGCCACGAAGTTAGAGGGGCATGTATGTTTGAGCTCCGTCCGAGATGACGGGGACAGGTTTTCTCAGAAACCGCTATAGATAGGGAAGCCAAATTTGGTACGTGTTTTTTACGAGATAAATGCCTTGATGGAGTTTGAAAACAGAAACCGTGTTACGATTTTTTTACAGAGTTATGGCCCTTGTCATGCGTTTCCCAACGTAGTGCACGTTATCCCCAATGGGAACAGATTTTCTAAGTAACTGTTACAGATAGGGAAACCAAATGTGGTGTGTGTTTTCACGAGAAAAATGCCTTGATGGAGTTCGAAAACAGAAACCATGTTACGATTTTTTACAGAGTTATGGCCCTTGTCATTTGTTTCTCAACGTAGTGCACGTTATCCCCAATGGGAACAGATTTTCTCACTAACAGTTATAGATAGGGAAACCAAAACTAGTATGTGTTTTCAGGACATGAATGTCGAGGTGGAGTTAAAATACAGGCACCAAATAGGAACAGAACACTGTGGCGGGGGATATTGATGACCATGTCTTCTTGTGTCATTTATATCTCACGTGGCAGTTTGTGAGAGTAAGGACCAAAGCTACTACCCTCATTGACAGATAACACTTTGGTGTAACCACGAACCTGGTAATAGTGCTTCCAGAATAAAAGACCACGATAACGTTGAATCAGCCACACGCTTAAGGGATGAACTGTGCACAGGATCAGTTTTTCTTGTTTTTTCCTTTTAGTTTTGTATACTATTTAGAGAGAACTGTAACATCAGATCTACGTGTTTCTTATTATATATTACGGCCTACCTTTAGAATACAGCACCACAAACTTTAAAAATACGTCATAATACCCTTTTACGTAATGTAATGTGATTTTGTTCGAAAGCACGTTCTCGATACAATGCCCTATGACGCCTGCATGGCAACACGGTTGTCTGGCTCAGCGAGTGCGTTTAAGCTCCGCTCACTGGTGTTTCATTTCTACGAGCTATGTCATTGCATAAGCCCAACGATGTTGAGAGTTTCCAGTAGTTGTATACCGGCGGATGCGCAATATTTTGCAAGCACCAGTTTGAAATATTTTTCTTTTTTCACTAATACGCTCATATTTATTTGTATTGCGGGCTGCTGAGGTGTTATGTTTTGTGTATTTTGTATTTTGTAATTTTTTTAATTTACATATATATTTTTGTCATTCAGTAATTTGCACCATTACATAGAAAAGTGTTTTATTAGTATTTTATTTTTCGAAGCGGTAATAATGCATTACACTAGAGACGTCAGTCGTGTTTGTGCCGGTTCGGTCAATGCATTCTATTTATTAGGATTAATTCAAGGGATTGGGGTTAGGGTTAGGGCTTAGGGTTAGGGTTAGGGTCCTAATGCAATATAGTAGGTACATGTCCGGTGGTTCGGTCAATGCATTCTATATATTAGGATTATTTCAAGGGGGTTAGGGTTAGGGTTAGGGCTGAGGGTTTAGGGGTTAGGGGTTAGGGTTAGGGACCTAATCCAATATAGCAGGTACATGTCCGGTGTAATACGTGAGTACCATTTGTTGTTTTTCTTTTTTGCATTTTAATACTTTTTTTTCACACAAAAACGGGAAACCAAAAAACGTCGAAAGTACATTATGAAATGGGTTAATGTAGAAATTTTCGGCTAATGGAAATTGGCCTGGAATTTGCACTCAAGCCTATTTCACACGCAACATAAATTTTGTTCAGTAATGATTCGAAGGCTAACTCACCCTCGTGCCGTCACTGCACATGCTCATGTCTCCCTCGTTCCTTAGTGCGATCCACATTATCCTTACAGTGTTCCCTACATCACTTTTCTGTCACAAAATCACCGATTTATATAAAAGCGCGTCATTCATGCATGCACCGTGAAATCTACGTCTGACGCCTGACGTCAACAACCCTTTTCAGTTTGAGGCATATCGGCTCATTCCACGCCACTCGTTAATTTGTAGATAACGGAATGGGACGAGTGTGCCAAATGGCATCGGATCCATTCGGCAATTGTCCGAAGAATAAAATCACGCGACACCAAGTCTACCCGTAGCATTCGTAATTGTCCGTGACCTATTCGACTCTTTCCGTTCATTTCCGTGACGTCACAGGAATGACTCGATAAATTTGCACATTGTGCAACAGTGTGGACGTAGCTCAGTCGGTTAGCTGTCGAGCTAACAATCCGAAGGTCGCGGGTTCGCGTCCGACGGGTTCTCACAAACTGGTTGCTTGTCTTAATGACATGTGACCTACGGCAGAGATCGTCCTCACGAGTTGTGGTGCTGTATTCTAAAGGTGCTCCTATATTATAAATACAATATTGTCTTTGCCACAAACATTGCCCTTGGCATATACTAGTATGTTGTAATTAGGACATATGGTAAGAAGACATTCTGGAACTGCGCAGTTATTTGGGATCCTGCTTCCTATTTCAGAAACTGAGGACATCATTTCAACCGAATAATCAGTGGCGTCTTCTAACGAACAGTGTTACAGAACAAGATGAAGCCGTACGACCAATGCACGTTCTTTAATTTTAATCTTCCCTGCTACTTTTTATCTGCCCTGAGCAGTCTGCATATATACATGCTAATATATGAGACGCATATAAAACGTAAGCGTTTAAGAATAACTCCATTGTCACTTAAAATTCAATTCGATTCAATTCAACCAAAAAACAAAATAGTGTATTTTGGATCAATACCTCAAGTTGTTCGAGAAAAACTATGTACTGCCCTACCGGCAAAATGTTGTTCAAAACAAATACCTAGGAGCATTGCTAGTAGTAGTAAATCATCAAGTAAACGTAACGTTTCACATCACCTGCAAATGCATACATTGTAAATTGTTTAAATCATGACCCGGGGATCATTGGATTCCACAAGAAACTAATTCAGGATCCTGCCTTTCGAGTCAATTCGATTGACAAGAATAATTTAGTTATAATCATCCTAACCACGTGTTTCGATTTTCCATGGCAACAGCGTTTCCTTTGACTTATTATACAAGAGGTATTTGTTTCCAGAAAAGACTCTAAAGAGACGATTTTTTCCAAATGTGGTCCATTGATAGATCCAAAGCTATACTTTGACTATTGATTTTGGCAAATGTGTAAAAACCGAATTTTTATGTCAACAACTTTGATTTAAGGCTGAAATGTGGACAGCTTCGTAACATGTAGTGCATGTAGTACACTCATAGAGTGTGTAGTAAATCACTTCCTTTGGATGGTTGGGCATGGGGTCGTTTTAAAAGGAATATTTTTCGATTTTCCATAGCACACACTACGATTTTAGACTTAAAGTACAAGTAGTGCTTGTTCCTGGATAAGATCGGACACTATTTGTATATGAATAAGTTTAGTGGTGAATTAGTGCTTTTTGATAGTTTTGACTTTTTTTAAATCATATTTTCGAGTTTGTAAAGTTGCATGTTCAGTTATTCATAACATAGAGGATTCAGGTTTTGATTATAATATTATACTCCAATATTTCATTCAATCTATTGATTTTGAATTGTTTTTAATATTTTCGTTTTTCTATATGTACTTCTCTGAGTTCACTCAAGGACAGGAAACGTTAATCAGCTACTTCCAACCTTGTATACCATACCTATCCTGCATCATTCATCATTGCCCAAAAATAAATTCTGAAGAGACACAACACTTCACACAAAAATAGTCACTATTTCAAAACTTAAGGCATCTCCCAAACAACTTGTGCGAACGACAGAGTCTTACTTCTGATCTTTATTACTTTCGAAATATATTAATTTATCCCAAAAAATGTTTTGAAATATTACATATTGGTGCAATAAAGGTTTCAGCACAATGTCTTGGTCTGTGATGTTAACAGAGTACCGGTGCTTTAATTGTGACTAATCAAGATGGTAGCTGAAGCGACAACGACTTGTGGGTTATGTTTTATAACTGTCTAAGACGGAGAAGTGATTACCAGTAAGAAACAGTTGGACTCCTTAAGACCCGGGCTAGAATTGCTCTTCCGCAAGCCATGCTTGTACGAGACAAAGATGTCAGGCACGCTGGCTTGGTCAACACATGTCATCGTATCCCAGCTGGCCTTCAGCGTGTCAGAAACTTATGATCTTAGGTCTGAATCCCGGTTCGCCGTGAATGTTTCTGGGATTGTCAGCACCATACCCAAGACCTGAGAATCCATTTTGTTATTGTTTTATTGATCAAGGGGGAAATGGGTACACATGAATATGATACATGTAACAGATTGTACAGACATAAAATGACATGCATAAATTTATTACTCCAGTGGCTCCTTTCACGAAGCAACCTTTACTAAGGTTAACCTTAACTCCCATTCTTTAACATTGCACTAAGGTTACCCTTGTGACTACGATCACCTTAATGCTTTGTGGAATGAGGTCCACAATATGACAATCACTTCAGAGGCTTCTGGTTATTGATTAATAGTTATTAATGATGTGAAAAGCAACAACTATCTGGGCCCAAGTAATCTGGGTCAGATACAATTTCAATGATTTGCAAACAATATAGCTAGTTTTTAATAATAGACGCTGCTTTAACACCGTGCTCTGCAATATTTCCAGCAATTTTTCAGTGGCCTGAAAATAATCAAAACTTGAGTCGGACAAATCATTGATATTTTAATGAAAGATACAATGACACGTAACCTGTAGGTTACCAGGGAATTGTTCTACCTTGGACTTCGAATATGTTATTACAGATCAGGATGTAACTTAATGAATAGGTTGATTGTCTCACCGCGGTTCCAGATAATGAACATGGAACTCGTCAAGGTCTGTATCCCTCTAGTGTTAACTGTTATCGTCTGAAACCACATTGATTGAACGATAATGCATAGATGAATACGTTCTCATACACAACGGGCGGTGGGGTAGCCTAGTGGTTAAAGCGTCCGGGTTCGACTTCCCGAGATATTGCTAAAAGCGGCATAACATCATAGTCAGCTCATTTGCTCGAAATGACAACTCTTGTTATCACGAAAGGAAATGGATACCCGATAGGTATCTTATATGTAACATGGTTGTAAAAAATCTCCAAGTGCCCGTCAGCAGTTTAGGTTGTCTGATCCACGGGAAATACAGAATGATGACTGGAAGTCGGGTAACAAATGGAACACATTTGAGCAAATATAAACTCTGTCAAAAAAGAAACGCAACCCCCTGTATTTTAGAGATTTTGATCTGAAGTTTTAGGACGACACAGCATTTTTATTATTTAAGACAGAAGTCTGAAATTTGGCAGAATAATAACCCAGATGGGCATGTTTAAAATTGTTATTTCAAAAGTCATCTCACAGACACCAGTTTGTCACCAGGGGGGCGTCTTTCTCAGTATCTCGTATGAGCACCACGAGCTGCAATCACTGCACGGCATCTCCTTGGACAAGAACGGATAAGACGCCGGATTCTTTCCTGGGGAATGGCTCTCCACTCCTCCTGCAGTGCAACGGCGAGCTGTTGCAGCGTCTGTGGCGGCGGCTGACGTTGACGTACGCGTCGATCCAGAGTATCCCACAGGTGTTCAATAGGGTTGAGGTCTGGTGATTTAGAGGCCATGGCAAGACATTGACGTTGGAATTCTGCAGAAAGTTCATTGTTGCACGTGCAGTATGAGGCCGGGCGTTGTCCCGTTGAAAATCTGTGTCTGTTGGTCAATAATCGGGAGAAGGTGAAGCTTTAACACGTGGTTGGTGTAACGTTGGGCTGTCAGGTTCCCTGGAACGATCACCAAGTCTGATTTCTGGTTGTATGAGATGGTTCCCCAAACCATGACGCTTTCTCCGCCAAATCTGTCCACCTGTCGGACGCAGATGGGCGCAAAACGTTTATGACGTCTCCTATACAGACGCTGTCTTCTGTCGTGACGTTGCAAAAGAAAACGTGATTCATCAGAAAACCAGATGCGCCTCCAGCTTTGTAAAGTCCGTATCCTTACGTTGTTGCACCACCTGAGTCGTCGGCGTCGATGTAGGGGGCGTAGTACAGGTCCAACAACTGGTCTACAGGCACGTAAACCCGCTTCTTTCAGACGGTTCCTAATCGTTTGAGCTGACACTCTCCTCAAACCTGGTATTTGTGTGGCAGTCACGGTTGGTAGGGCATGCCGATTACGCAGGTGATGGACCCGGATGTACCGATCTTGAAGGGGGGTCGTGATTCTTGGCCTTCCACTTCTCGGGCGATCGTTGGTCAAATTGAAGTTGTTGTAGCGGCTCCAAAGTCGGGATATCGTTGTTTTGTGAACATTTAGGTGCCGTGCAACAGTTCCAAAACTTTCTCCGGCTTGAACACGACCAATGGCGATATTTCGGTCGGCAGCACTCAATCGTGGCATTTTTAACACAGCTTTTCGGCGACAAATGAATGAATATAATACGAAAGCACATGGGCTTTTATACACCCCTACATTAACTGCCATTTTCATGATTTGCATGTGGTTTTTTTGTGCGAAGTCACCATGAGGGTTATTTCATGCGTTGTGACGGAATAAGCAATAAAATACACTTATGCGTACAAATGCAGTTGTTTGGATGGTAATCTTCATTAATTACGTGTATAATTTCAATACATTCGAATAAAATTTAGTTTGGAAGCAATAACTTCATTCAAACGAATTTTTCATATCTGAGGACAGGGGTTGCGTTTCTTTTTTGACAGAGTTTATTATCTGGTTAAGTGCGGAATATAAATGTACAATAAGCTTGGCCATATGGACAGTGACGTCGAAATATCAACCGACACTCTTTTAAACATCTGAGGAAACAAAGTTACACGTTGATGTATAATAAGACTGTGCTACAGAAACATCCCTATCTAACCACCTGGTATCAGTGTATAAGGTGTACTCAAAGGGTAGATCTGCCTACACACCTAGCAGTACATCTTTATTATCCATTTTATTCCTGTACATTTGAGTAGTAAAACACGCTAAGCATGTGTGACGGTCCTATTCATTGACTTCACGTTCAAATGTTTAATGGCGTCACAGACGACGATATACAGAAACAATGGTTGCTAGGTAAAAGTGATATGTGCTCATTTGCGCATATGATATATATGACACTGTTTTTTCACCAAATGGGTACTTCAGGGTAGACAAGGTGACAATACTGATTCATTGTCATAATACTGACTCATGGGACTGAGCGGTAGATGGAACTCTTGAACAACTGACAGCAATACAACGGATTCTGTACATCGAAGGTACCTTTAATCGACCTTGTTGCTAGTCATTACACGATAAAACTGCTCAATAGCGGATCACCTATGTAATCAAAAACAATCGTAGTTCAAAGTAATTAATCATCCACACATATCTGTCAACTCAGTCATTTTGCATTCATTGTCAATAACTTATTGTATTTGATTATACAGTAAACTACGTATACAGCAACCTGAAAAGGGACAATAATTTTAGTTCGGTATAACCGTAGTTCGTTATATGCATATCGACTAATGTATACAGAAAGTTCCAGGAGCTACATCTCATCATATCCGTCAGTTCGTTATATGCATATCGACTAATGTATACAGAAAGTTCCCGGGAGCTACATCTCATCATATCCGTCAGTTAGTTATACGCATATCGACTAATGTATACAGAAAGTTCCCGGGAGCTACATCTCATCATATCCGTCAGTTCCTTTATGCGCATATCGACTAATGTATCATACAGAAAGTTATTGGAGCTACATCTCATCATATCCGTCAGTTCCTTATACGCATATCGACTAATGTATACAGAAAGTTCCCGGGAGCTACATCTCATCATATCAGTTGTTATCGCATATCGACTAATGTATACCTCGGGAGCTACATCTCATCATATCCATCACTAATGCATATCGACAGAAAGTTCCGGGGAGCTACATCTCATCATATCCGTCAGTTCCTTATACGCATATCGACTAATGTATACAGAAAGTTCGGGAGCTACATCTCATCATCTCATCATATCAGTTCTTATCATATCGACTAATGTATACAGAAAGTTCCAGGGGAGCTACATCTCATCATATCCGTCAGTTCTAATGTATACCGACTAATGTATACCGAAAGTTCCGGGAGCTACATCTCATCATATCCGTCAGTTCCTTATACGCATATCGACTAATGTATACAGAAAGTTCCGGGAGCTACATCTCATCATATCCGCTACATCATATCATAATATCAGAAAGTTCCAGTCTCATCATATCCGTCAGTTCTTATCATCGCATATCGACTAATGTATACCGAAAGTTCCCGGGAGCTACATCTCATCATATCTCATCATATCAGTTCGTTATACCCATATCGACTACTGTATACAGAAAGTTCCCGGGAGCTACATCTCATCATATCCGTCAGTTCCTTATACGCATATCGACTAATGTATACAGAAAGTTCCCGGGAGCTACATCTCATCATATCCGTCAGTTCCTTATACGCATATCGACTAATGTATACAGAAAGTTCCCGGGAGCTACATCTCATCATATCCGTCAGTTCTTTATATGCATATCGACTAATGTATACAGAAAGTCCCGGGAGCTACATCTCATCATATCTGTCAGTTCGTTATAAGCGTCGTCGTTATAAACGTAGTTAACTGCATGTATACCATCGAGCCATCTGAATGGATCCCTGAAAATTGGTGATGATAATGATTCTTCAATGACAGTTCAAGTCAGGGTTAATAATAATAATAAATATGAACTTATAATGTGCCTTTTCCATGCACAAGGCCCATGCTCAAAGCGCTAACAAACGGGGTGGATAATATACATATATACAATGAGGGACTAGTAGCTAGTCATAATGCAGTGAAAACAGATGAGTCTTGAGAAGTCGTTTGAAGGAATTAAAGTCAACTGCTGATTTAATGGTGATAGGGAGAGAGTTCCAGAGTAGAGGGGCAGAGCAGGCAAAGGATTTCCTTCCAAAAGTTTGCAGTTTGAACCGAGGCACAGAGAGTAGGTTCAGATTCTGAGAACGGAGCTGTCTTTCTGGGGTGTATGGGGTGAGAAGTTCTTTCTAGTATTCTGGGCCTATGCCATTGAGGCATTTGTAGACAAAACACAATATTTTAAAGTCAATTCTTGATTTAACAGGCAGCCAGTGGAGGTTTTTTCATGACAGGTGTTATGTAGGAGCGCTTAGAAGTTCTGCTTATGATTCGGGAGGCTGTATTTTGGACATTTTGCAATTTTGATAGCAGCTTCTGAGAAATACCAAAAAGGAGGCTATTACAGTAATCAATTCTTGATATAACAAGTCCCTGGACCAGACCGTGTGCTGCATCACGACTGATGAGATGGCGTATTCTGCCAATGGCTCGTAGATGAAAGAAGCATATTCTGCAGAGTTGATTTACATGAGTGTCCATCGCCAGGTGTGAGTCAAGTGTAACTCCAAGGTCTTTAACAGAGTCCACTGGTTGTATCTCTGCATCTGCTACCAGAACAGTACTGGTGGTAATTTGTTTTTTGCATTTGCCTGGATCCAACAACCATCACCTCAGTTTTGTCATCATTTAACTTTAGCAAGTTGTTTGTCATCCATGACTTAACATCTTTAGTACAGTCTGTTATTTTATGAAGACCAGTGTGAAATTCCTTGGGAGTTGAGTTTTTCTGAAGTTGGGTGTCATCTGCAAACGAATGATGGCAAATGCTATGTTTGTCAATTACGTCTGCAACATCGGTGGTGTATGCTATGAAAAGAAGCGGACCGAGTACCAATCCCTGGGGTACACTACAGTGGACCCAGAAGGTTTCTGATTTCATGTTTTCTAACAGAACAGTCTGACTTCTGCTTTCAAGATAAGATCGTAACCAGATGAGGGGTACCCCATGGATTCCAAACTGACCCTTGAGTCTTTCCAGAAGGAGTTTATGGTCGATTGTATCGAAGGCAGAAGAGAGGTCAAGCAAAATAAGAGTAGCTAGTTTGCCTTCATCTAAAGCTGTAAGTAAGTCGTTGGAGACTCTGAGGAGAGCTGACTCGGTGCTATGATTTGATCTGTAGGCCGACTGGAATTTATCCAAAAGTGAAAAGGCAGAGAAATGATCTCTGAGTCGAATATTGACTGCTCTCTCAAGTATCTTTGATATAAACTTCAGGTTAGAGACTGGTCAAAAGTTTTTAGGCAAGTTTGCATCTAGGTTACCCTTCTTTAACAGGGGGGATAACAGTGGCATGTTTGAAAGAATCTGGGAAAACACCACTTATCAAACTACTGTTCACCATCTTTGTGATAACTGGGAGCAGCAAATCCAGGAATTCTTTTACCAGAGATGTGGGAATCGGGTCCAATTGAAAAGTGGTCGGCTTGGATCCAGAAATGATCTTCATGATGTCGTTTTCAGAAAATGGCTGAAACTCCAATAGTGGTATACCAGAAAACTGTGTATCAGTAGGAGTATCAGACTGGAGCCTAGTACCTTTCAGTGTTGAATGAATTTTGTCAATCTTGGCTCGAAAAAAGTCATTAAAGGAGTCAGGAAGTTCATCAAAAGGTGGAGTTGAGGGTAAGATTGGATCATGCTTTTTCCCAAGAAGGTTATTTATAAATTTATGCATTTTGCTAGGATTATTTTTGATCTCCTCGATAGTGGACAGACAATAGTTCTTCTTAGCATGGGCTATGTGTTTAATCATGCTATTCCTCGCTTGACAGTACATGACAATGAACTTCTAGTCGTGTCTTACGCCAAAGTATTTGCTGTGTATACGAATTTCAGCATGGAATAATCGCTCTTAGAAAGCGGACTTACATAACGGGCTCTGAATAAACAGATCACTGAGAATGAGTGATGACACCAGGTGTTCAAGGAAAAACACACCATTAAATCAACTCCTCCGTTCACGTAACATCACATATTACCCTCCGTGTCATAACTGTTCATTAGATAACCACTATACCTGGTCGTTGTAAGATACGTTCTAAGATACTGTAGTAGATTGTGAGTGCGTACAATCCACTGCCCACAATGAAGACAGTCACGTTCAAGTATTAACGAACCAAGAACGAGTCCGACTAACTTAACATACTTACAAAACGATACATGAAAATGAATGATGTGCATAAATAAACTGATAGTCTCATTATAATGTCAAAACTATCCACCACCCCTATTGTGAAATGGCATCTACCACGGAGAAAAGTATCCAGTGATAGCACGTGCATTACGTGTTGGTCGAGCACATGCAGCATCCCGACACATGGTATATTCAATATCATTCAAGCTGCGAGATGTCGGGCAGCGAAGACGGCTTGTCTGTAACCCAGAGTAAGTTTACTGTGATTAGCGATGACAATGACTCGCGTTGTCGTTTTGGATTCGTTTTGGCTATCGACGATATAAATAAAAGGATTGAAGACGCCACACCCAACAATACCAAATATCAAATGAATGGGCCGTGACTGCATTCAACAAGTGGCAAAATGAGGTGAGGTGAAATTGGGTTTAACGTCGTGCTTGAGAATATTTCGCTCATATGACGACGTACATGCGTGTGTATGTGTATGTGCGGCTGATTGTACTAGCCAAGACTGAAGCTGATTTTAAAGTGCTAGCCCACTGAGATACCATGCCGCAGTGAAGCATGAATACCTCACTCAGACACATTATACTGACTCCGACCAGTCCTTGTTGTACCCATTAATGCCGAGCGCCAGGCAGGGACCAACAAGTACCATATTTTTACTTCTTTTGGTATGACGCGGTCGGGGATCGAACCTGCGAAGCAAAATGACAGACTAATCGGAGGGTTGAAGCACAGAAAAGCACAGCCGAAAGTCGTAAAAGCGTTTGAAATTATGGAGAACCCAAGTCGATGTTACGTCCGCCTCTGGGAGGTGAGGTGAGGTGAAATTGGGTTTAACATCGTGCTTGAGAATATTTCGCTCATATGACGACGGGCATGCGTGTGTATGTGTATGTGCGGCTGCTTGTACTAGCCCAGACTGAAGCTGATTTTATAGTGCTAGCCCACTGAGATACCATGCCGCAGTGAAGCATGAATACCCCACTCAGACACATTATACTGACTCCGAGCCGACCAGTCCTTGTTGTACCCATTAATGCCGAGCGCCAGGCAGGCACCAACAAGTACCATATTTTAACGTCTTTTGGTATGACGCAGTCGGGGATCGAACCCGCGACCTTCCGCGTCTCCGGGCGGACGCTCTAACCACTACACCACGGAGGCAGTCCCCGCCTCTGGGAGAAATACACACGTCTATGGTAAGTATAATCTGTTAATATACTGACTATTGTGGATAGCGAACCCTTTTATTTGCAAGATGTTAAACGTAGGTGGAGGAGGTGGTAAAGGTTGAGGGTAAAAAAACTGAAAAGTACAAAAGGCCAAATTAGTCTAAACTGACCTGAATATGGTAAGTATGACATTCCATAGCACTAAGTCATTAGCCTAGGTATGCCTTAATATGATATCCAAAACTGTCACAATGATAACCTAAACTGGACATGCAACTACAAAATACATTGACAATAGTATATGTCCTCAAATATTCCTTAAAGTCCACCCCGTACTTACACCAAGTATTATCCTGAATATTCTGCCACAATCCTAAACATCAATACAATGTCAAAAAACAACACAATTTCCCAAATATTAAATAATGAAATGCACACTGAAATAGGCTACACAAGCTCTATAAATTTCAGATAGATTAACAGTTAAAGGGAAGCAACTCCGTATGGCTTATTCTGCATGTAAACTGCACATTATTTTATGAGCGCTTCAATAGAGCAACTTGAACATGAAAGTTTGGCAAACTTACACCTAAATGACTTACGCGTTTAACAAGGGTCCAAACTGTGTTTCTACAATACCTAAATCATAAAGGACTTAAAATATCACATGCTGTCATAGAAGTCTAAGGCAATATACGCCATAAGTGCTGTACGTGAATTATGCCTGATCGAAAGCTGAACAGCGCTACTTCTTAGATTACAATAACAAACTTATAATTGCTAAACATACCTCAACTGATACTTATGCATCTAGACTTACATGAAATACAAAATAAAAGACTTAATACATACTCGCTCGTTGCTGTGTTACTCCTATATTACTCAAAATGATGAGGATTCCTGAATATTCGGCCATGCCGCCGGAAACCTGCAAACTGGTCCAAACCGGATAATAGTTTTTAGACTGGTCATTTATATAAATTACGCAAGAAAATAAACCACCGGACAATGTTGAGTCTATAGATGGGTAAGAAATAAAGAGCTGTTTCGCACATGAAACAGAACACTGACCAAACTAAAATAGGGATCATGGGATATTTTCATTGACAATTTATGAAAGATAAGATAATATAACGTAAAACTACAAATTGTACCTCATTTACAGAGTTAAATATGGTTCACAATGTTTGTTCAATACCCCTATTTTATTTTGTCCATAAAACAAACTATTTCAGAAAAACTACCACGTCCGTACACTATGAGATATCGTATAAGCAAGCATACACTACTTAGTTTTATCAGATGTGTTTTAATCATTGTTATGAATAACTATTGTCTGCACAATTGGACCTACAATACAATGTGATATTATTCGGTTTCTTTGCAGAATTTGAAGCAAGATCCCTTCTACTTAAAGCCCCAAGTGAACACCCTTTCAGCAACAGTCTCCCGCGTGGAAGAATACGAATCGGCAAGGGAAACAACTCAATCTACTGATGCAAGTGTTGCATTAGTGCGTCCTGAGGAGAAATCAGGCGCTCAAAGCAAGAAACGTCCGATTTCGCCTGTTTTTAACATAAACCTGTAAATTTGAGATGAATAAACCATTCATGGTCCTTGACTTTGTTCTTTTTGCAACATGTTTTTGAGACTGAAAGAGAGGCTGCTGTGAAGTTGGTAGCTTTTTTGATCCATGGGCGATGCGGCTGACAGTTCTATTTTTGGTAGTTTTATCTTCGAAGAAAGAACCAGTAAACGTTCTATCTGTAGTGTAAGCACTCCCATTCGTTCTATCTACACCGCAGGAATGAGCCGAAAGTTCAAATGGAGGTGTCCACTGGTCTTACCAGAGGTTTTAGCATGGTCGATTACAATGGGATGACGTCACATGAGTTTTGTTTGCAAATCATTGAAATTGTATCTGACCCAGATTACTTTGGCCCAGATAAGTGTTGCTTTTCACATCAGGAATAACCATTAATCAATAACCAGAAGCCTCTGAAATGATTGTCATATTCTGGGCCTCATTCCACAAAGCACTAAGGTAATCGTAAGTCACAAAGGTAACCTTAGTACAGTGTTAAAGAATGGGAGTTAAGGTTAACCTTAGTAAAGGTTCCTTCGTGAAAGGAGCCACTGGAGTAATATATTCATGCATGTCATTTTATGTCTGTACAATCTGTTACATGTATCATGTTCACGAGTACCCATTCCCCCTTGATCAATTAAAAAATAAAAATTGAAGGATGAAGTTGAACCAACAGTTTCTGTCTCAACAGTCAAGTTCTTTTTTAACGACATTAAATATGTCTTCAGTATTAGATCTTGAGCTTGTTACAAGATTTCAGAAGAATACGTGAGTTGTTGAACAGTGTCTCAGTAACATCCCAGCGTGTTTGGTTTTTTGAAAGCTTATTTTCATGTTTCATAAAATGGATTCTCTGGTCTTGGGTATGGTGCTGACAATCCCAGATCAATCACGGCGAACCGGAATTCAAACCTAAGATCATAACTTTCTGACACGCTGAAGGGGCCAACTGGGATACGATGACATGTGTTGACCAAGTCAGCGTGCCTGGCATGTTGGTCTCTTACGACAAGCATAGCTTGCGGAAGACCAATTCTAGCCCTGGTCTTAAGGAGTCCAAGTGTTTCTTACTAGTAATCCAGTTGTTGGCAATCTATAGCCTGTTTTATATTGTATTGTCATATATAGTTAAAATATTTTACATTGAATTGCTAGTTTTAAATGGATATCTGTGATACTAGTAGTTTTACTGTTCTTCGTCAACAGGCTTGTAATTTCTTATTCTGTTGATTAATGATATAATTATTGAATGTTCTCGTCACGATATGGCTGGAATATTGCCGATGTGACGGTAAATTTTAACTCACTCACTCACTTACTGGTAATCACTTCTCCGTCTTTAACAGTTTTAAAACATAACCCATAAGTCGTTGTCGCTGCAGCTACCATCTTGATTAGTCACAATTAAAACACCGTTAACATCACAGACCAAGACATTGTGCTGAAACCTTTATTGCACCAATATGTAATATTTTAAAACATTGTTTGGGATAAATTAATATATTTCGAAAGAAATGAAGGTCAGAAGTAAGACTCTGTCGTTCGCACAAGTTGTTTGGGAGATGCCTTTTGAAATAGTGACTATTTTTTGTGTGAAGTATTCTGTGTCTCTTCAGAATTTATTTTTGGGTAATGATGAATGATGCAGGATAGGTATGGTATACAAGGTTGGAAGTAGCTGATTAACGTTTCCTGTCCCCGAGTGATCTCAGAACAGTACATATAGAAATATGAGAATATTTAAAACAATTCAAACTAATCACTAAGAACGTATAAAGGAACTCATATGAACAAAATCAAAATGTATATAAACATACTGAATGAAGCGCCTTTTACAAGATTACAATGCAAATATTTAAAAAAGCGTTGAAATGATAAATCAAAGAAAGAAAAACAACAACAAAATAATAGGGCTACATTAAGAGTTATCTCATAAATTGAATCAATTATTTGAGATTATAATCAAAACCCTCTGTATCCTCAATGGTATGAATAATTGAAAATGTTACTTTACAAACTCGAAAATATGATTTAAAAAGTCAAAACTATCAAAAAGTACTAGTTCACCACTAAATTTATTCATGTGAAGAAATAGTGTCCGATCTTATCCAGGAACAAGCACTACTTGCATTTTAAGTCTAAAATCGTAGTTTATGCTATGGAAACTCGAAACATATTCCATTTAAAACGATCCCATGCCCAAACATCCGCAGGAACTGATTTACTACAAAATCTGAATGTACTACATGCACTACATGTTACGAAACTGGCCACATTTCAGCCTTTAATAAAAAATTGTTAACATCTTTGCCATAATCAATAGTCAAAGTATAGCTTTGAACTATCAATGGACCACATTTGGAAACGTAATCTCTTTAGAGTCTTCTCTGGAAACAAATACCTCTGTTTTTTTTAAGTGAGGGAAAACGTTGTTGCCATGGAAACTCGAAACACGTCGTTAGGATGATGATAACTGAATTATTCTTGTCAATCGAACTGACTCGAAAGGCAGGATCCTGAATTAGTTTCTTGTGGAATTCAATGATCCCCGGGTCATGATTTAAAGAATTTACAATGTATGCATTTGCAGGTGATGTGAAACGTTACGTTTACTTGATGATATACTAGTACTACCAGTGCTCCTAGGTATTTGTTTTGAACAACATTTTACCGGTAGGGCAGTACATACTTTTTCAACTTGAGGTATTTTGATCCATAATTCCTTTGTCTTTTGGTCCCAGTGAATTGAATTTCAAGTTACAATGGAGGTATTCTTAAGCGCTTACGTTTTATATGTATCTCATATATTAGCATGCATATATGCAGACTGTTCAGGGCCAAAAAGATAGAAAGGAAAATTAACATGCAAGAACGTGCATTGGTCGTACGGCTTCATCTTGTTCTGTGACACTGTTCCTTAGAAGACGCCACTGATCATTAGGTTGAAATGATGTCCTCAGTTTCTGAAATAAGAAGGATCCCAAATAGCTGTGCAGTTCCAGAATGTCTCCTAGTCATATGTCCTAATTACAACATATATGCCATTGGCAATGTTTGTGGCAAAGACAATATTGTATTTATAATTTATAATAAGAAACACGTAGATCGGATGTTACAGTTCTGTCTAAATAGTGTACAAAACTGAAAGGACAACAAGAAAAGCTGATCCTGTGCACAGTTGCATCCCTTAAGCGTGTGGCTGATTCAACGTTTTCTTGGTCTTTATTCTGGAAGCACTATTACCGGTTTCGTGGTTACACCAAAGTGTTATCCGTCAATGACGGTAGTCGCTTTGGTCCTTACTCTCACAAACTGCCACGTGAGATATAGATGAAACAAGAAGACATCAAAATCCTCCGCCACAGTGTTCTGTTCCTATTTGCTTCATGTATTTTAACTCCACCACGACATTCATATCCTGAAAAACATACCACATTTGGTTTCCCTATCTGTAACAGTTACTTAGAAAATCTGTTCCCATTGGGGATCACGTGCACTACGTTGAAAAACGCATGAGAAGGGCCATAACTCTGTGAAAAATCGTAACATGGTTTCTGTTTTCGAACTCCATCAAGGCATTTTTCTCGTGAAAACACATACCAAATTTGGCTTCCCTATCTATAGCGGTTTCTGCGAAAATCTGTCCCCGTCATCTCGGACGGAGCTCAAACCTATATGCCCGTCCCACTTCGTGGCGGATGATAATAATGCCCAAAGGGGTCTAAAACACAAACACAGTAACAAGAATGCTCAGGCTAGGATTAAAGTGGTCACTTTGTTGTCTTACAAGCTCCATATTCGAGTTCTTCCACAACATCCATCCATTAAATTGGTAAATTTGTAAACATGTCACTGTTAATCATACCACTTTTAGAGTCGTCCCTTTCGTGGTGTACACGGTCCAGATGAAAATGATGGGCAGCGGTAATATCGAAATGCTGGAAATCATCCAGCCAACTCCTGTTGCCCAGGTAGGGTAGATGTAGTCTTCGTATTTAGGCGGTCGGTATGAATACAAGGAGTATCCAAGGATAATCTGATAAAGGAAGGATATAAATGTTAATATTACAGCATTTCATCTATTTTATATCACAGCACGACTAGTGTGCTTAAAGTGGCACATGCTATTCGTAACAGTCTGAGCGGCTGCTGTTCATATTCGTAACAGTCTGAGCGGCTGCTGTTCAATCGCGGTGTAAATGGTCACTGGTGCGTTTAAAAATATATTTGACTTTGCTGAATTTTCTAAGTCGTCACGAGAGTGTATAGTGGGAAGTCAACTGTAGACATGACGACATAATAACGTATCTAAGAAGTTAAATATGTTTGACATCCTCACCAGCAGTTGGAGTGGACACACATATTTGATGGACCACATCATGGCTCGTGGAATCGACTTCCCCCACATGGCTGTGATGTCACGGTTCAACCTCTCTATGCCTTAATGCAAAAAGTATAAGATGCCATGTGTCTTTCAACGAATGTTTCAGATCCCCGCTGGACAACTATTTGATATATACACATTTTTTCATCTTTTTTAGATATGAAAGGTTTCCGTTATTTTATACATATACTAGAGGAAAGCCCAAATGAGGTTGCTGGTTATTTTCTATCAGGCTTGCAGTAATGCAGATCAGTGATCTAGTAATTCAGAAATTACCCTTGTAACAGAGATACCTGATCTGTATATTCCATGTCTAAATCAGCAGAAAACTAAACAGTAACAAACAGACTGAATAGACCTGTAGCTTATTACAAACTATGAGAGAACGTCGCGTGTCATAAGGACCTTGAAGTGATATCGTAATATCGTCATTATCTCGAAGACGACTAAAAATATAATTATAAGTTTGCATTACCATCACTGATGTCCTACACACATAAACCGGCAATACATGATTATGGCTGGATGAAGGGAAGTAAGTATGTTTCAGGCATTAGGAGTTAAGCGCTTTAGTTTCGTATTTGCTGGTTTGGCTCCACTTGTGCCAACACGATAAGTTTGAACTTACCGAACGAAGTCATACCTGTGACATGAGATATTGTAAAGTTTATATATCGGAAATATTTTGTAGCATCATTATTTCCATCCATATATATTGTTGAACCACGTGCATACGGTGGCATAGGAGCACATGTTATAGGAACCGAAAATAAGTGGGCCCACATTTTTGAAACTCATCATTTTATTTGTATTTTCTTTTATGATAAATAGTATTCTGAATAACTAGTGTCATTGAAAATGTGGGCCCATATATTATGGTCCAGAATAACAAGGAAAAGAAAGTGGGCCCTCATTTTAGAAACTTGCTTTTTTTCATCATGGTATTCTGTAAATGCCCTTTTGTTTTTATAATATAACGCAAACTGCATGAAGTTCAACTAAAACAACTTCCCCCACAATGTCCAAGAATGTATTTGCACTTGTTGAATTCCTTAGACACATCATCAGGTTGATGTTATTAAGGGTATCCATCCAGGCTTATCACTTAAATCATGCTGAGAGAAATGAAACTATAATTTGTTCCTCAACAAGAACACGTCGTACCAATTACACATTTCATCAGGTTCAGTTTATTAAGTGTGTCTGTATGCAAGTTTATCGCTTGAATCATGTTGAGGGAAATGGAATTGTATGCCACTCAGAAGGAATGATAAATACACAACAGTTAATTCAAACTGTGAAGGAAATAATTTTACAGCAGAGACCTGGGCGTATTTACCAACAGGTAAATACTGTTTCTGTAAAGTTATGAACACCAAGCAGAAAAACTAGTCAAAGGGAACTGACTGTCCTGGGAAAGTGGTCTGAAACCTGTGCCATAAAATCTGCTATCCGTCATATAATTTGCTTCATCCTCTTGACAATCTACAATGTAATCACTGTTTTCTTGAGATGGCAGTCCACAAATTTGCTTGTCTCATTAATATTCATGAGGTCCAAATCTGACAGTTTCGCGGGGTTTCAGCCCTGACTTTTCATTGTGTTTTCGTCTTAAAACATTTCATCTGTCGTTTATTTCAAGAAATAAATAACGTTTTGAATTTAATTTCTTCGCAATACCTGATTATACTTGTTTAATAATACATAGTTGCTTTATTTTCGAATGTGGGCCCACTTCCTTGTATTGGAAACCAAAATTAGAGTTACTTCCCTTCACGTTGCCTCCATCCACCGATAATAATGTATCGCTTCTACCAAGTCATGTCCTTAAGAGGTGAATCAATGGACTGGATAGTCCGGCTCGGTGACTTAGTTTCCATGTAACATCCAAACAAAACGGAAGATACAGTCACCAAACCTGACCTCTTGATACTCCAGTTTGTTTTGTTTGTTGTTTTACGCCGCACTCCAATATTCCAGCTATATGACGGTGGGTTGTAAATAATCGGGTCTGCACCAGACAATCCAGTAATCTGTAGGATGAGCATCTATTTACGCAATTGGGATACGATGACATCTTCATTTAGTCGGTTCTGACGAAAAAATACGGAATAGGTATCCTGTGTAACCTCATTTCTGCCCCCGTGAGAAACAAATATATACTCCACATGTATGGACTAAAGTCTTACCGTAACACCAGCTGACAACTAAGCACTCCAACATTGCGAACACTGCTATGGCAGGAAAATGTTTGTACCAGTCCACCAGTGTCACGATGTAGATTCCGCCCTTAGAATAAGACATATACGTGTATCCACAAGAGTGAGTGAGTGAGTGAGTTTAGTTTTACGCCGCACTCAGCAATATTCCAGCTAAATGGCGGCGGTCTGTAAATAATCGAGTCTGGACCAGACAATCCAGTGATCAACAGCATGAGCATCTATCTGCGCAATTGGGAAATATTGTATAAAAGAGATAACGGGACTAGAAGTTTGCAACACTTCCCTAATCATTTGTGCAATGGTGACATCGAGTTTCTCGAAGCAA
Source organism: Haliotis rubra (assembly GCF_003918875.1). Taxonomy (NCBI): domain Eukaryota; kingdom Metazoa; phylum Mollusca; class Gastropoda; order Lepetellida; family Haliotidae; genus Haliotis; species Haliotis rubra. The sequence continues at coordinate 206,300 of NW_025767633.1, forward strand.
TGAAGCAACTTTAATCACATACTGTAAGAGGGGATGCTGTTTGGCATTTAACTTATATTCATTGCACACGTATAAGAGGAAAACGACCAGATTGGCGTAAGTGTATTTGTTTCTGAAATTACCTGATGACTCAAACGCCTCTACGGGCACTCCCGGTTGATAGGCAACATGGCCAATGATGGCAAAGAACGCAAAACCAGTTAGGATAAGCCCCAACATATCGACTATGCCAGTAAGTACAGCATCCCTGGAACACAACACATAACAACATTTATATCCAATACAGTTTGTCAGGTTGTTAAATGCACCATTAGCTGTATGAGGGCGAAGTTTAAAGTAAATCGAGTCTGGTGATTGCCAGCATGACCATTGATTCAATGCATTTGAGATAAACTGAAACGAAGTAACCGTATCTGACCAAGCCATATTTTTAATTGCCTCTTACAACAAACATAAGATGGTGGTGAACTACACTGTCACCAGGAATCTCCACAGTATGACTATATTATAGAAGGAGACCGCCGTCATTGGATCAAAGCGCATTGGATCAAATGCTGCATCAAATAAGATAAAACACATCATACCTCGTGGACGTGACATGGTCGTCAACAAAAGTTAATTGTTTACCTCAAACAGTTGTTCGTCACTTTGTTGTGTCCAGCCATAGTTACAATGTTGTCCGTTGCTATACCCAGAGAGTACAACGCCACGCTACACGCTTCGATCCAGATCTACGTAAATGAAAAACACCAGGAGCAATGTTTGCATAAATCCGGACATTAACAGTATGCCAGTCCACACGTTGGGCAGGATGAGCCTGACATAACCTCATCAAAAGTACTAAAAATCACATTATATTTAAAAAACGGGCATCAAGACAACCACTGAAATTCAAAAGAATACTTAAAATTACACGTAATGAAAGTATATCTTACACCGCAATCCGTTATAAAGATATATAAGTTTATTAATATTTTCTTATCATTATTAAAATTCACAGTAATGGTCGTTACGCTTCAAATCTATTAATATATACGTACTCTAGGTTCTAAAAGCTTCTCAAATTTAGGGTACACATAGTAGTAAATTCCGTCTGCAGACCCCAGAAGAAGACATCCCTGGACGAGGAACACTAGGATGAGCAAGAGCGGAACAACTACAGTGATGTACACCACCTGTAATGATAATGTGAAATACAGCTTTGTGAAGTAAAACTCAACTTGCCCACTTATGTTTGAATAACAAGAAACGGAACTTAATCCATAGAAAATGGAAAAGAGAGTCCCCCCTCCTCCACCGCCACCCCTTTGAAAGGACGAAACGTTTGAACGTCAGACTCATATACTAGAGAAGTTATTGAGCTGTCACAACAACACGATGGAAATGAGTAACTGTAACTGTCGATTTGAATGTCAGATCTTTCTTACAAACATATGGATATGCCACAAAATACGAAATTTTATATTTTGTCAAGATGAAAGATATAAGTGTACGATTTGGTCATAGTGTGACCATGAACAGGGCAAAATAATAATTCTTGCCATGGAAAAGGCAAAAAGTTACATACCTTGCCGGAGACCTTGATTCCCCTTAAACACGAACAAGAACATCACCACACAGGTAACTGCCATGCATCCAACTAAGGGCCAGCGTATACCTCCGATGTGTTTCAGACCATCAGTCATCTGTAACACCTGCAGTCTACGAAGAGGAAACACCTGACAACAAGTTCTTGTTGAATGTACGTGTCCAAAGACACATTAGTATGGAAATTATTCTGACATCGTCATATATTACATTCATTGTCCCTGGCTACATATGTTCTTACATAAACTATATGACCACGAGACAGTAATATCTGTAGGCACACGGTGATAACTGTATTGTAAAACCAGCCACACATATTAAGAACAATAGTTTCATCAGCCGTAAATATTGCAAGCAACACACACGCATTTTTTAGTTTAAATTGCAGATGAAATGTGTATTCGAACTGATAAATGTTTTTTATACATATCATACGCATAAGCTTGGACACACCTCTAGAATTCTTCCGCAGCAGTCATGCCTGGGGCTGGTTGAGGGAAGGAATCTCCTGGAGTTGCGTTAATAACTGCACTGGGTGTGAGGTGAGTAACATTGGCTACTGTACTGATGTGGGTCCTGATGCCGATCTCAGCTACACAGGCTGGGGTGTTCCAGGGCTGGTCACAGTTGTCCCAGGGCAGCTTGTCGAGGAACGAGTGGTAGAAGTAGTACATGAACCAGGCGAATACTGGTAGGTAGCAGATTAAATACATCCACGTGACCAGAGCAACGCCAACACCAATTCCTGCAACAACAGAGTGTACTCATATACACCCATTTACTGTGTTATATAGATTAGTTATTACTGGTTCATAGTGTATATATTGTGCATTAATGGACCTTTAGTGAAATTGGCAACGTGCTGTAAAGGGGTGTACTTTTACATTTGGGCGCGGTGCTGTGGACCTTCCTCAAACAATAAGCTGAATTGTTATGAGATTTAACTTGTCAAAGTTGCGTTGAGTTCAGTTCAATCATTCCAACCGATTTGCCTCTGTGACCAATACACTACTGTCAAGCAATTCTTTCCCCTTTCATGCGTTGAGACCCGTCAAGATCCGGGTTAGAATTGATCTTCAGTAACCCGTGCTTGTCGTAAGAGATGACTAGCAGGATCGGCTCGCTGACTTGGTTGACACATGTCATCGTATCCCAACTGCGTAGATAGATGTTCATGCTATTGATTACAGGTTTGTCTGGTCCAGGCTCGATCATTTACAGAGCGCCGCCATATAGCTGGAATATTGTGCGTCGTTAAACAAAAAGCAAACCAACCAACAATCCATGCGTTGAGACATGCATGTTACAGGGGTGTTCAACGGGTTACATACGGGTTCAGGATCTGATGAACTCGCGTAAAACATGGGACAGGTGTTCGGTTGAATCGGACAAAAAGATCAAATGAATAGTGAGCTAAAGAAATGTTATTATTTCTGAATGATTATCACTTTTTCAGCTAACTGTTAATATATACACGTCAGTATTGGCGTTCAGGAGTAATGGAGGGACGTGGAGTATGCAAACACGGGATGTACTAACCATTCATTACGTATGAGGTGAATGAGTGAGTGAGGGTAGTTTTACGCCGCACTCAGCAATATTCCAGCAATATGGCGGCGGCGAGTCTTCACCAGACAGTCCAGTGATCATGAGCATCTATATACACAATTGGGATACGATGACATGTGTCAACCCAAGTGATCACCGGATCCCGTTAGTCGCTGATGACAAGTATGGGTTACTGAAGATCAATTCTAACCGGGACCTTCACAGGTGGATGGCTGATAAGACACACGACGTACAAGGTTGACGTTTGTCTTAACCAACCCTGTCGATAATCATGATTGCACTAGGACACGTTTCATTCATAACATCCACGCCAGTTCATTCATTCATTACAACTTGGCGTAGTCGAAACTAGTTCTAAAGGTCAATTTTATAAATGTTTTAAAGATGTTTTGAAAACTACTTATACTTATGGGATATTATTTTCCTGATTAAAACTAAGAACTTGCAACAATCTGAAACCGTCGATGGACTATTCAAAGAGGAAGGAATATGAGCTGAATGCTAACGTTGTTAGGTGAGTTTCACTATCTCTTTAGATGTGAAACTCTTCTCCAACAGCGAAATACATCTCGCGACATATATGTCCAAAAACATTCAATGTTAAAGAAATTATTATGTTAAAACTACTAAACATCTAAAGAATTAAAGTCATTTCTAATGTATTGTATAAATCGCTTACATTCAAATGATCATGTCCAGCCACATGTATATATATTTGTTTACCTATGTATTTATATATTCTCATACCACCGCCAGTGTCTGTCTTCTGTCTGTCTGTAACAATCACGGCGTGACGTCATCCATGGCGATGCTGACGTCATGGCCACTGTACCAGTTTGTGTGGTCTAATATCGGCAAAGCATCAGCACGGAATGAGCTGAAGGACTGTACAACTGAAAAGGCTATGTCCGACATATTAACATTAACCTCTGAAAGAATCACTGCAATTTCACCCCAAACACGAAGTCTCCGCAAGTGCAACTCCTGATAACCAGGTCAAGCTGAATACCAAAGCGAGGTCGCGCATTTGGCAATCCGTGAATCTTGATATCTAAAGATTCAAACTCAGACCTTACAATACTTCCTATTAACATTTCCGCACTGATTATATAGTCTTTCGTCAATGCAAGTGCGCATACACCGGAAAGCACAAAGTAACGCACACGTTTTACTCGTGTCGTACAATATCTAAAGAAAACTTGGTAGTATTCTGTATGACTGATTCTGTAAACCTCCATAAGAAGATATACAACATCGGTTTATCTTTAAACGGTGGGCACATATTCCAGACGTTGATTGAACCACTTTGCGAGAACTGACCAACAACCATCTCCAGGAAGACACAGGGAATAGCGCCGACAAAGGTGAAAAAGATGTAAGGTAGCAGGAAGGCTCCTGAAAAGGAACAGTTCTGCGTTCATTCCATACCAAAATGGCATATTTCTAAGGAAGAGTGTTTGACTATACAGTTGTTGGAGGTATAAGAAGAATATTTTCACGATATAGCCACAATTGAACAATCGAAAGGATATCTTATGAATGTGGGACAGGTTTGGTCGCTTGTTTCCTGTTTTTTTTATTTTCTGTTTCCCCAAATTTGCTTCTGTTCAGTAAACTGTCATAAGATTGATTGATTGTTGTTTAACGCCGCACTCAGTAATATTCCGGGTATATGGCAGCCGTCTGTAAATAATCGACTCTGGTCCAGACAATCCAGTGATCGACAGCATGAGCAACGATCTATGAAGTTGTGATACGATAACAGGCATCAACCAAGTCAGCGATCCTGACCACCCAATCCCGTTAGTGGCACCTTACGACAAGCATGTGTGACTCGGACCAATTCTAACTTGGGTTGTATTATAAGAATTGTATTTGTAGACATGTATCTTTAAAAAACATACATACTAAATATTAAGCGAGAGAATTATCTTATCATGGCACGAATCGGACTAGATTCATTAATAAAGTAATCTGAATCAGCTGTGTGAAGCTCCAAGGGATATCAACCGTTCTAGTTCTGTAAATGTTGGCATACAATATAAAAGTCCATTTACAAGGCCTCACTTCCATTATGCAGGCAAGTTAATCACTGGAACTTAATCATAGCCTTCGACCTTCAGCAAGCTAATCCAGTTGCAACATAACAACGTATGGTATTTATTTACAATTTCTTTGTTATTTACAACACGACGTTTCTGGGTTACTTCTTGCCCCTTCATCAGTTTCAAGTATTATTGATAATATTTCTATGCTGTCTCATTCAGGAATAATGGAGGGAGGCCCTCAACATTGACCATATACCAATCAGTGGAGAAGCTTACTTCTGGTCCCCTGTGATTGATCAACAAAGGACGATCGTCAACACAGAGGAACAACTGCCTTCAACAATACCTGTGCATACGGACATAGTCTATCTGTTGATGTCTTACATAAGGTGCGTCAGTTGTGAGTAAGTCTATCAAAGCCTACATGGAGTGGCAAGCGAGCTGGGCGACGGAAAGGCATATCAAGGTTGCCACTTATGTGTTTTTGAGACATTTAATTCTTTTTCAAATGTTCAAACTGTAGATAATGCAAACCTGATTACCGTACATCCACTAAAGAAATCTTCCCACTTGAAATTTTGTTTGTGGAATGCACAGTCAGCCAGGAATAAGTCTCTGTACAATGCTGATTCACTTACTGAACACAGTGTAGATATTCTGTTCATCACAGAGTCATAGCTGAAGAGTCAAGGTGATGAGCCCAAGATTAAGGAAATGACTACTTCTGCTTACTCTCTTTAACATGTTGACGCGAACATTCTTCTGGAGGTGATAGGGCTGTTATCTATAAAACACCCTTGAACTTGGTAGTATATAGAACTTCCACATCTTCATTTTCTTCTTTTGAAATGATGGAAGCATTTTAACAGTTAACAGTCAAACGCTACACTTGATTTGCCTGTATAGGTTACCGCCATCAAAGGCCAACAAGTTATCCTCCTGCCAGTTTTATGTTAATTTTTCAAAACTATTGGATGATATCATTTTGGAAAATAAAATCAGCTATTGATGTCTGATGTTAACATTCATTATGACAAGGCATGTAAACCTGAGGTCAAGAAATGTGTCAAGCTGTTGGAGTCACATGGGTTGTTGCTCGACATTAAGATGTGGTGGAAAACGTCCCCGTTGAAGATAGACAATCATCTGATCACTTTTGGATAATTGTAAAACTGAATTTTCTAAAACCAGCTGAGGAACCTGTTGAAGTTCAGTGTAGAAATCTTTAGCTTGTTTTCCGTGAAGACTTTGCTAGGGATCTTCGGTCTTCAAAGTTAACCTTCAGAGGATGTGAATGTACTTGCTGATCTCAATAACACAACACTGGTTCAACTCTTGGATTCTCATGCCCCTCGTGTCACGAGATACAGGCGACTCAGGCATGAACCACAGTGGTACAATGATAACATACTTCTCGCTACAACCCACGGGCGACTCAGGCATGAACCACAGTGGTACAATGATAACATACTTCTCGCTACAACCCACGGGCGACTCAGGCATGAACCACAGTGGTACAATGATAACATACTTCTCGCTACAACCCACGGGCGACTCAGGCATGAACCACAGTGGTACAATGATAACATACTTCGCTACAACCCACGGGCGACTCAGGCATGAACCACAGTGGTACAATGATAACATACTTCTCGCTACAACCCACGGGCGACTCAGGCATGAACCACAGTGGTACAATGATAACATACTTCTCGCTACAACCCACGGGCGACTCAGGCATGAACCACAGTGGTACAATGATAACATACTTCTCGCTACAACCCACGGGCGACTCCAGGCATGAACCACAGTGGTACAATGATAACATACTTCGCTACAACCCACGGGCGACTCCAGGCATGAACCACAGTGGTACAATGATAACATACTTCTCGCTACAACCCACGGGCGACTCCAGGCATGAACCACAGTGGTACAATGATAACATACTTTCGCTACAACCCACGGGCGACTTAGGCATGAACCACAGTGGTACAATGATAACATACTTCGCTACAACCCACGGGCGACTCCAGGCATGAACCACAGTGGTACAATGATAACATACTTCTCGCTACAACCCACGGGCGACTCAGGCATGAACCACAGTGGTACAATGATAACATACTTCTCGCTACAACCCACGGGCGACTCAGGCATGAACCACAGTGGTACAATGATAACATACTTCTCGCTACAACCCACGGGCGACTTAGGCATGAACCACAGTGGTACAATGATAACATACTTCTCGCTACAACCCACGGGCGACTCAGGCATGAACCACAGTGGTACAATGATAACATACTTCTCGCTACAACCCACGGGCGACTCAGGCATGAACCACAGTGGTACAATGATAACATACTTCTCGCTACAACCCACGGGCGACTCCAGGCATGAACCACAGTGGTACAATGATAACATACTTCGCTACAACCCACGGGCGACTCAGGCATGAACCACAGTGGTACAATGATAAGATACTTTCGCTACAACCCACGGGCGACTCCAGGCATGAACCACAGTGGTACAATGATAAGATACTTCTCGCTACAACCCACGGGCGACTCAGGCATGAACCACAGTGGTACAATGATAACATACTTTCGCTACAACCCACGGGCGACTCAGGCATGAACCACAGTGGTACAATGATAAGATACTTCTCGCTACAACCCACGGGCGACTCAGGCATGAACCACAGTGGTACAATGATAACATACTTCTCGCTACAACCCACGGGCGACTCAGGCATGAACCACAGTGGTACAATGATAACATACTTCTCGCTACAACCCACGGGCGACTCAGGCATGAACCACAGTGGTACAATGATAACATACTTTCGCTACAACCCACGGGCGACTTAGGCATGAACCACAGTGGTACAATGATAACATACTTCTCGCTACAACCCACGGGCGACTTAGGCATGAACCACAGTGGTACAATGATAACATACTTTCGCTACAACCCACGGGCGACTCCAGGCATGAACCACAGTGGTACAATGATAACATACTTTCGCTACAACCCACGGGCGACTCCAGGCATGAACCACAGTGGTACAATGATAACATACTTCTCGCTACAACCCACGGGCGACTCAGGCATGAACCACAGTGGTACAATGATAACATACTCTCGCTACAACCCACGGGCGACTCCAGGCATGAACCACAGTGGTACAATGATAACATACTTCGCTACAACCCACGGGCGACTTAGGCATGAACCACAGTGGTACAATGATAACATACTTCGCTACAACCCACGGGCGACTCAGGCATGAACCACAGTGGTACAATGATAAGATACTTTCGCTACAACCCACGGGCGACTCCAGGCATGAACCACAGTGGTACAATGATAACATACTTTCGCTACAACCCACGGGCGACTCAGGCATGAACCACAGTGGTACAATGATAACATACTTCTCGCTACAACCCACGGGCGACTCCAGGCATGAACCACAGTGGTACAATGATAACATACTTCGCTACAACCCACGGGCGACTCAGGCATGAACCACAGTGGTACAATGATAACATACTTCGCTACAACCCACGGGCGACTCCAGGCATGAACCACAGTGGTACAATGATAACATACTTCTCGCTACAACCCACGGGCGACTCAGGCATGAACCACAGTGGTACAATGATAACATACTTCTCGCTACAACCCACGGGCGACTCAGGCATGAACCACAGTGGTACAATGATAACATACTTCTCGCTACAACCCACGGGCGACTCAGGCATGAACCACAGTGGTACAATGATAAGATACTTCTTGCTAAAACCCACAGGCGCAGGACGGAGCGTAAGTGGAGAAAAAACAGGCTTGAAACGCATCGGCAGATGTACAACATGCCTCGTAAAGAATTAAACCAACAAATTCGTGATACAAAGTCAAGGCATTACAACGATATTGTATTCACCAATCAGCAGAATCCAAAAGCACTCTTTACTCATCTGTTTTCCTTACTTGAAAAGACATCAAGCACTACTCTACCTAATGATTGACTCTTGCAAACGACCGTGGCAAGTTTTTTCTTCTAAGATTGAGAAGATTAGGCAATAGTTTTCTCTTGATTCAATTGCTGTAACTGGTGCTGTCTTTCAAGGTGAGAGTTTGGATTCACCCGCTCACAGAGGAACAGATTCTCTCATCATCAAACAATCAGAGGGCACAACGTGTGCACTTGATCCAGCCACTACTATATTTGTCTTGGAATATCTAGATATTTTACTTCCTGTGTTCACTCAAATGTCAACTTAAGTTTGAAATGTGGAATTGTTCCAGATTGTTCAAGCATGCAGTTGTGAAACCCTTGCTGAAAACCTGGTTAAGTCTCTACCTGTTTTATTAACTATGGGCCTGTTTCTAATCTTCCTTGTCTCTCCAAGGTACTTAAGAGAGCTGTGAAGGTGCGCCTTGTTAATATGTAACGGTTGTCTTCCAAGTTCGCCATATACCATACAAGAGTTTCTCAAACATGCAGCAAGTTTAAGAAATATAAGGTGAACTCGTTCAATTAAGTCAAGATTTCCAAAACCCCATACCTCTGAGCTATTTGTTAAGATAGGAACAACTAAAGTATCAAATAATGCTAATACCGTTTCCGAAGGTAGGTTAAAGTTACGAGCTTTCTTAAGTGATATATGCATTGCTTTTAGTGCATTATCACATAACGTTTTTATTCCGCTTTTAAATCGTCTATTTCTATGCATATTAATCCCAAGATATGTATGGGTATCAACTATTTCTAAAAGTTTCTTACCCTGAAAGAATGTTAGTTTAGAGGATTTAGTTGGTCCTCCTCCAAATATGAGTAATTTAGTTTTACTGATATTCACATTCAACTTCATTGAAGTTGAGTAATCACAAAAAGCATTAAGTGACTGTTGTAAGCCTTCTGGTGTAACATAAAAAATAACTGTGTCATCAGCGTAAAAGTAATACAATGAATTGTATCCACAAAATGACATCGGAGTTATCTGGGCACTTGATATTGACACTTTCCCCTGCACAACCTTTTGATAACAAATATGGTTCCAAATCATTTAAGAATATTGAGACCAGTAGCGGAGAAATGTTCTCTCCTTGCCTTACTCCGGTGAGGCATGGGAAGTAATCTGAATAAGTATTATTTACCTGAACATGAGTTTTGATATCTTTATACATGTTTATTATTAATGTAAGGATTTTAATTTTAATACAATTTTTCAGCATTTTTTACTATAGTCCTACTCTCCAAACTGTATCAAAAGCCTTGGGGAAATCAATGAAAGCACAACACAATTACTTTCCAATAACTTTAAGAACTACAAACGTAAATGGAGACCACATGTGCTGTCGGCCCTAATGAAATGTTTACGAAATCCAGAGTGGGCGGAGGATAAACTCGCGTTTTTATCAAGAAAGTTTGAAAGTCGCATATTAAGTATTCGTGTGAACAGTTTCCCCAGGCAGCTTAAAATTGTGATAGGTCTATAATTCCTTGGATCTTTGGTATCACCTTTATTGGTACCATTAAGCCAAAATTCGGGCAAACAAGTTGAAGAATTCAACATAAACCGGTGCTAGGACACCAACCGAATCAATAAGGTAATCGTTTTCTACCTGATCTACACCCAAGGCTTTATTTCTTTTCAAATACTCTGTTGCTTTTGTGATTTCCTGTAGAGTTATATCGTCATTCAATTCTGCACAGTCATATGTTTCTGATATAGAATCAGTTTCAACAGCGCTCTCGTTATCATTACAGATTACCTTTTCAGCACTATTTTGAGATTTAAAATGCTTGAAAAAGATATCAATATCTGGCATTTCTTCATTCAATGTTTGTTCCATGTTTATATTAAATAACTTCCAGAATTCACAAGGCGAGTGTTTTTTCTGAATTTCTCAACATGTCCTACAACTGCTGTTCATATTCTCGAATGTTTCTATCCATACATTTCTTGTACTCTTTTGAAGTTTTACGAAACAATTCTTTGTTCGAGATATTATTATTATTTTTAAAACGAAAAATTGTTTTCTGTAAAATGTACATTCATTTCCGAACCAAGCTTCATGTTTACGTTTTACGTGCTTGTTATTAACAAATTGTGTACGGATCTCAAATGTTTCTCGTGCAGCGTTAGTAAGCATGTGCATGATGTTCACGATACCCGGGTCACAGCGACCTGTGCGCGCATCGCGGGTCGACTGTAATACATTGTTTATGAGTTAAATATCTAGACTATTGACAAAAGAGTGAGATTTCGAACTATCATATCTACGTAGTTTCGGGCCAACGTTTTCCGATGGACTGTAAGAAATACTTGGATTACCGTGACTTGAATCAGGTGAATTTAGGTGATGCCAACCAATAGTCTGTTACATTGGTATCCTTGCAAGTTGTTTTACCCATCAATTTATCTTGGCCAATCCTACCACTACAAATAAACAAACTCAAATCTCTGCATATATCTATCAGTTTAGTACCATAGTTATTTAGCTTATCATTATCTTGTGTTCCACGTACATGAAGCAAATACTGCGCATCAATAATAGATTCAGGTTCTGACGTTTCATCAATATCTGCATTATCCAACTCAAATTCATACTTCAAGAATTCATCAACAAATTTATCATCACATAAGGTACCTGTTCTTGCATTACAGTACCCTAATAAAGAGACATATGGGCTTTTAGCAAGGTAATTTAAAATTGACTGTTCAGTATCATGAAAGGTATCTGTATTTGCATATTTAGATTCTTCAGGTGGTTTGTATGGTACAGTCTGTTTGGGTCAAAATGATATCGATGAATCACGATCTAACTTCAAATCGGTTCATGATCAAACATATATTTCAACGCAGAGTGTAATGTAAACATCAGCCCAACTCTGGAAAAAAGTTTCATGACGTTTGTTCCCAAAATAGAAAAGTTTCCTTTGCAAACTATTATCATTTTGTTTTGATTTTCCGTGTGAAGTTTTACGAGGGCAGAGTGTACTTCGTTTAGAGCGTCTGAAAGTTTGAACGTGGTATTGTTGCGACCCACATCAGATTTTATGATACCCCAGATAAGTTCTATTCGATTGAGATCGCAATGGAAGGGCGGTATACGTAAAGTTTCATGGCCATGAGCTTTGAGATATTGATGTACCTTATACATTTGTGTGGGTTTTTTTTGCACTTTATAATGCTATACAAAACAGGTTTAGTTGCGTTTGATGGAAACGGAATATCTTGGTTTTTTTCTTGCCATACTAGCATATCACTTATCCTGCTGATGGATGTTGGAGCTTTTGCATCTGGATCCTGCACGCTATAATATGGTGCGTTGTTCATAACAATTAAACATTTTTGAGGAAGTGCTGGTACCATCTGTTTTTCACAGGAAACATCACCTGTGTCCACGAGAGAATTGAAACAGTAAGATAATGGTGTTTGAACACGGGTTATAGTAAAAACGGACCCCAGCGAAAACGGCCCAAAACAATTTGAGACAACGGCCACCGCTGCTGGAGAAAACGGCCATTATATATAACAGAAAACTATCTGCATTTTGCTTTTATTTTCTCAACAGCAATATCATAATAGGAAGGTAACAACAATGATAACATAGTCATGTCAACGTTTCAGGTTGTACATCTCAACAGAATGACTGTTTGCGGCAGAATGCTCGTCAAAGTACTCTTCATTTGTTTGTCTCTGAAAAATGCAAGATATATTATAATACTATATTTTTCACATACAGTCAAATCCCGATGAGTCGATTCGCTGGGGACCAAGTAATAAATTCGACTTATCAATTTATTCGAGACATAGGTATGTCTATGAGGGTAAAAAAAAAAGATGATCGAATATTGAACAATTCCTTTATTTAGCACATCATATCAAAATATAGCACACCAATACATTAGGTGACATAGATAATGGAAACAAATAATATATACATATGAACACATTTCAATACTAGCACAATGAAATACAAAATACATGTAACTCTTAAAATCCATGAACAAAATCTATCGGCAATCGACAGATATACATTGTGCCATCTTGAATCTTGTTGAAACAAAAAGACGAACTCAATTCTGCAAAAAGTCTGACATTAATGTTTGTTTCTGTGAATTTCTCTTACAATTTATCCCCAAATTCGCGGACGCTTGCCAAGTGGGAAAAATGTTCATTGCTTGTACCTGGGACCGACTCGAGAAATTCCTTCAGTCCTTGACAGAACTTTATCGCTTCCGATACCGATGGTGGTGGTTTCACGACAGGGTGTGTGTCGTCTTCATCATCAGACGAGTCGTCGTTGTGACAGGTCCTGGGACCCAGCACTGACTCGATGATGTCGGCATCAGATGAAGGGGCACATGTTTCAATGTTGTCATCGACACTTACATAGTCGGTCAAAGTCACATCACCTGGAGGTACATGTACATGTAATCTGGCTAGGGGGATGTCATCTTCATCGTCAGATGCACATGGGCGTCGGGAGGTGCGGCCTCTCTCAGAACGAATCCAGCGTGGCGGTAGCAGTTGGAGATTGTTACTGGCTTTACTTTCTGCCAAGCATGTCGTAACATGCGCATTGCATCAAGCACTGTGATTACACATTCCTTGCTGTCGTTGATGGCTGCTATGTAGCGGTCAAGAGCTGAATTCCTGTAGTGGACCTTCAGATTATTGTTGTTATTGATAATAAATATGATGAAACGTGTACTAAAGAGATAAATAGAATACATAAACCCTATCTATCAAATAATAGTAATGGAAGTTTTTCTTAAAGAGATAAGTGTCGTCACCTCCTCAACAGTAGCGGCAGCCGACCGGAAAGGATTATTTCCGGCTTGTTCTTCACACGTCAACAATTAATTATTGAATGAACACGGGAAGATGTTATCATTACTCAGTGGTTGGCGGTGAAAGTATTAGATACGATGATCTCACGCTCACGTCAGTCAGTTCACAGGCAGTTGCAGGGTGATTGGATATCTTCACCTGACTCGTGATACAAATTTAAATTAATCAAATTTAAAAGATTTAAACTATAGATGACAATACAATATAAAAAAATATAGATTTCCAAAAACTGAAGGTGGATCACTATACAAGGAACCATGGAAGAACAAACGTTATAATTAGTTAAAAGAGAGTTCTGTGGATATCGAAACTAAAAAAAGCCAATCAATCAATTTTTAAAAGCGTATCTGCAATGAAGTAAATATCTATTATTTAGGATATATATGATCATATAATCTCCTTTGATCTCGGTGCAACTACGTTGGCCGTTTTCTCTAGGCACAGAGGCCGTTTTTTCTAGTTTCGGAGGCCGTTCTCTCCAGCGCGGGGGCCGTTTTCTCGGGGTAGGTTTTCTCCATATCCCTTGGACACAAGGTCTTAATTCGAGGATGTTGGGTGTTGAGGTGCTGTAGTAGTGAGGTGAGATCCTGGTCTTTCCTGAGGATGACAAAGGTGTGATCCACCTTCTTATACCCTATCAACCAAGAATCAGGACTTCACAAAAAGAAAACTCTTGGAAGCCATCGAAATCCGCCGCCACAAACCATTGATCAACAGAGACCAAGGATACTACATACCATCGGCCCATGAAGAACTAATCAATCTATAGACTCTATAAAGCATCCAATCAGGTTGTTATCACAACATAATTCCCCTTGTTGATTGGCTTCGTTCCCAGTCTCATTTGTTGTTCTTAGTCTCCCACTGGCCTTTCATAAGTATGTACCAGTTGTTATTCAATTACATGTTGTTGTTTATGTTAATCTGCTGTTGTCAAAACATACTGTGTATATATACTCCACTACATCTGGTTGTAATCACTTTTAGCTTGATAACGATGCAAGAATCTACATCGAAACGTCGCTCTAGGCAATAAATAAGAAGTTGTCATCCATAAAGTTTGTATGTTTCATTTTGAGTCACCAATTTCTAGAATGCCCATCAAACAATTAAACGTAAAAGATATGCAACTGAGGAAGGAGAAGATTGAGTCATGGTCAGACATTTCGGGGCCAATTGGCTCTTGACCAGAATAGTTTGTATCTGAAAGAGGTTAACGCGGGCGTCTAATAGAAGTTTTGGGTCTGCTGCCACTTGAGCATTCGGGGCGGTGGGGTAGCCTAGTGGTTAAAGCGTTCGCTCATCACGCCGAAGACCCGGGTTCGATTCCCCACATGGGTACAATGTGTGAAGCCCATTTCTGGTTTCCCCCCGCCGTGATATTGCTGGAATATTGCTAAAAGCGGCGTAAAACTAAACTCACTCACTCACTCACTTGAGCATTCTGCTCTTACAAAGTGACTATATTTAAGGTTCTGTTAATAATATAGAAGTTGTAAATCCATACCATACGTTGTTGTGTTACCTTCCAATTTCTAAATGCCCATCAAGCATCAGCTGCAGCACTTACGAAATCATCTTCTGCACAGTTTGTTCAACGATTTTCATCAAAGACATTGGGATATTTTAAGAAAATTTTGCGTATCCTAAGCTGATGCTTCAGTGAAAACAATGATGTCCAATGTTATTCTCCAACTGATCTTATGTTCTCGTCTTTTTTAAAGGTGAACTACTGGCTTCGATTTTCTTGTGCCCCATTGGTGCCACTGGCGAGGCACGTTCAACAACGACCTGATATTATCACTATTTCGTGGCGATCCATACACACGTGGCAAAACTTTCCTATGAATAAGGAAAGATTTTTCTTTCACTTTACATGTAAATATATTACAAACACAGATTGTAGGGATTGTTTTGCATTAAGCATCATGGTGAAATAGCTCCAGCTCAGTTTCTTACACACTTGTTAGTAATTCCGATTTCGATTTATCATGTCGGGTTTCAGAAAACATTCTTACTGAATCAAAACATCCATCAACATTCCATTGTTTAAGCGTAAATTTTGACATCATTGGTAGTTCCGGGTTGAATGTGTAAATTGGGCTGATTGTGTTAATCGGTTTCAGAAACCATGTTTTCCCGCACAATTACTTGTGGTGTCAAGAGTGAATTGAAACAATATGGTAATATTACATATCTGTTGGCTAAAGAACTCTGTGTGAAACCAACAATACAAAAACCAAAAATGCAAAACACGTTTCCATACCAGTCTGTACCTACCTCCACCGTTACGCATACATAAGTATGGGAACCTGATGAGTGCTCCAGAGCCCATGCTGTAGCCAAGGATGGTGGTCAGGTAGTCCAAGTGGTGCCGCCATCGTTCACGTTCCATAGCTAGATGTAACACAGCTCTCTGTATTCTGTCGCCTTGTCAACTGACGTGCTGTTGAAGCACACCAGTTACTTTACTCATGTGATCTTGTCCTGGATGACTGCGTGTGCACATATCAACGCACATGTAATAACATGATGTGCATTTAGTAAGTGAGTATGGTTTTGCACCACTTTTAGCAATATTCCAGCAATATCCCGGCGGTGGACATCAGAAATGGGCTTCACACATTGTGCCCATGTGGGGAATCGAACCCAGGTCTTCGGCGTGATGAGCGAACGCTTTAACCACTAGGCTACCCCACCGATTCATATGAATTTTAGACATTATTTGTGAGCAGGACAACATTTCTGGCTATGAGAGTCTGGATATCATAATCCAGTTTAATGAGTAACACTGGTCTCTCACATGTATGGATAGCTTGTCCAAAAATGTCTACTATTTGGAATAGCGATAAAGAAAACACACAGTTCAGGAAATGCCACCTTGTCTCTCTGACAATGAGCCAAACAATGATAACTCCCAAACTGTGTGAGAGCGACTGGGTTAAATGTAAGATCCCTGTTGAGGCCATTATTGCGACGAGTATATGCTGAAAGGTTCTTCAAAGACTGGAATGAGTTTCAACTGTTGGGGTTTTCAGATCAGACTTCGCAACTATTTGACAATGAACATGGCAGGTTGCACAAATTTGGCACATCATGCAAATTAGGTCAAAGGAAATTAGTCAACAGTGTTACTCACCAAAAACTAATACCAAAGGTATTTTTTTAATCTTTTTGATGAACAATTTGATGGAAAAAGCCTAAATTCCTTATCTGAGTTTCCAGTTTCGATTATTCACAGGTCGATGTCACATAGCTCGAAAATTACTCAGTGTGGCGTTAAAGAACAAATAACAATTAACCAGACCCTTGATTTTTAAGTTTGATTATCAAATCGAGGGACATTATGACCTTCAAAAGGCCTGATGTCTATAATACATGAAATCATGTGACGGACATACCCCATGCACTTGTCTAGCTAAAGGTCATTTTGGACGCCATTTTCAAGATGGCCGGCATTATTCATTGCTTTTCCAAATCACAGAAATAATCACAATATACAAGAGAATTTACAATTTTTAAACTATATTTGTTTTGATGAAATGTGTATGTAACTATATTTTTGGAACTGGTTTTGTACAGTAAACGTTTCACTATTATCAAATTACATTGAAACGACAAATTTTACGCTAATTTCAGAAACATTAAGGAACTTGTTTCTGCAATGATTAGTTATCACTGACTAAGATTGTTAGTTCCTGTATAAATTCAGCCGAGTCCATGCAGGTAGCACAAGTACTGTAAGTCTCCATAGTCCCTAGTATGGTGATCTACCTTCAGTTGTTGCCGATATATAGCCCGTATATATATTGTATCATTTAGAAAATGTCATTTTATGGTTACTTGCTACTTTTATATCTAAAGCTGTTATATTCTAGTTATTTTACTCTCCTTTGTTGACAGGTTTTCATTAAACGTTGTTTTTATTAATCCGTAGGTTTCATAGTATCACTGAAATATTGCGGATGCGACTTCAGATGTTGACCTACTCACTCAGTTATCATTGAGAAACACGTTTTCATGCACTGCTAAACCTGTCTTCAGTCCTTAAATGAAATTCTTTGTTCTCAAAAGGTACACATCTCCGTTTCCTTACCCTATGTATGGTGAAATGTCTGCATTTTAGATTAATACCATTTTTTCATTCTTTATTAATGACCTACATGCCCTGGGAGAGGCAAATTCGCAGCCTTTCCGATGACAACATCGACAGTGGATATTCTGCTTCGCCTACTCCGTGCTGATTGAGAAGACAGCTGGCATCTTCATCCAGCTTGCATCAGAACAAAACCAACTCTGTCCGGTTTCTTCATATATACTGTGCTCAGATGAAAGAGTGAGTGAGTGAGTTAAAATTCTACATCGCATCGGCAATAGTACAGCCATATAGCGATGAAAACAAGGTAATCAATTTAAAATATCTGTCCACATACGACAGTAAAACCAACTAGACTATCACAGATATATATTTAAAACTAGTTGTTAAATTTAAAATACTTTAACTATAGGGGACGATACAATATAAAAAACAGGCTATAGATCGCCAACAACTGCAGGTAAATCACCATAGCAGGAACCATGGGGACTTACAGTGCCTTTGCTACCTGCATAGACCCTAGTTCGATTTACACCATCCCTTCAGCTACTGGCGATTGTAGGAAATGTTTAGCCGAATATTAACAGAAAAAAACTACGTTTAAAAATCTGGTAAGCTTAAATTCAACTTTGAAAGTTTTGGGACTTACGTACCCTCTCAGGAGGACAATAGTTTTAGAATACTTTCACCCCCTTTGAGGGTACAGCCAGTAACAATTGCAGTTGCTAATTATACTACCATGTTTAAAATACCATTCATCTATTTACAAAACATATTATTCAAAATTTATCTAATTATTCTATGTCTCTTCAAAATTCAATTATTAAATGATAATTAACATTACTAAAAAGATCCTTCAATGTTTTGACATTGAAATATTTATCCCTTGTAATGGAAAAATCAATACAGTCAAGCAGGACATGCTTGACCGTGATTCCTTCATCCCAAGGGATACAAAACGGAGGATCTTCACCTTTAAGCAAATATTCATGTGTATATCTTGTGTGGCCAATACGACATCGTCGTATGATGACCTCTTCAAATCTGGACTGACAACCCAAGTAGGCGTAACCGATATAAGGTTTTATTGCATGTAATTTATTAATACACTTGGGTGTCCCACTTCTTCTGCATCAGATCACGGATGTAAGCTCTAAGGTCACCTTGATAATCAGAGTATGGAATAAGAAGTGGTGTCACAGATTTGTTGAGGGCTGCCTTGGCAGCAAGATCGGCCATCGTGTTACCAGAAATGTCAACTTGGCTGGGTAACCAACAGAGGACGATGTCGTATTGGCCAGTAGCAAGATCATTATATAATTCAATAATTTCGATTGAAAGTGGATGTTTGCAAGAAAGAGTTTTAATAGCCTCAAGGCAGCTAAGAGAGTCAGAAAATATATATTGTTTATATTTAGGATTTTTTTAAATGTATTTTCAGCGTTAGCTACTGCTGTGAAAATAGAGCTGTTATTTGGTAATAGAGAAGATATTGTTCTGGATCGAATGACAGTGACACAAGCAACTGCGCCACCATCCTTTGACCCATCTGTAAATAAGGATTTGTATGTATTATATTTACTTTTTAATTGATTATATTCTTGTTTATATTGTAATTCATTAGTTTCTGATTTCTTATACTTTGTCAGTGTTAGTTCAACATGTGGACTCACTAATTGCCAAGGAGGAGAAGAAAGAAGACGGGAAGGAGATATATTTCCAGCTCAATGCCGGCAGCAGAAATGAATGGTTTGATTCTTAAACCAAGAGGCGGAACAAGAGAAGACTTTTTGGTGTACAAATCCTAATAAAGAGGATTAAAGACACAGTTAAATGCAGGGTTACACTCGTTAGAATACAGTTTTGTTATATACTGCAAGGACAATTTCATACGGCGTTGTGTAAGAGATGGCTCTTAGGCCTCAACACAGAGACTGTCAACAGGAGAAGTTCAAAAGGATCCAAGACGGAATCTTAGACCTTGATGGTGGACAGAATCAAGAATTTTAAGGTTACGTTTGCAGGCTCCACCATATACGATGGAGCCATAATCAAGTTTCGAACGGACCAGTGATCGATATAAATGTAGGAGGGTAGCTTGATCCTCTCCCCACTAAGACTTGGAAACGACTTTTAACAAGTTAAGCGCCTTCAGGCACAATTTTTTAAGATATTTGATATGCGGAAGAAAAGTTAAATGGGAGTCGAAAATTAGGCCCAAGAACTTGGCCTCCTTTACAACTTTGATGGGAGTGCCATTTAAAGATAGTTCTGGGTCCTTATGAGGCTTATATTTCCTTCAAAAGTGTAGACAATTAGTTTTTTACTTAGATAATTTAAAGACAAATTCAAGACACCATTTATTTATTTTGTTTAAACATAATTGCAGTTGCCGTTCCATCGTGTGCATATTTTTTTTTAAATATCAAAATCGTCCACAAAAAGTGATCCATCAATTGAATTATTTAAAACCTTGGATAAACTGTTGATCTTGATACTAAATAGAGTCACAGACAAAATACTGCCTTGTGGGACACCCAGATCCTGATTATAATAAACAGACAGGGTTGAACCCACTCGGACTTGAAATTGCCTGTCTGTTAAAAACTGTGATATAAAAAGAGGTAAACGACCCCTCAAACCGAAGTCATGTAAATCCTTCAAAATGCCATGCCTCCAGGTGGTATCGTATGCTTTCTCTAGATCAAAGAATATCGATGCAGCATGTTGTTTATTTACTATTGCATTTTTAACAAAGGATTCTAAACGTACCAAATGATCAATGGTACCACGATTTTTCCTGAAACCACGTTTAATATTTGTTATAAGGTTATTGGTTTCAAGATACCATGTTAATCTATTGTTTATCATTCGTTCCATGGTTTTTCAGACACAACTCGTTTAAGAGATTGGTCTGTAATTAGACGGATCAGTATGATCCCGGCCAGGTTTTGGAATAGGGACTACAATGGCATTACGCCAGGGAAATTCCCTGAAGTCAATATTGAATCAAAAATATTTAGCAGTGTTCCCAAACATGATTCAGGTAAATGCTTCAGGAGCTGATAGTGGATATCATCAGCCCCTGTGGCTGTATCATGAGTTTGGACAAGGGCGGTATGTAGCTCGTGTAATGAAATTAATTCATTATAATCTTCACCATTGTCTGACTTAAAATTGATTCTTTTCTTCTCCTGTTGTTTCTGGGGGGTTTTAAACTCAGGGACATAATTTGATGATGAAGAATGTTTGGCAAGAGTTTTGCCAAGTATATTGGCTATTTCAACTTTATTAGTTATTAGATTGTCACCATCCTTCAGATGGTGTACAGTAGATTTAGAACCTTTGCCCTTTATTCTTTGGACCATGTTCCACACCTTTGACATAGGTGTACATGAATTTATTTAAGAAACATTATTCCTCCAAGACTGACACTTATATTGTTTAAATGAGCGTCGAGCTTTGGCATTTACAATTTTAACTTTATCTAAATTATGGACTGTAGGATGTCGGCGAAATTGTTTCTCAGCTTTCTTCCTACTCTTTCTGGCCTGTTTACATTCATTTTTGAACCATGGTTTACGAATATGTGGAAGTGCTGAGGACTTGGGTATAGCTTGGTCAGCAATGTTGTTAAGAATATCTGAAAACAACTGTATAGGATCTTCACTGTTCGCAAAAATATCATGTTTTCAGTGATCAGCACATAGTGTCTTATACAATGACCAATCAGCCCTAGCGAAATTCCTTCTTATAAAAGGTGAATCATCACCAGGGTTGATGTTTTGAGAATGGTGGGGAAATGATCACTCCCACATAGGTCATCATGGACCATCAATTCTAATTCATTATATAAGTTGGAATCGGCGAGGGACAGATCCAGGGAAGAATATGTTCCCGTAGCTGCATGTAAATAAGTGGCTGAATCGCCATCTTACAGTCTTAAGATTTGTATTAAGTGAGACAAGGCTATGTATGACACCCTGCCGCACCAAAATTGAAGCACCTCCTGTTGCTCTATCTCCTGGAGGAGAGAATGAATGGTAATCACTGTACTGTCGTAAATCAAAGTTATCTGTGCTTATTAGATATGTCTCTTGGAGACATAATGCTGACGGTCGAAAATCTTGAATAAGTAACTGTATTTCATTAAAGTTATTTTAAAGTACTCTGCAGTTCCATTGAATTATATTGGCCAATTGAGTCATGGTGCCTCAATTGGCGATTGTTCATGGGTATATTAGGAGAAGCTACTCCTCCGCCTGTCTTGTGAGGACAGAGTAACCTACATGTCCAGAGGTTCAAACGAGTTTTGAAGAGGAACCTCGGAAGGTGAAGAGACAATAGGTGGTTGGTTTCTGTTTAACTTTTTTCCTTTTTTCTTTTTGGTTTAGTCAGTAGCTGTTTGTGAAGTAACTGACTGTGAAGCAGAAGTCTTTGATGTCGCAGGCTGAATTTCAGTTTGTGACCCAGAAGTAGACTGATTTACTGGTGAAGTAGGTGCTTTTGCTGAATAGACAGGTCTTTCAGACTTGACCCAAGTCAAGCCAGTCTGATTAGCAGTAGAGGATGTAGCTACAGTGCGGGTGACTAAGGGATATTCAACTTAGTTGAATTCTGACTTTTTTGAAGCAGCATGTGGGCCTTCACAGTTTGCGCATTTACAGTCATTCTCGCTGTCTGTACTCTCATGATGGTCACCACAGCGGTGACACACCACAGAGTTTCGACATGAGTGAGACCCATGACCGAAATGCTGACACTTGTAACACTGGAGTGGATTGGGGACATACACATCCACCCCGATGTTAACATAACCTGCTTTTATTGAGTGCGGAAGGGAACATCGCGAAAAAGTCAAGAGATAGGTATTATTATAGGTATTATCCCAGGTAGCATGGTAGCATTGGCCCAATGCTGGTACTAGTGCCGCGAGTTACGCTTGTGCCGGCAACGGGCTTACAGCATTGGCACAGCAGTGGGCCACAGCGGGCGAGCCACTGTCTCTCAGCGGCCAGCTGGTACCAGTAGATTCCCAGCAGAGTAGCAGCATTGACCCATGTGTTCTAAATTTAAACACTTTATCAGTTCATCTGCCCGAAGCTACTTTTAGTCGTGAAACTTGAAGATTAACTTACAAATATATCTCAAAAGCCCTTGTCCAGTTTCATACAATCAGTGCACATTTATTTAGGCTATTATAATCTAATTATAATTTATAAAAACTACAAACAATGGAAACTTTTGAAACATATACATTTGCTGCAGACTATCAACTGAGGAATTTCTCCTTTGAGCGGTATCTTCCACCATTGTTCACTCTTGCTCTTGTCCGAGGTTTTACAGATTTCAAGTCCATTTTCCACGTGATATTCTAGGATCTTTTAAAGAAAGGTATAGTCCACCACATAGTCACTGTTTTAAAATATATGTAAACATGTTACTAAAAGATAAATGGGTTATTTGGAAATGGTTGTAATTTGATACGTAAGCACCATTGAGTTAAACGTGGCCATCCTCTCCATTTACTGCAACATTTTGTTTCAGTATTATACTTGTCACTGTTTTCTGTAATCAGAAATACATGTATATACTTTTCAGTACCACATTAGGTAACAATTGCATATCTGACTGACTGGGATTGTTAAATTCTCAAATTATATTTTGAAAAGAAAGTATTTGAAATATACAAAATTGATAGAGTGAAATTTTCATTTTAACATCACATATTAATCAAAATTGAAAAGAACCCCAGAGGTAAGGCAATCTAGAATTGTCAGAATTTCTAGACTTAAGAAGGCTCCTTTAAATTCTTGCTCCAGGGTCTGGACGACAGACTAACTAGAATATTATTTGATTTTTTAGATAGAATTGTACGTTGTATTTACCGGTATATTGACTTTATCAAGATGAATGACTCGTATTGGACATCTCGTCGTAAAGTTAGAAAAAGGGTTTCAAATCATTTAGAAGCTTTGGCATCAGCCAGCAAATATGATTTATTTGAAAACCAATATAATGCTGAGGAAACTCTAACATCAACGTCTGTATCACAAGCAAGTCCATTTTTAGCATCTACAACAACATTTTTCTGATGAAGGCTCATGTAGTGATGAAGATGTCGTTAATGATGAAGATGAATATGACACAATTTATGAATTTGAACAAAATGCAAGTCATGATTTTCAAAAAACTAGCCATGCAACAAGTAGTTCTGAAAATGACAGCTCTGAAAATGAATATCGAGACAAAGATGAAATAATGATGTCAAAACTTAGCGAATGGGCAGTCAAATACCAGGTTCCTCATAGAACAATTTCGTCACTATTAGAAATTCTACGTAATGACTACCCTTCTCTTCCTAAGGATCCACGTACATTGCTTCTTACTCCTCAGAGTTACGCTGTGAAAAACATTACAGGGGGGCAGTACTTTCATTTTGGAATTTCAAGTTCTTTATCATATCAGCTTTCTGATAGAATGGAATTCAATATTCCTGGTAAGCAAGTGAAATTTCAAGTGAATATTGATGGTTTACCTGTTTTTAAAAGCACCTCAATGCAGTTCTGGCCAATACTTGGTAGAGTCATCCATCCCTTTCTTGGTCAACCATTTATCATAGGCCTCTTCTATGGGGCTTCCAAACCACCAAAACTTGGTGAATATTTAAACGAATTTGTAGAAGAAATGAAGGGTCTTGAGCGTGATGGGCTAGACCTCAATGGCCTCAAAATTGAAGTTTCCATTTCATGTTTTATATGCGATACACCAGCCAGGGCGTTTGTTAAAGGAGTGAAAGGCCACAACGGTTACTCTGGTTGTGATAAGTGTCTTCAAAATGGTAAATGGTTGAACAAGATGACATTCCCAGAAACAAAAGCGCCTCTAAGAACTGATCTTCAATTTGATGAAATGGCTGATGAAGAGCATCATTTATTCAGATCACCACTGAATCAATTATCAATAGGTATGGTTACCCAGTTTCCACTTGATTATATGCATTTGGTCTGCCTAGGTGTCATGAAAAAACTGTTGTTTTTATGGATGAAGGGTCCCGTTTCTGTAGGATGTAGAATTGGAGCAACTGCAATAAACAAACTGTCAGATAAGCTAACTCTGTATTCAAAATACATCCCAAGGGAGTTCTGTAGAAAAGGGAGATCTCTCAGGGAAATAGACAGATGGAAAGCAACAGAATATAGATTATTCTTATTATATACTGGGCCGGTTGCCCTAAATGATATTTTGTGCAATGCCGTGTACTTAAATTTTCTGCTTCTTTTGTCGGTATTACCTGTTTAGCAACCCCGCTACTAGTTCCAAATTATTGCGATTATGCCAAAGACAATTTGTGTCTTTTGTTGAACATTTTCGCGTCTTTATGGCAATGATATGGTTGTTTATAACCTGCATGGTTTGGTACATCTATCACAGGATGTAAAAAGGTTTGGTCCCTTGGACAATTTTTCATCTTTTCCTTTTGAAAGCTTCTTAGGCAAATTAAAAAAGCTACTTCGAACACCAAAATGCCCCCTTCAGCAGATAATAAGACGTTTAGGTGAAAGTCAGGTACCTCTTCACAAAGGTAAACATGTTTCTGAGAATCAAGGTGTAAAGTTTGAACATTCAGATGGACCTATTTTATCCAATTTAGGATACGTGACACAATATAAAGAAATCCACATGGACCGATTCTTTTTGTCAAAATCAATTGGAAATAGCTGTGTTAGTATTAACAATGAAGTTGTGATAATAAAAAATATTGTACAGAATGCAAACAAAGATATTTTAATCATATATGCTAAGTTCCTATCCAAAAAAGATTTCTTCACTTATCCACTTAAATCGTCTTCTATTGGAATTTTTAAAGTTTCACATTTAAGTGACCATCTGTACGTTGGGGGGGGGTATCACAAATTCAAAAGAAATATGTTATCTTACCTGAAAAAGAATCATTTATTGTACTTCCTTTGCTACATCTAAACATTCAGTAAAGTGTGTATGTTGTTTCATTGGTACAGAAAACAGTGACATGATACTGCTAATTCTATACACAACCTTTTTAACAGTAAAGATGCTATTCTAATCTGTAAATTCAAGCGACAAGTGCTTTATAACAGGAAATGTACCACATAGTCAAGTTCCAAAAGACTAATGAAGTGGGGATTGTGCCACACACTTGGCTCCACGGAAGAGAGTACTGCTTTTGGCCCAAGTTCAAAAAACAGTAACCAACTGGACAAGGGAGTGAAGACCTGCTGCCTCCCAGACAAGGATACATGGAAACTGTATACCATCACAGTCATGTACAGTAGTGGTAAGTATAAACGACTAAAGCTAATCAGTGTAGTTTAGTTTATCTTTAATTCTGAACACGTTTCATACTAATTCATTCATTTAAAAAATAATTATTATTAAATGATAGGTCATTGTTAACCAGATGACATACTGGCATAATGATGAGTTAATTAAATGTGTTCTATAATAATTACAGAATCGTATGACAAGGTGAGGAGAAAACTACCCCTGGCAACTGATATGTCTAACCTCGACACGGAGGCAGAGGATGATAGAGAGTCAAGGAAAAGAAGGTACCAAAATACATTTGAGTGAATATGGTTAGAAGCGTGAATATAAACATTTAACACTTCTTTAAATAGATATGATTTGTCATCACAAAATTACAAGATGATTGTTACAAAACTAAATAATTGATAATGATTTAGTGTAAAGGCTTCAATTTGAGCTCTTTGAATTGTTTGCATTTCTAAATACATTTTATAAATTCGAACTTATTTTTGATTTCAGACCAACTGGCAGGTACTTGAGTTCGAGCTCCAGCTCAAGTGATGAGGAGACACAAGTGGCAAAGACCAAGGAGTCACGAGCGTCAAAGTCCTCTGTGACCATGCCACCTTCTCCACCTCGCCTTAGAGTTTCTCCCCAGCCGCCTTCTCCTCCTCGCCTTCCAGTCTCTCTACCTGTGGCACCGTCTCCACCCCTACCTACACTGTCGGTCCCGACCAGCCCACGGCGATCCCCCAGGCGACGGATCTTACCCGAACCATGTCCATTGCTGTCCCGACAGGATGTATGGAGGCCCAGTCACTCACCAAGTTCAACAGTGGGGGCAACTAGAGGTGTGTATGATAATAATGGTTAAACATTTATGCTTTATATTACTTATTTAAAAAATGTATCAACTTGATAATGGTAAACATTTGTGCTCAACAGTACTGATGAAAAACTATTTCCACAACCTGCACAATTGTTAATTGTTTATTTTGTTTCTATTTTCAAAACTACCAGGGGAAGTTGTTGAACTTGTAAAGATCGTGGAGTCAACTCGAGCAGTGGCTCTTGAAAATCAGAAGCTGCTTCACCAGGTCCTGAGGATTCTACAGTCTGGCTCCACGGACTTGACACCAGCTGAGGAGTTGCATCTCCCCCCTCAAAACCATCGAGGAACTGAGGGAAACTAATACTTCTCTGGAGGATTCCTCCAGATTGAGATCAGCGGTAAATATTAATTTTGTTTTAGATCAATTTCATTCCTTTCACTACTTGAGTTATTCAAACAATTGTTACAATCCAAGTCCAATTAATAGTGATTGTTGTACGGAATATTACTCTTACATGGCCATAATATATAGTTATACACGCTAGGGAAGTTAATTATTGAAAATTTACAATCCAACAGGTTGGGCAGCTCGGAGTGGCAGGAGGCGTGTCAACAGGAGACACAATACGCAGAGTTTTGACAATGCTAATGACAAACTCGGTCGCCAAGCAGGTGAATTGGAAGGGGACTTCAGGAAAAGAACCCTTCCAACAGATGAGACTGAAGGAAGTTGTTATTAGTAAGTACTCAGTCATACGATCCATTTACGTAAGTTTGACTTCATATAGGACAATACATAATAACAATATACATTAATATGTTAAATGAAATTGGAGAATTATTGATACAGCAGCTTTATTTATTTTTTTCTATCAGCTTCAGTTTCCATTTCAGAGGCAGCACGGAAGAACCCGGTATGTTTAAAGGCGTTCGACTGCGAGCTGGAAAGCCACATTAAATTGTGGTTCCGATATGCTCCGGACAGGGACGGTGGGAGGAGGGAGAGGACCCTGCTTGCCAAGCAGAAGAAGAGCGCTGCTGCTGCTGCTGAGACAAGCACAGAATAAACTGTGTACTTATCTGCTATCCTATTGTATTCATTCATTCAAATTTTTATTTCATTGCATTCTATTATAAGAGAGATAATTAAAGTTGTTAAAATGCATTTAATTTTTTGTTTTCTGTTTTCAACCGCGTATATTCAACTATTTAAGATATATACACATTTCAGCATTATTGAATTTCATATCTCAACACAATTCTAAGGTATTTGTTAAAGTTCTATATTTTTGTACGACATATAATGATATGTGAACATATGTCCTGTTTGTTATAACGTTTTTATTTCATTCTTGTTCAAAAACCTTAGGATTTAACTTACAGTTGGTAATTACTTTAGCAATAAAGTGTCAAAGCCCTACGTTCATTTCAAAGTGCCATCATGTTTTCACAGTATTTTTACACGTGCTGTTTGTTACAAACACAGGAGTTGGGTGGTAGAGAAAACCAAGATACAATTTCTTGGCCTTAATAAATGAAGAACCACATATATAGATTAAAAAGCCAGGAGGATATGATTGGCAAAACAAAGGCACAGTTTTGGCTACAGACTGGCACGCCATCATTGGGCCAATGCTGGGCCAGTACTGGCTACGGATTGGCCTGCCATCATTGGGCCAATGCTGGGCCAACGTTGATAATCAGCATTGGCCCAATGCTGAAAGCCAGCAATGGCCCAATTTTTTTTACAGCAGTGGCCCAATGCTGGCCCAATGCTGGCATGTTACCTGGGATGATACCACGGCAAGAGTTCAACGTCCTGTGCACAGACACAGCAACCCCGATATTGGCAAAGGTCTTGACAGAGAGCAGATTCAGAGATTGCTGTCTCCGTGCACACTCCACAAGAAGCGAGCCACGGATTATACGTGGGCTAGAACATCAGCTCCCACATTGCTGTCTACTGAAACTCAAGCAAAGACTACAAAAGTTACTTCCAGTGTACAAACCATCACTGTACAGACCAAGGCATCTTCTGAGAAGGATTCATCTGCTTCTCAAAAACAA
The DNA here is from genome assembly GCF_003918875.1 of Haliotis rubra. Lineage (NCBI taxonomy): Eukaryota > Metazoa > Mollusca > Gastropoda > Lepetellida > Haliotidae > Haliotis > Haliotis rubra. Next base: position 235,661 of record NW_025767633.1, read on the forward strand.
GCATCAAAATCAGACTCCACTGTAAAACCAAATATGAAAACTACATCCAGACCGAACAATGAAATTCATAAGAAAAATCACAGTAACAGACCTCCAAAGGGGTCAGATGACCAGGTCCAACTATATAATAAGTTTGGATCACTTGAGGACATGGATGTGTCCGACCATACCCAAGGTCGGACTCATAGCTTGTCACCCTCAAGGAAGGTGAGGGGCAGATCTCCTGTCTATCCACCAAGGAAGTAATGTCTTCAGCTATAATTCAATGGAATTGTAGAGGACTCCGAAATAAGTTAAACGTTTTACAGTTATTAAACCAAGATTTTAAACTGTCAGCATTCTGCATCCAAGAAAGCTATCTGAAGCAGACAGATAACTTTGACCTCCGTCAGTTCAGTGCATATCACTGTTTTTCTCCTCCGGGTGATAGAGCCTCTGGTGGGTCATCAATCCTGGTGAGGAACAATATTATCCATAGCTCAGTTCCACTTAAAACAAATCTTCAAGTCGTTGCAGTTCGACTTAAATTACAGGTTGCTTTTACAGGTTGCCTGAATTGCTCTTTGTACATTCCGCCTTCATTGGCTGTCCAACTAACCGATCTGCAGGCTCTTTATGATCATTTCCCAACAATACTAAAACCCGTGAATCCATCTGATGTCCCTCGATCATCGAGATGGAATTTCAAAAAAGGCTATCTGGCATTTATATGAAACTCTCTGTGCTGGAAACTACAACCTGAACTTTTTAATGATATTCCTGATGCCATAAACTGTCTCTCAGATGACCTAAATAAAATAGCTGACGAGTGTATCCCGAAGTCCTCTGCAATTCCACACGTACGAGAACCATGGTTTAACACTGATTGCAAACAGGCTAGGAAGGAAGGCACGGAAGAAAGCCGAGCATTATTGCCGTCGCCATCCTATGGTCCACAATTTAGACAAATTTAAAATTCTAAACGCTAAAGCACGACGTACTTTCAAGCAAAGTCAACGCCACTCTTGGCGCGAAAATACGTATCAAAAATTAATTCGCGCACACCTATATCAAAGGTGTGGAATATGATCCAGAAAATCAAGGTTAAGGGCTCGAAATCTAGCATTCACCATCTGAAAGATGGGAACCAATTATTGACTAATAAATCAGATATTGCAAACAAACTTGGTGAGACATTGGCCAAACATCCTTCCACATCTAATTATGTACCTGAATTCCCAAAATATCAAAAACAGCAAGAAAAGAAAGCTATTAATTTCAATTCAGATAATGGGGAAGATTAAAACGAAACCTTTTCGATACATGAGCTTAATACTGCTCTTGATCAGGCTCATGATACTGCTTCAGGAGCTGATAACATGCATTATCAACTCCTGAAACACTTACCAGAATCATGTTTAGAGACGCTCTTACATATTTTTGATGATATTTGGACATCTGGAAACTTTCCTCCGTCATGGCGTGATGCTATAATTGTTCCCATCCCTAAACCTGGACGTGATCATACTGATCCTTCCAATTAAAGGCCAATTTCACTAACTAGCTACGTTTGCAAAACCATGGAACGTATGATAAATAATCGACTTATTTGGTACTTGGAAACCAATAACCTAATAACAGATTTACCATGTGGTTTCCGTAAAAGCAGAAGTACTATTGATCATTTAGTGCGTTTAGAATCTTTTGTTAAGAATGCCATAATTAATAAAAAAAACATGCAGTGTCGATCTTTATCGATTTAGAAAAAGCATACGACACTACATGGAAACATGGGATTTTACAAGGTTTACATGACTTTGGATTACGTTTGCCTCAATTTATATCCAACTTTTTAAATGACAGACAATTTCAAGTCCGAGTGGATTCCAACCTGTCTGACCATTACAATCAGGATCAGGGTGTGCCGCAAGACAGTATTTTGTCCGTCACCTTGTTTAGTATCAAGATCAACAGTTTATCCAAGGTTTTAAATGATTCAATCGATGGATCACTTTTTGTGGATGATTTTAATATTTCTTGTTGTGGTAAAAATATGCATACTATTGAACGGCAACGGCAACTGCAGTTGTGTTTAAACAAAATAATTAAATGGTGTCTTGAAAACGGCTTTAAGTTTTCTAAATCCAAAACTAATTGCATACATTTCTGTCGTAAATACAAACCGCATTAAGACCCTGAACTATCTCTAAATGGCACACCCATCAAAGTTGTGAAGGGGGCCAAGTTCTTGGGTATTATTTTTGACTCACACTTGACTTGTTGAAAGTCGTTTCTAATTCTAAGTCGGAAGGGGATCAAGCTACTCTCCTACATTTATATCGATCACTGGTACGTTCCAAACTTGATTATGGTTCCATCGTGTATGGTGGAGCCTGAAACCTAAAACTATTAGATTGTGTCCACCACCAAGGTCTAAGACTTTGTCTTGGGCCCTTTAGAACTTCTCCTGTTGACAGTCTCTATGTTGAGGCCGATGAGCCATCTCTTACACAACGCCGTATAAAATTGTCCTTGCAGTAAATAACAAAACTCTATGAGTCGAATCCTGCATTTAACTGTGTCTTTAATCCTCTCTATGAGGATTTGTACAACAAAAAGTCTTCTCTTGTTCCGCCTCTTGGGCTAAGAATTAAACCATTCATTTCTGCTGCCAGCATTGAGCTGGAACAATATCTTCTCGACTACCAAATAACAGCTCTATTTTCACAGCAGAAGCTAACGCCATATTAACAGCTCTCAAATATATAAATAAACACCGTACATATAAACAATACATCATCTTTTCCGATTCTCTTTCGTGTCTTCAGGCTATTAAAAATCTTTCTTGTAAACATCCACTTTTAATAGAAATTATTGCTACTGGCCAATGCGACATCGTCCTCTGTTGGTTACCCAGCCATGTTGGCATTTCTGGGAACACAATGGCTGATCTTGCTGCTAAGGCAGCCCTCAGCAAATCTGTGACACCACTTCGTATTCCATATTCCGGGATCTGATGCAGAAGAAGTGGGACACCCAAGTAGGTATCAATAAATTACATGAAATAAAACCCTATCTTTGTTACACCTACCTGGGTTGTCAATCCAGATTTGAGGAGGTCATCATTCGACGATGTCGCATTGGCCATACGCGTTATACTCACAAATACTTGTTAAAAGGTGAAGATCCTCAGTTTTGTATCCCTTGTGATAGATAGATAGATAGATAATTGAAAGTTTGATAGGTGTTCGGGCAACTGGGCCCATTTACACCTTGCCCATCATAAAGGTTTGCTACGTTTATACACTTTTACAAAGTAGTTAAGCTGCCACACGCTTTAATGTTAGCAAGAATGACATTCTGAACATCATTGCGAGTGATATTACTTGTACACAACAGTCCAGTCAATGAGATGTCAATATTAAGCGCTGTCAAAGATCCCACCATCGCCTTACGATGGGTTACATATTTTTGACAATGCAGTAAAAAGTGAGCCACATCATCTAGCCGATTACACACTGTGCAATATGCAGGAATATCATTATTAATAATGTTTAGATATGCACCAAGACCACAATGCCCAAGACGAAGTCTGGTTAAAAGAACCTCTTCTCTACGATTGTTTCTGGATAATTTTGCTTTAGCTATAAATGGCTCAGTGCCATAAAGATGGCGTCCTCTTAAGGATGAGGTCCATCTCTGTTGCCATTTCGCTTGAGCATGGGTCTTACTGACGGTGCATAATTCCGCAGGAGAGGGCAATATTGTCTCATCCTGTTCTGAGACATCAAAATCTAATGCAGATTTTGCCAAATGATCAGCTTTTTCATTTCCAAATATTCCAACATGAGCTGGTATCCATGAAAACTCAACATCTAAAATATATTTACTTAATTCATTAAAAAGATCGAGGATAATATTGATCAAGTCTTGTCTTGCTGAGGAGGCACCTGTCTGAATTGCTCGTAAAGAACTGACAGAATCGCTGAAAATGACCGCTGATACAGGTCTCAAAAAATGAATCCACCGCAAAGCTTCAATGATTGCTTCAAGTTCAGCAGAGAATACAGATAAGTGATCAGCTAATCGTATAGATATGAGACGAGTCACGATCAAGCATATCCTGCTTGACTGTGTTGAATTCTCCATCTTAAGGGATAAATATTTCAATGTGAAAACAGTTAAGGATTTTATTAACACTGTTCATTTTCATTTAATTATTGTTTTTTTAACAGAAATTGATTTCATAGATGAATTTTGAATAATATCTTCGGTAGATAGATGTATTTTAATGATTGGTAGTTTAGATTAGTAAACTTAGATTGTTAGTGGCTGTACGCTCAAAGGGGGTTAAAATACCGTAAAATTAGTGTCCTCCTGAGAGGGTGCGTAAGACCCAAAACTTTCAAAGTAAAATATAAATTATCACATTTTAAACGTTGTATTTTTGTTATTTTAACTGTTGGCTAAATTTTCATACAATCGCCAGCGGCTGAAGGGATGGTGTAAATCCAGCTAGGATCCATGCAGGTAGCAAAGGTACTGTAAGTCCCCATGGTCCCTAGTATGGTGATCTACGTCAGTTGTTGGCGAGCTATAGCCCGTGATTTATACTGTATTGTCTTCTTTAATTAGCATTTTTTAGCTTTCCTCGATAGTTTTATATTCATATATGTGATTCTCTAGTATTTTTACTGTCCATCGTCGACAGGTTTTAATCTTCCAAATGTTTTCACCTTTTATCGTATGGATTGTTTTCGTCACGCTATGGCCGAGATATTGCCGATGTGACGTTAAATAATAACTCATTCACTCACTCTTACAACGGAGCATAACATCACCAAAGGACAGGTATCTGTACGCGTAGCTCCTCAGCTTACTCTTAACAGGTGAAATTACATAGCCTAAGTTCAAGATGTGTGTTCAAATCCACACTCAGCCCTTATAAGTTGTTTTACCCATAATAACTAAAAGTTAAATAATGTGATACTTCAATTAACAAAAACACATCCTCATAACAGAGGCAACGTATAAAATCGGGTGGTCAGACCGGCATACCACAGCGTTGAACGATTCTTAAGATGTCAATCACTGACTTTTCGGGTGCGGGTAGTTCATAGATTGCCGGCATATAGCGGAAATATTCTGAAGACAATAATCAATTGAGCATAGAAATAATATATTCAGCAGCTGTAACTGGTATACTGGTGCATACAGTCTTCTGAACATTATTTTTGTTTGATCACCTGTTACACATCACTAACTTGGCCGCAACAACCTGTGTGCAGTATATGTTCATGTAACACAAAAAATGTACATTTGTACATTTGCATATATATTATTATTGGTCATTTTTTCCAAAGCATTTTAATAGGTCCTCGCTTACACTGATTGCTTTCTCTATTGGATCTGTAATGTGCATTCAGTTACTTAATCTGGCTATTCTATATTTTAATCAATGCAAAATACCATATAATTATTACCACCCTCGGTTGTCGATGCGATAGTCTGACTTATGAATATGCAAATAAGGTGATCTAACAGTGGATTCTGTTTATGAAAGTGGAGTGCACATCCTAAAAAAGTCTTTTTAGAGAAATAGAATTGATGAATATTAATGATGTTCCTTTATACATTGATAGAATATGATTATGAACTTATATTGTTTGTTGCTATACGCTTCATGAGGGTTAACGTACAGTACGACAAGGACTGATGCTATAAAACAATGATATCTCACTCACCCTTTAAAAGGTATAGCATAGCGTTCTCTTAATTATAATATCCTATGTGCTTACGTAAACAGACATGGATGAAAGTAATTTGGCACTACTTCGTTAGTTCATTTAGGCATTGTAGGAGTTACCATACAGATTATTAACTTCGATTATTTAAACAATGCCAAAGAATTATCAATGTTATGTCTTATCACATATTAGTTATGAAAAAGAGTTATTACACTTGGCACAGGCTCGTGAAATTGTGTTTTTTGTTCTTTTGTACATTTCAAACGCATAGGCAACATGTGTTCAATTGCATGTGCATATTTCATATCATGGTGATAGTCACGGGGTCTGATTTGATGGTGATAGTCTCAGGGTCTGATATCTTGGCAATAGTCACGGGGTGTGATATTATGGTGGTAGTCATAGGGTCTGATATTATGGTGATAGTCACAGGGTCTGATATCATGGTGATAGTCACAGGGTGTGCTATCATGGTGGTAGTCATATGGTCTGAAGGCATAATGGCGATACAAACTGTCCTTTAAGAAGCAACATACGTATACGTCTACAGAGGGAAGAGGGGTGTGTGTTCCGAACAGAACCTGGTGTCATCACTGTGTACATTTATCACTCCTTCACGCCTCTTTGGTACAGACATAATAAGTCTACGGATTAGTATGAATTTCGTCTATGTCTTGATTTTCTATCAGATTCACCTGAAACACCACCAAGGCAGACCTCTGTGTGTAGGATTTGCTCTCCATACCATAACATCTCCGGTACCGACTCTCTTGACCCGTCGACCTGTTCCATAACAAACACATTGGTGGACTCGCTGTCTTCCTTCTTTGCGTTGGTAAAAACATCGTGATTCATCCCTGAGCCAGACTCATTGCCATATTTTGCGATTCCATGTCTGTACGTTCATGATGAAAAGCATGAGTTGCCTTTGATCTCAAGGTCTCAAGGCCTCTATACAGGGGCCAGTAATCCGTGAAGAAACGGGTTGGAACTGATCTTCAGTAACCCATGCTTGTTTTAAGAGTCGACTAACAGGACAATGCTTACTAAACCAGGAAACCTTCTTCCTATTTAATATGCAAAATAAAAGGGGAGTTAAATACTGGCTATCATATCTGACCAGCATCTCTCATTCTTACCACATAAAAAATATCCTAACATCTAAAGTTAAAGTGCTTCAAGGGTCTTGTCTGGTTAAAAGTAAGTGTCTTTGGGGAAATTATTTTCACATATTTTAGAAAAAAATAACAAAGTTTGTTGAGTTGTTAAGAATGTTTCACAGGAAGATCACTTAACTGTGTACGTTATGTTTATATTTACTAAAAGAGAAAAGGAAGACCATCTGCACCTGTATTTCCGAAAGATATGTGTATGTACAATAATTGAAAGGACATGTAATAAGGTGACTGCTTGTGTCCGAAATAGCAACGTTTATTCAGAATGTTTCATGTCTTGGGGGCTTAAAACAGGAATGGTTGTTGAGCCCAATCACGTTTTCTCTGTATGTCTATGAGCTTGTTAAGAATACGGAGGCACTAGATATACATGGTAACAAGTGTGCATTCGTATCACAAATATCATACATGATCAATATGTCCATGGTTCCTAGTATGGTGATCTACCTTCAGATGCTGGCGATCTATAGCCCGTGTTTTATATTGTATTGTCTTCTTTAATTACACTGTTCTAGTTTTACATGCTAGTTTTATGTTCATATCTGTGATCCTCTAGTATATTTACTGTCCATCGTCGACAGGTTTAACTCTTCACAATGTTTTCATTTTTGTATTATATAAATTGTTTTCGTCACGATATGGCTGAGATATTGCTGATGTGACGTTAAATATTAACTCACTCACTCACTCTTTTCCAATATGTTGTTTAAAATATAGAGAATAGCTATTCACATAAGCCATTACCCAGAGCGAACGCAGTTCACTGACAGTAGTCCCTGTTTCTGAGACCCAATTTGCATGTTTATTGGATCGTGGATGCTAAATTCAACTTGGATTGGTCCAACGTTAAATCTCGGTGCAAAGTTTATGACGCGATTTTGCAAAGTCAGTTAAACACAGCCTACCAAATCGAACATCTGACTGTGTATTAAAGATCAGTAGCAACACGATGCATTTATACTATAATTGGATGTGATGTCTGATTTAGATGTATCTTAATATTTCGAAATACATGTTCGATAGGAACAAATCTATAGATGTACACGTCTCAACGTTTTACGCGCTGGACTAACAGCTGAGAGTGTTATACGAAATATACAGCTGAATTTGATTGTTTAACCAACTGATTTTTATCAAGCCTGAACATGTTCAGTTTCATCCTTACCAAATTGATTCTTAGAAAATTAATCAGATATAAGGTTTGAAATTGTGAAACGTCCAAATTATTTCAAAGGGTTATATCACACTGGCATGCTTCAGTTTGTACAGATACGGGGTGAATTGTACTGGGTTAGGTTTCCCAAATATATATATTGGTCCATGTTAAGAGTGTTTTCTTCAATAGAAATTGCATTTATGATCAATGGACATATATTTTCTTGGTTGCTTGTTGTTTAACGTCGCACTCAGCAATATTCCAGTCATGGCGGCGGTCTGTAAATAATCGAGTCTGGACCAGACAATCCAGTCATCAACAGCATGAGCATCGATCTACGCAATTGGGGTACGATAACATGTGTCAACCAAGTCAGCGAGCTTGACCACCTGATCCCGTTAGTCGCTTCTAACGACAAACATGGGTTGCTGAAAAACCTAAACCGGATCTTCACGGGTCGGACATGTTTGTACGTCAAGTCAGTTGGACAAGAGAAAAGTGCATTTATTTCTTCCACAGTTTAGAATAGCGTGGTTGTCAAAGACGAAAGCATGCAATAACACCAACACAATTCCAACCGTCGGTAAATGGATATTTTTGTTTCGTGTATAAAGCAGCATTGGCAGTAGAGAGACAGCCAAAAGATAACCATCTGGCAACTCCTTCTAAGACCAGTCCATGATCGTTACGTCCAGAACATTTCAGCCGTCCAAAATTATTGTAAAACAAAGCCATGGAGTGGGTGAGTTAAAAGTAACCGAATCAAGCTCGGTTAGGCTCAATGGATCGCTGACTTGTTCGATCGCTGAAGTCCTTGTTTTTAATTTTTGTTCATTAAATCGCAAAAGCATAAACCATGAATAACGAAGCACTAATCAATTAGTCATCAAATTATCAGAAGAAAGTAAACGCCTAAAGATCTGCTTCACAGTTAGATGAGTAAGTATTTCATTGTTTATTCCATGGGCCAGAGCATATCTGACTACCAAACAGGGGGACAAATAGCCATTATGGTATTCAGACAGTCTCGTCTCTCAACCGTATGATTCATTGTGACAAATCGTGACTGAGTGCTGAACATGGTATGGTGGTTATGTTCTCCTGGTGGAGGTATTCAGGAACAATACGAGCCATGTGCGATTTGCGTTCTTATTCAAAACCACATCCAAATGGCATCACGTGTGCCCCTAGTCCACGAGCCAGAGCAAATCTGAATCATAAACGGAGGGACAAATAACCAATATGCTTTCAGTTTGTATCTATGATTTATTATGACGGATATTTCACGGAGGGTGAGCTGGAAGACCGCATACCAACATCAACTCAACGTTCCCGCATCTGAATCGAAATATCTGTATCGCAGTTTATTGACCATGTTTTAGTCTGTTGCTGCAATATAGCTGATTGGATTATATTCAACACATCAGATTGCCATCAAACACACTAAAAGACTCCCCATCCGGAGTCATCTCTGAAAAAGCCTGTCTAAATGGCTAAGGGAGGATGACTGCTTCTCTCAATGCAGTCACTTTGTTTTCAGCAGTGAGCATTGTACTTTGTACTAAACCATGCAAATTAAGTATCAAAATATTCTTTAGTTTAAAAAAAGTTAATTACAGACGCATTTCATCCCAAAAATATTGTTGACAAATTGTGAACTCGGGCTTTTATGCTTTTTCTGTGATTGGAAAAGCAATGAAAAATGGCGGCCAAAATTACCTTAGCTACACATGTACATAAGATCTCCATCAACTGATTTAATGTAGGACAGACGTGGGGCTTTTCGAAACTCATAGTGTCCCTCGACTTGGCTGGCAAACATGGAAATGAAGGGCTATGTGTTGAGTCGTTTTTCAGCGGTCTGGGAATAATCGAGTCTGGATCTGTTGATAAGGAATTTAGGGTTTTTCATTAAATTGTTAATCAGTTCAGCAAAACAAATTCCTTTGACAGGGGTTTTAAGTGTGAATAACTCTTCTGACAAATTTCTTTGACCTTACTATGGATATGGATGAAATTTCTGCAACCTTCGCAATCTTATCAGAAACTCCCAGTGGCACAGTTGAAACAAATTTCAGTCTTTGAAGACACTTTCCGCACATATACCCGTCGCTATAATGGTCTCAGCAGGTTGATGAGATCTTGCATTCAATCCAGTTGCTCTCTCTTTTGAGCGTTTTTATTGTTTTTATGTTCATTGTCAGAGGGAGAGTATTTGTTATCCACATGCAAATGAGAGAAATTGACAAAATCATTATATTATACGCGAATTCATATGTGCATACGCAGTCATCCATGGCAAGACGATTCAATGAGTAAAATAACAATTGGTGTGCTCCAAACAGCACGTCAGTTGACAAGGCGACAGAATACAGAGAGCAGTGTTACATCTGGCTATGGAACGTGAGCGATGGCGGCACCACTTAGACTATCTGACCACTCTCCTTGGCTACAGCATGGGCTCTGTATCACTAATCAAATTCCCATACTTATGTATGCGTAACGGTGGAGGTAGGTATAGACTGAAATTCAATATTCTGTATGTTTCACACAATTCTTTAGCAGATCTATCTAACAAACAGTTTCAGTTCCCTCGTGGTACTGTACTTTTGCAGGATATGCAGGAAAACATATTTCCCAAAACCCGAGTCACACATTCAACCCGAAACTACCAATTAATGTTGTTACAATTTAGGCTTGAACAATTGATTTTCAATGGATCATATTATTCAGTGAGAATGTCTTCTGAACCCAGACATGATAAATCGAAACCGGAATTACTAAATGTGTGTTAGAAACTGAGCTGGAGTTCACGATGATGCTTAGTGCAAGAAATCCCTTCGAGCTGTGTTTATATTACTACATATAAAGTGAAAGAATTCTTTCCTTATTCATGGCGGGTCTTTGTCATCTGTTTATGAATCACAATGAAATAGTGATCATATCAGGTCTTTGCAAAAGTGCGAGTGTATCCTGCCCAAACAGAGGCAAAAAGAAATACATGCAAATCCAAGCCAGTAGTTCACCTGGACAAAGAAGGGAACATAAGATCAGTTGGGGAATAACATTGGACATCAGTGTTGTCACTGAAGCCTCGGATTAGGATACTCTAAACATTCTGAAAGTATCCGGGTGTCTTGTGTGATCAAACTCCTTTTATTGAAAGTCGTTCGACAAACTGAGCAGAAGACGATTTCTGAAGTGCTGCAGTTGGATTAGTTTTCTAAAATGTCGAGTAGTTGAAGGCTGTTATTAAGTTCCAGCTATTAACTTGCCTGGATAATGAAAGGGAGACGTTGTTAATGGACTTCTATATTGTAATCCAACATTTACAGAAGTAGAACTGTAGATCTCCTATTGTGGAGCTTCACACAACAGACCCCTATTCCTTTATTATGAATCTAGCCAGATTTGTGTCATGATAATATAATTATCTCCCTTTACATTTAAGGACATTAATTTTAAAGATGACAGTTTACTGAAAAGAAGCATTTGGTATGGATTGAACGCGGAACTGTTCCTTTCAGGAGCCTTCCTGCTACCTTACATCTTTTCACCTTTGTCGGCGCTATTCCCTGTGTCTTCCTGGAGATGGTTGTTGGTCAGTTCTTCAAAGTGGGTCTATCAACGTCTGGAATATGTGCCCACCGTTTAAAGGTAAAACCGGAGTTGTACATCTTCTAATGGAGGTTCTCAGTATCAGTCATACAGAATACTACACGAGTTGTCTTTAGATATTGTATGGACACGAGTAAGGCATGTGTATCACTTTGCGCTTTCCTGTGTATGCGCACTAGCTTGCACTTCGTAAATATGCGGACCGCCTCCGTGGTGTAGTGGTGAGTAGGAGCGTCCGCCCGGAGAGCGGAAGGTCGCGGGTTCAATCCCTCGACCACGTCATACCAAAAGACGTTAGAATATGGTACTTTGTTGGTCCCTGCCTGTCGCTAGGCAATAATGGGTACAACAAGGACTGGTCGTCTCGGAGTCAGTATAATGTGTCTGAGTGGGATATTCATGCTTCACTGCAGCATGGTATCTCAGTGAGCTAGCACTATGGAACCAAGCTTCAGTCTGGGCTAGTACAAGCAGCCGCACGTACACATACACACGCATGCACGTCGTCATATGAGCGAAATAATCTCAAGCACGACGTTAAACCCAATTTCACCTCACCACCTTAAATTTGCGTAGAAAAAGACTGTATAATCAATGAGGAAATGTTAACAGAAAATATTGTTAGGTCTGAGCTACAAGAAAGAGCTTGAATCTGATATTCAGCATGGTCAGGTTGTCAAGAGTTGCATTGGGTACTGAGGAGACTTCTGGTTTGGCCTAAAGGATGCAGTGATTGTTACAGAAGTCAATGTTAGTGGTTCCTCTACGAGGATAGCAAAATGTTATAATTATCTCCATGGAAATCATGATGAAAATTTGTAAGTAACATAAGTGATCCTTATATAGTTAATGAGTGAGTGAGTGAGTTAAGATTTAAAGTCACATCGGCAATATTTCAGCCATATCGTGACTAAAGCAAGTTATAAATCTATCAACAATTTAAGTGAAATGATAAAATTCTGCCGACGAAGGACAGTAAAATATAACTAGATTATCACAGATATACATGTAAAACTAGTAATTGAATCTAAAACATTTTAACTAGAGGGGACAACACAATATAAAAATGGGCTATAGATCGCTAACAACTGGAAGTTAGATCACCATACTAGAGACCATGGGGACTTACATATACATTTGCTTCCTGCATGGGCCCTAGCTGGATTTACATCATCCCTTCAGCTGTTAGCAATTGAGATAAATCTAGCCATAAATTAAAAGTACACATATTCTACGATTAAAATATGGAAAGTTGAAATTGACTTTGAATGTTTTGGGACTTACGTACCCTCTCGGGAGGACAATAATTTTACAGTACTTTAACCCCTCGAGGATACAGCCACTAACAATCTGTGTTACTAATTCGAACTTCCAATCATAAAATATTTAGCTATTTACAAATCTGTTAACAAATCTAATTCTTTAAAAAGGCAATAACTAAATGAGAACTAACATTATTAAAAAGATCCTTCAATGTTTTGACATTAGTAAAATTCTTATCCCTTGTGATGGAATATTCAATGCAGTCAAGCAAGACATGCTTGACTGTGATTCTTTCATCACAAGGGATACAAAACGGAGGATCTTCGCCTTTCAATAAATATTCATGAGTATATCTGGTATGGGCCAATGCGACATCGTCGCATAATGACCTCTTTAAATCTGGACTGACAACCCAAGTAGGTGTAACCAATATAGGGTTTTATTGCATGTAACTTATTAATACCTACTTGGGCGTCCCACTTCTTCTGCATCAGATCACGGATGTAAGTTCTAATGCCAGCTTTATAATCAGAGTATGGAATAAGAAGTGGTGTCACAGATTTGTTGAGTGCTGCCTTGGCAGCAAGATCAGCCATGGTATTCCCAGAAATGCCAACGTGGCTGGGTAACCAACAAAAGACGATGTCGCACTGGCCAGTAGCAAGCTCATTATACAATTCAATAATGTCTAATAAAAGTGGATGTTTACAAGAAATATTTTAATAGCCTGAAGACATGAAAGGGAATCGGAAAAGATTATGTACTGTTTATGTTTAGGATGTCGTTGAATATATTTAAGAGCCGTTTATATGGCGTTTGCTTCTGCTGTAAATATAGAGCTGTTATCGGGTACCCTAGAAGATATTGTTCTTGATCCAATGACAGTGGCACATGCCACTGCGCCACCATCCTTGGACCCATCTGTAAATAAGGATTTGTATGTATTATATTTATTTCTTAATTGACTAAATTCTTGTTTATACTGTAATTCATTTGTTTCTGTTTTTAAATGTAGTTAATGTTAGGTCAACTTGTGGCCTAAACCAATTGCCAAGGCGGAGAGAAGAAAGAAGACGGGAAGGAGCTTATATTTTCCAGCTCAATGCCTGCAGCAGAAAGAAATGGTTTAATTCTTAAACCAAGAGGTGGAACAAGAGAAGGCTTTTGTTGTACAACTCCTCATAAGAAGGATTGAAAATACAGTTAAATGCAGGATTAGACTCTGTTAGAATGGAGTTTTGTTATATACTGTAAAGAGAGTTTGATACGACGTTGGGTAAGGGATGGCTCATCAGCCTCAACATAGAGACTATCAATAGGAGAAGTTCTAAAAGACCCAAGACAAAGTCTCAGACCTTGATGGTGGACTGAATCTAAGAGTTTTAAGTTAGCTTTTACAGGCTCCACCATATACGATGGAGCCATAATCAAGCTTCGAGCGGACAAGGATCTGTAAAGGTGTAGGAGCGTAGTTTGATCCCTCCCCACCTTGAATTAGACACGACTTTCAATAAATCGAGTGCCTTCAGGCATTTAGTTTTTAGGATTTAATATGCGGAAGAAAGGTTAAATGGAGTCGAAAAAAATGAGACCCAAGAATTTGGCCTCCTTTACAACCTTGATGGGAGTGCCATTTAAAACAGTTCTGGGTCTTTATGAGGCTTATATTTTCTACAGAAGTGTAGACAATTAGTTTTTTTAATTTAGAAAATTTAAAGCCGTTTTCAAGACACCATTTATGAATTTTATTAAGACATAATTGTAACTGCCTCTCTATTGTATGCATATTTTACCACAACAAGAAACATTAAAATCATCCACGAAAAGTGATCCATCAACTGCATCATTTAAAACTTTAGAAAGACTATTTATTTTAACACTAAATAAAGTGACAGACAAAATACTGCCTTGTGGGACACCCTGATCCTGATTATAATGATCAGACAGGGGTTGAACCCACTCGGACTTGAAACTGCCTGTCTCTTAAAAACTGTGATATAAAAAAGAGGTAAACGACCTCTCAAACCGAAATCATGTAAATCCTTCAAAATTCCGTGCTTCCAAGTAGTATCATATGCTTTCTCCAGATCGAAGAAAATTGATACTACGTGTTGTTTATTTACAAGAGCATTCTTAACATAGGATTCTAGTCGTACTAAATGATCAATAGTACTTCGGTTTTTCGGAAACCACATTGAATATCTGTGATAAGATTATTTGTTTCCAAATACCAGACTAATCTATTGTTTACCATTCGTTCCATGGTTTTACAAACGCAACTGGTTAACGATATAGGGCGGTAATTGAGGATCTGTATGATCCCTGCCAGGCTTTGGTATGGGGACTACGATGGCATTGTGCCACGAAGGAGGAAAATTTCCTGAAATCCAAATATGGTCAAATATTCCCAAAAGTGTCAAAAGACATGAATCAGGCAAATGTTTCAGTAACTGGTAATGAATGTTGTCTTCACCAGTTGCAGTATCATGAGCTTGCTCGAGAGCAGTACGTAGCTCATGCAATGAAAATATTTCATTATAATCTTCACCGTTATTAGAGTCAAAATTAATTCTTTTTTTCTTGTCGATTTTATATTTCTGAAATTCAGGGATATAATTTGATGATGAAGAATTTCTGGAAAGAGTTTCACCAATTTTATTGGCAATATCACACTTACCAGTTATCAATTTATCACCTTCTTTAAGATGTTTAACAGAAGACTTGGAGCCTTTGCCTTTATTCGCTGGATTCATATTCCACACCTTAGACATAGGTGTGCGAATTAATGTTGGAAACATATTTCCTCCAAGACTGGCGTTTGTTTTGTTTATAAGCTCGCCGTGCCTTGGCACTAGTAATTTTAACATTATTTAAGTTATGAACTGTAGGATGTCTGCGGAAGTATTTTTCTGCTTTCTTCCTACACTTTCTTGCTTGTTTACATTCATTGTTGAACCATGGTTTACGAATGTGAGGAATTGCAGAGGACTTAGGAATTGACTGGTCAGCAATTTCATTTAAATGAGCTGAAAACAACTCTATCGGATCTGATACATCTATAAAATTTTCCGGCATTAATTTTCCATACACAATGTTCCATACAAAGACCAATTGGCCTTATTAAAATTCCATCGTGATAAAGGTGGGTTATCATCTGGTTTGACTGATTTTAGGACAGTTGGGAAGTGGTCACTTCCGCAAAGGTCATCATGAACATACCATTCAAATTCGTTGTAGACATTTGAATCAGCAAGGGACAGATCAAGTGTAGAATAAGTTCCCGTACCAGGATGTAAATAGGTGTTTGAGTCGTCATTAAAAACACACAAGTTGTTATCAGATATAAAATCCTCAATAATCTTGCCTTTATTGTTTGTACTTGTACTTCCCCATAGAGGGTTGTGCCTGTTCAAATCGCCCATGATGATACAGGGTTTTGGTAGCTGATCATAGAGATTCTGAAGATCAGTTTGTCGAAGGGCAGATGAGGGTGGAATGTACAAAGAGCATAGAGTAAACGCAATGTGCAGGCTGAGGCGAATAGCTATGGCTTGGAGATTGGTATTCAGGTGAACATCACTATGAATGATGTTATGTCTAACCAATATAGTCGAACCTCCAGTCGCTCTATCTCCTGGAGGAGAAAATGAATGATAACAGCCATACTGCCGTAAATCAAATGTATCAGTATGTTTTAAGATACGTCTCTTGGAGACATATTGCCGACTGTTTAAAAGTCTTGAACTAACAACTGTAGTTCATTAAGGTTATTTTAAGTCCTCTGCAATTCCATTGTACTAGATTAGGGGAATGGCTCATCGCGGTGTAATTGTCTAAGGAGCAATAACAGGAGATACTGCTCTACCTTTCTTTTTCGGTGAGTGACCACGCGTATGGCCACCAGCGCTCACACATGTGGATACTTCAGTATCCATATCTTCAAGCAATCCATATTTATTATGGAATTGCACTGTGTCTTTTAATGCCTTTGGCAATCTGTCAGATTGAATCTGTTTTTTCTTTATGTCCACTTTAGTAGATTTTAACGATTTGTTTTGATTTGACTCTGTTTGTGTTGAAGATGTTCCTCTTTGCTTTATTGGTGACTTATCTGGATCTGTGGCCGGTTTGGAACTTACTGTATTTAGTTCAATTTCTGAGAGGGATTTTGGATGTTCAGATTTCACCCAAGTAAGGTCCGTCTGACAGAGAATAGATGCAGTTGTTACCTTTTGGCTGCTGAAGCATATGGATGGACGTGTTGGATCAGGTGCAAGTAGTCTGGCTTCTTTCCTCGCATCGACATAACTGGAGTCGTTTCTCAGTTTTTAATTTCTGTACAGTGGCTTCATATTTCCACACAGGACAGTCTGTTGAAGATGCCATATGGTCACCTTTGCAATGTAAGCACTTGATGGTGTTTGTACATATTTTGCCATCATGATCAGGTTCTCCACATCTGAAACAAGCTAACTTATTCCTACACGAATTTTGCCCATGGCCAAACTTTTGACAATTAAAACAACGAGTAGGGCGTGGGATAAAGAGATCCACCCTCATGGAAAAACATCCAACCTTAATAGAAGTTGGCAGAACCGGGGTGTCAAAAGTCAAAGATATGTGTTGGACGGGAATACACGATCATCTTTACGATATGTAAATCGTTTGGCCTCAAGGACACCTTGACTTCTAAGCTGAGATACAATGTCTTCAACAGATTCATCTGCGAGACTTCGGTCTCTGTCACGGATGAGACCTTTGGAGAAGTTAAAGGGTCTTGTGTGCTGAACATGTAATTGGAATGTCAGCTAATTTGGTTGACGTCATGCGGTTAATTGCCTGCGATTTCCTGACACATTCAACTAAAGACCTCCAGACCGTAATTTGGTAACGTTTTTCAACTCACCTGCTTTACCTTGTAATCCCTTTTCTAACAAAAAAATGGTGAATAGGAAGCAAGTGTTCGGTCACCCTTGCTTCCAGAACAAGAAAGCGTGGCCAAGTATCCCTTTCAGTGAGTGAGTGAGTTAATATTTAACGTCACATCGGCAATATTTCAGCCATATCGTGACGAGAACATTTTACATTGTAATGGAATATGTATATATTATAAAACCTGTCATCGAAGGACAGTAAAACAACTAGAATATCACAATTAGATTTAGAACTAGTGTGGAAGGTTAAAACTAATAGCACTATTAGGACAATACAAGATAAAAACAGGCTATAGATCGCCAACAACTGAAGGTTGATCACCATACTAGGGACCATGGGGACTTACAGTACCTTGGCTACCTGCATGGACCCTAGTTGGATTTACACCATCCCTTCAGCTGTTCGCGATTGTAAGAAATGTTAGCTACAATTAAAATGACAAAAATGCTACGTTTAAAATCCTGGTAAGTTTAAATTGACTTTCGAAGTTTTGGGACTTACGCACCCTCTCTCAGGGGACAATATTTTACGATACTTCAACCCCCTTGAGTGTACAGCCACTAACAATCTAAGTTACTAATCAAACTACCAATTATTAAAACACAGCTATATACAGAACATATTAATCAAAATTCATTAATGAAATCAATTTCTTTTAAAAACCAAGAATTAAATGAAGATGAACAGAGTTAAAAGATCCTTAACAGTTTTAACATTGAATATTTATCCCTTATGATGGAGAATTCAACACAGTCAAGCAGGAGATGCTTGACTGTGACTCCTCTCATCACAAGGGATACAAAACGGAGGATCTTCACCATTTAACAAATATTTGTGAGTGTACCTTGTATGGCCAATACGACATCGTCGCATGATGACCTCTTCAAATCTGGACTGACAGCCCAAGTAAGTGTAACCGATATAAGGTTTTATTTCATGTAATTTATTTATACCTACTTGGGTGTCCCACTTCTTTTGCATCAGATCACGGATGTAAGTTCTAATGCCAGCTTTATAATCAGAATATGGAATAAGAAGTGGTGTCACAGATTTGTTGAGCGCTGCCTTGGCAGCAAGATCAGCCATTGTGTTCCCAGAAATGCCAACGTGGCTGGGTAACCAACAAAAGACGATGTCGCATTGGCTAGTAGCAAGATCATTATATAATTCGATTATTTCAATTAAAAGTGGATGTTTGCAAGAGAGATTTTTAATCGCCTGAAGGCAAGAAAGAGAGTGTATCCCTTTCAGAATATAGCAGTTTAGTAACCACATCATCTTCATCAGAGTCAAGCTCAGAATCAGATTCGGAAAGTTGCCGTTTTGGTTTTTGGATTTTGTTTACCCATAGTGAATTGTGTATTGGTTCATCAAATCTGGTCCCTGCCC
Organism: Haliotis rubra; assembly: GCF_003918875.1. Taxonomy (NCBI): domain Eukaryota; kingdom Metazoa; phylum Mollusca; class Gastropoda; order Lepetellida; family Haliotidae; genus Haliotis; species Haliotis rubra. The sequence goes on from NW_025767633.1 coordinate 254,923, forward strand.
ACCATGGAGCGCCAACAAGAGCGATGTCATACGTATGCGGTGTTCCAGCAAACTGACACCAAAGGGTTACAGAAATGATATACTCCAGTTAATCCAGAGGATAAACCAGATTGGCCCATGAGCCACCGCCTTCTGGGCATGAGCTCTAGGCAAGAATATTAAAATAACTTTATGAACACAGACAGTATTCAAAACAAGTATACCGAGTCAAGACATAGCAAAATGCATACCACAGTGGCTCGGCGTGACCAGCCGATTGATTGAACCGGGCCAGTTCAACCACCCGTCTAGGTGAAGTAAGGGTCGAAGTGGTGTATTGGGCAAAGGAACGCTGTTCCTGGAGCCCCTGCCCTCAACCACCAGAATCCGTCCTCCACCGACACAGGGGCGCAACCCGGCAAACGGGTTGGTGGACCGAAAATATCCCCGGGTCCACAACGGGGGGTTGAAAGGCGCTTAGCGTGACCCAGCACCCACCACGAGGAGGTGGCCTTTCATGGGTGCCTATATAGTTAATGTACCAAAGACTATTTTACATCACTTTATTCAATCTTGTACTAGTTGATCCTATAACCGAGTAATCCAAAGTATGGAGATGATTGAGGCATGCAGTGTTATCGTGTTTTTGCACTTGAAGGATTGCACTGCCCCGACAGATTCACGAGGAGATGTAATCTGTTTATGGGGAAGATAGCCCATCTTACGATACTGAGATGGAAAAGGAATTTTCACACGACCATATTTCCTTCACAAATGAGCCAAGAACTGGAGGCCATTTTGACGATGCCAATGAGGTCATCTAAGAGGTGGAGGGTTGTTTTTCCATAAAATCAGGGTTCTATTCAGGCGCCTGGGAAACGTTGGGAGAAATGTTTAATTCTGGATGGTGACTATGTACAAAATCCTTAATTACAAGAAATCAAAATAAAGTTTCTGTCCTAAATACGTCATCTGATAACAAGAAAGTTTGTATACCCCCTTGTATATGTCGCACCTAGCTTATTCAGTTGTACAGCCTTTCACCCCATCGAGAGCTGATGAGTCCCATGCGGCGAGCATGATACCTCTGCCACAGGCCAGAGAGATGTGACAATACGATGTGACATCTTGCACAGCTCATTCAATATATTGTAAATATTTCTTTACTGTTTCATTCTTGACGAGTCTACACATGTAATTAAACATCTTTGCAGGTTCCAACAAATGTACCACCATAGCCATGTCACAGAGATAAACAATAATCCTTAATTATTCACTTTCCTTTTTTACAGTGGTGGCTTGTCGTTTTGTAATATCAGTGATTTCGACTTGGTATCTTTCCTTTTGCCCGTTAGTTTATATGAACGCAACACATGGATGGATATAGGTAAAACCCATTACTATTTCAGGAATTGGTGTTGGCGTTGCTCTGATCACTTGGATGTATTTAATCTGCTACCTACCAGTCTTCGCCTGGTTCATGTACTACTTCTACCACTCGTTCCTCGACAAGCTGCCGTGGGACAACTGTGACCAGCCCTGGAACACCCCAGCCTGTGTGGCTGATCTCGGCATCAGAACCCAAACAGTACAGTAACCAATGTTACTCACCTCCCACCCAATGCAGACATTAACGCAACCCAGGCATCACTGCTGCGGAAGAATTCTGAGGTGGGTCCAAGCTGATGCATATAATATAATAGTATAGTATAGAAATATTTTTCAGTTCGAATACACATTTCATTTTGCAATTACAACCAAACCTGTTTGTGTGCTGCTTTTTATAAAGAAGGGCGTTCACAATTTCGTCTGATGAGAAGAGTGTCATATATACTCATGCCGATATCGGTTTGTCACCCCTTCAATTTTATAATTGGACAGGGGTGGGGATGAGGTGTGTGGGGAGGGGTGACAACCATTATTGGCATGAGTATATATCATATGTGAACATGTGCACATATCACTTTTGCCTAGCAAACCATTGATTCCGCATATATCATCGTTTGTGACGTCATTAAAAAACTGAACGACGTCAATGAACAGGGCTGTCAGCACCTTGCTTACCGTTTTTACTGCACAAATAACACTCGCAAGTGTGCCACACGATTTATACGAACCTCGTGCAAAATTGTGTTTTGCCCTCACTCTCGCAAAACACAATTTCACACTCGTTTCGTATAAGCCATATGACACACTTGCTCGTGTAATAATCTCTATATATGTACACATCTGTGGATGGTTTATCTCTCACCACGTTATTTCCTTTGTGGAATATTGCTAGCTGAAATCTAAGAAACAATCCTGCGTGCCTTTTGATTTTAATGTACATTTTGTAGTAAGCAATAGTCTCGTGGATCATATATTTTGAAAAAATTTCAACGAAGATGAATAATGTTCATACTAACCCGACAGACGTTTCATCAAAATGTGTTGGTCTTTGGACACGTACATTCATCAAGAGCTTGTTGTCAGTGTTTCATCTTCGTAGACTGCAGATGTTACAGATGACTGATGGCCTGGAACACATCGAGGTATACGCTGGCCCTTAGTTGGATGTATGGCAGTTACCTGTGGCCCATGTTCTTGTTCGTGTTTAAGGGAATCAAGGTCTCCGGCAAGGTAAGTAACTTTTACCGTTTCCATGGCAAGAATATTTATTTTGACACCATGGGGTGTGTTTGTCCGGACTATCTTTCCAAAACCAGTGATTATTCCTTTATATTATTAAGTAACTACTCTAGTTTATTAACACAGAGGTTACCTTCGTAATTCATCCAGTTGCATCATTGGATCGCTCAGATGATTTGTCCTTTCAAATTATGCGTGGTGTGGTGACTCTCTTTTACATTTTCTATGGATTAAGTTCCGTTTCTTGTTATTCAAACATTAAGTGGGCAAGTTGAGTTTTACTTCACAAAGCTGTATTTAACATTATTATTACAGGTGGTGTACATCACTGTAGTTGTTCCGCTCATGCTCATCCTAGTGTTCCTCGTCCAGGGATGTCTCCTTCCGGGGTCTGCAGACGGAATTTACTACTATGTTTACCCTAAATTCGAAAAGCTTTTAGAGCCCAGAGTGCGTATATATTAATAGATTTGAAGCGTAACGACCATTACTGTGAATTTTAATAATGATAAGAAAAATATTAATAAACTTATATATCTTTATTACGGATTGCGGTGTAAGATAACGTACATATACTATCCAGAAAAGGAACGCATAGGCGTTTGGTATTTTAAAAATCTATTAATTACCTTTTGTGTTCAAACAATCCTCAAAAATATGTAACAAAAGTGTTGATAACATGATGTGACACAATTGCACAAGTCAAAAAAAAATCGACTTCAAAATGCTGGAAATTTCTTACAAAGATTAAAAAGGCATCGCCACAAGGTACCCGGAATCACCTTCCAGTTGAAATCGTGCAGCAAAGAGCATGCACTGTCTGGCTATATAAATATCCTGATTACTTTTGGAAATCGGCATTCGTTTTGAAGGAGTTTCAAGACCAAATCACTACGCCACGTCTTGACTCTGCGACACGGAATATCGCCATTGAAAGAATGCACGCTGGAGATTACCAACCTTCTATTGCCAGGCGTCTGAATGTTAGTCTGAGCACGATATCTCGGCTTGCAGCCTCGTTACAACCAAACAGGTATAACAAATGACCGTCCTCGTACGGGCAGAGCTCGAGTCACCACTGCAGCCCAAGATCGGTACATCCGGGTACTACATATGCGTGTTCGTACTGCTACGGGTGAGAGCACAGCAGCCAGGGTGCCTGAACTTCGAGGTGTTCCGCTCAAACTGTACGGAACAGGTTGAGAGAGATTGAACTGAGAGCCAGGAGACCCTACGTCGGGACCGTGCAACGTCGTCACCATCGCGCTCAACGTCTCCGTTATCTAAAATTATCCACTTGGTTGTATAAACATTACCTTCTTCTAAACTGACGTAAAAATCCATTTCTCAAAGTCTATTTGTGGACGAGTTATACATGTTTGAACATACAACATTTTGGCAACAGATTTCTGGCCTATGCGTTTCTTTTTTGGGATAGTACATGTATATCTATATAACGGATAGCGGTGGAAGATTTACTTTCATTACATGCAATTTTAGGTATTTTATATAATTTCATTGTTTGATATTCTAGGTATTTCATCAGTCCTCCGTTGACAGGTTTTTATAATGTAACTTTCTGTATTATAATGTATAACTTCTTTCATACCGATATGGCTAAAACACTGCCATGTGTGACTTAAAATCTTAACTCACTCACTCACTCACTTAGTGTTGGAGTAAATGTACTTTTTGTAAATATAATGCGATATTTAATACTTTTGATGAGCTTATGACAGGCTCATCCTGCCGAGTGTGTGTGGACTGGCTTTTGTAATGTCAAGATATAGATATATACACAAACTTTTCTTCTAGTGTTTTTTCATTTTCTTAGATCTGGATCGAAGCGTGCAGCTGGGCGTTGTATTCTCTGGGTATAGCAATGGGCAACATCGTAACAATGTCTGACACAACAAAGTAACAAACAACTGTTTTAGGTAAACAATAAGCTTTGTTGAGGACGATGTCGCGGGTATGATGTGTTTCATGTATATATGGAGATGGCGGTTTCCTTCCATAATAAAGATATAATGAATAAGTATTTTGGTCAGAGAGAGTTACTTCGTTGATTCAATGTCAGTTTGTCCCTAAGGCATGGATCAATGATCATAATGGCAATCACTGGATTTTCTGATCTAGAGTCGATTTACTAAACTCTCCGACTTCATACCGCTGAATTTGCTAAACTGTATGGCATATTAATTATTTTATATCTTGTGTTCCAGAGATGCTATACTTTCTGGCATAGTCGATATGTTCGCGCTTATCCTAACTGGCTTTTGCGTTCTTTGCCATCATTGGCCATGTTGCCTATCAACTGGGAGTTCCTGTAGAGGCGTTTGAGTCATCAGGTAATTTCAGAAACAAATACACTTACGGCAGACTGGCTCGTTTGAAGGCTATGTGTGATGCAATGAATAAAAGTGAAATGTAAAACAGGATGCCCGCTTAACTAGAAGCTTGTGAATAGACTGTGTGAATAAAGATATACTTAAATCCATTAGAATCGCGACCCGTGATGATCCGGGTTAGAAATTGCTCTTCAGTAACCCATGATTGTCGTAAGAGGCGACTAACCTTATCGGGTGGTCAGGCTCGTTGACTTGATTGGTACATGTCATGATATCCCCTTTGCGTAGATCAATGCTCATGCTGTTGATCTCTGAATTGTCTGGTCCAGAACGCTGCCATATAGCTGGAACATTTACACGTGATGTGCAGGTGAAAGGGGATTTTCAGCAAATAGTGGGGCACGTGCATGTGATCACACAGGGATGCAGACACCCGTTAAGAGCTACCTCCTCGTGGTGGGTGCTGGGTAACGCTAAGAGCTCTTCAACCCCCCGTTGTGGACCCGGGGGTATATTTGGTCCACCAACCCGTTTGCCGTGGGTTGCGCCCCTGTGTCGGTGGAGGAAAGGAGTCTGGTGGTTGAGGGCACTGGTTCCAGGAACAGTGTTCCTTTGCCCAACACACCACTTCGGCCCTGACTTCACCTAGACGGGTGGTTGAATGGGCCCGGTTCAACCAATCGGCTGGTCATGCCAAGCCCTGTGCATTCTATTTTATATTGCACAATTTTTGATTGATATAAGTGATCCTGTTTTGGGCATTGCTAAAATACGTTCACAGAATTTGAATGATTTAAAATTATAACAATTGTTTCTTTTTCCTAGAGTCCTATGCCCAGAAGGCGGTGGCTCATGGGCCAATCCAATGGGATAATTAAACTTTTAGTTTTTCTGCTGGAGTATATCATCTGAGTATCCTTGGTGCTGCAAGTCGGATATCCACTTGTTTTTAGCATTGTCTGTATGATACTCCATGGCGGGTGGGGAGCTCGGGTGATGAACCTTTACACTATACTATGGAATACAACCCTAAAAACGAAACAAACGTCAATTGACAATGATGATGACGACCAACGACCCTCCAACTCAATTGAATACTGGCTTCGATTTCTAGTTCTCGAGACTCTTGACAAGTCACCTTTAAAATTAAACCGTTTTGCAGTGTCAAAGGGCGTACATGGTATTGCAGGTGAGGTCCGAAATACCAAACGATTGCGCTCAGGCTCTTTGCTCATCTAATGCAGCAGGAAACAGCAATCCATAAATTTGATGTCAACTGAGCTGTTTGTTGGAATACCTGTTTCGGTATCCCAGATAACTAGCTGTGTCTGTAAAAGCATGGAACGAAAGGTGAATAATAGATTAACTTGGTATCATGGAACCAATAAACTTATAACAAATATTCAATGTGGTTTCAGGAAAAATCGTAGTACTATTGATCATTTGGTACGTTTAAACAACATGCTGTATCAATTTTCTTTGATCTTCAGAAAGCTTATGATTCGACCTGGAAGCATGGCATTTTGGAGGATTTAGAGGCCGTTTGCTTCTTTTTATATCACAGTTTTTAAAAGACAGGCAATTTCAAGTCCGAGTGGGTTCAACCCTGTCTGCTAATTACAATCAGGATCAGGGTGTCCCTCAAGGCAGTATTTTGTCTGTCACTTTATTTAGTATCAAGATCAACAGTTTATCCAAGGTTATAAACGATTCAATTGATGGATCACTTTGTGGATGATTTTAATATTTCTTTGTCGCGGTAAAAATATGCATACTATTGAACTTCAATTGCAGTTGTGTTTAAATAAATAAATAAATGGTGTCTTGAAAAGGCTTTAAATTTTCCAAGTCCAAAACTAATTGTCTACACTTTCGTAGAAAATATAAGCCGCATAAAGACCAAGAACTATCTTTAAATGGCACTCTGATCAAAGTTGTCAAAGAGGCCAAGTTCTTGGATCTAATTTTCGACTCCCATCTAACTCCGCATATTAAATCCCTTTATAGCAAAATGCCTGAAGGCCCTTGATTTGTTGAAAGTTGTATCCAACTCAAAGTGGGGAGGGATCAAGCTACCCTCCTCCGCCTATATCGATCATTGGTACGCTCGAAACTTGATTATGGCTCCATCGTATATGGGGGAGCCTGCAAAAGCAACCTAAAACTACTTGATTCTGTCCACCACCAATGCCTAAGACTTTGTCTTGGGTCCTTTAGAACCTCTCCTATTGATAGTCTCTATGTTGAGGCTGATGAGCCATCCCTTAACCAACGTCGTATCAAATTATCATTACAGTATATAACAAAACTCTATTCTAACGAGTCTAATCCTGCATTTAACTGTGTTTTCAATCCTCTAAATGAGGATTTTTACAACAAAAGTCTTCTCTTGTTCCGCCTCTTGGGCTAAGAATTAAACCATTCATTTCTGCTGCCAGCATTGAGCTGGAAAATATATCTTCTTCCCGTCTTCTTTCTTGTCTTCCTTGGCAACAGGTGAGGCCTGAATTTGACCTAACTCTGACAAAGTTTAAGAAGTTTGAAACTAATGAATTACAATATAAACAAGAATATAATCAATTAAAAATAAATACAATACATACAAATCCTTATTTACAGATGGGTCCAAGGATGGTGGCGCGGTGGCATGTGCCACTGTCATTGATCCCGAACAATATCTTCTCGACTACCAAATAACAGCTCTATTTTCACAGCAGAAGCTAGCGCCATATTAACAGCTCTTAAGTATATTAATAAACACCGTAAATATAAACAATACATCATCTTTTCCGATTCTCTTCGTGTCTTCAGGCTATTAAAAATCTTTCTTATCAAAATCAACTTTATTAGAAATTATTGAATTGTATAATGAGCTTGCTACTGGCAAAAATACGACATCGTCTTTGTTGGTTACCCAGCCACGTTGGCTTTTCTGGGAACCCAATGGCCGATCTTGCTGCCAAGGCAGCTCTCAACAAATCTGTGACACCACTTCTGATCCCATACCTGATTACAAAGCTGCTATTAGGGTCTTATATCCATGATCTGATGCAAAAGGGACACTCAAGTGGGTATTAATAAATTACATGAAATAAAACCCTATATTGGTTACACCTACTTGGGTTGTCAGTCCAGATTTGAAGAGGTCATGATGCTGTGATATTCTAGTAGTTTTACTGTCCTTCATGACAAGTTTTATTATCTCAATTTATGTTTTATTGATATGAATTGCACGTCACGATATGGCTGAGATAATGCCGATGTGACTTTAAATCTTAACTCACTCACTCACACAGGGATGCGCGTGCTTCTCGGTGTGCATCAGGTGTATCTGTCAAAGTCAGATTACTTTAAGTACAGTTTGTTTTCAAAGTCGTTTTGTATATTCCATCAATGATAAAATATGGTGATGCGTTTCTATTGGCTTACAGTATAAACAGTTGCTTCATTTTCGAGAAACTCGTTGTCACCATTGTGAAGATGATAGGGGAAGTCCTGTCTTTTATACAGTATTTATAAATGTATTGTGATTTATCAAAATCGATACACATTTCTACGGTATGTCCGTTTCAGGTTTCAGTCTTGCCTTCATTGTCTACCCACAAGTCGTGACCCATCTTCCCCTGCCACATGTCTGGTCCGTGCTGACGTTTCTGGTCCTGATGACCCTTGAAATTGACTCTCTGGTATAGTCGATTATAATAATAACAAATCACCTGTAACATGTAAGAAACAAATATGAAAGGACATTTATGAAAGCAATAGAACAAATGTAGATCTAACTCAACCATGCCAATATATTCTGGTTCAGGGTATCATGTCATCCAGGAAACCAGTAACCATAGTGAAGGAGAAGGCAACAAGCACCACTTTAGACTGTTCTTCAAGTTTTATTTAGTGATGTTCTTGAACAGTTACCAGGACTGGAGATCATGCTTGGGGCCATTGAGGACGCTTATAGTGGAATCGGCAAACGACGAAGTATTGTCCTTTTCGTGATTCTTCTGGTGAGCTTTATGCTTGCTCTGCCAGGCACCACCCAGGTATAAGTATTTCAAATGCTAAATGTCATATGTAAAGTATTTCCAATAACCTTATGACCCATATGCCCCGTAATGTCATTGTGCTATTTCCTAATCATTTGGTCTCTTCTCAGTCTCAGGAACTTCAGTGGTAGATGCGGAAAATGGAAATATGTACATCTCTCAACAACTATTCCATTCTTTCATTTAGTTCTGAATGTGATAAGTCTGATCTCTTCTTTGCATTGTGTTGTTTAACGTCGAAGCTCACACATTTCAGGAATCGTAAAATGGACGTTAACACGATGTTGTATTATCTAGTTGTCATTCTCACAAAATGATAATAAATGACTATGTGAACCAACAATGGTGGTGTAGCGTTGACGCCGTACACATCCCATCTTGAAATTGCTGACGAGGCGATAAAAGAACTTCTTTAAGTGACATTTAGAAGCTGGTGTGATAAGAGGAACATTTTTTATGGATAGTCAACATCATTCCAGTTGATGAGATGTTTCGGTGTAGATGACTTGCTTGATAACGTTGTTTGCATCTACACCGAATCGTGGCCATCAATTGCAAAAAGGAAGTTGTCTGTCCTTAAAAATTGTTTCTTTTCAGTGCGATAAACTGTATCGTAACACGTCAGTGTGACATATTCATGATGAAATTGATTCGACCAATTTGGAAGCCATGACACATTCAGTTACACTTATTGATCAAGGTTTGTCATAATATATATGTAAGACGTATATGTCGTATTCCAAGGGCGGAATCTACATCGTGACTCTGGTGGACTGGTACAACTACTTTCCTGCCATAGGAGTGTTCGCCATGCTGGAGTGCTTTGTTGTTAGTTGGTGCTATGGTAAGACTTTCTACCATCTGTCCTGTGTGTTACTTGTTCAATGTCACACCCAGCAATTTTGGAGCTATCGTTTCGCGATCTGTAAACAACGGAGTCTACATTAACGTATCCAGTGAAAGGCATCGTTCTACGCCATTTTTATGCAATGACAGTCAGTAAACTAAGCCACCGAGCCAATCCATTGATTCAACTCTTGAGGACAAGACTTGTTTGCTGGGTGTAACACCACTGTGTATTATCGTAGCTGCATAGGACGTCAATTATACTAATGTAATCTTATATTTTAAGCCATATTTGCCAGTAGTCTTCTTGCTAAGCAATAATGGAAGTTCTGTTCACTGTACTCTCGAGTAAATATAGCTCATATATAGTTTGGAATAATGTTAATGTGCACTACTGCAAGTCATAGTAAAGATAACCAGATAACGATGTAATATCTGATGGGATGGAATAAAACGTGTATATATTTAATAGTTTTCCAGTATGGATCTAAAACATTCATTGAAATACACATGCATCTTTTACTTTTTGCATTAAGGCACAGAGAGATTGAACCGAGACATCACAGCCATGTGGGGGAAGTCGGTTCCACGAGCCATGATGTGGTCCATCAAATATGTATGTCCACTCCAACTGCTGGTGAGGATGTCAAACATATTTAACTTCTTAGATACGTTGTTATGTCGTCATGTCCACAGTTCAGTTCCCACTACACACTCTCGTGACCACTTAGAAAATTCAGCAAAGTCAAATATATTATCAACTACACCAGTGGCCATGTATACCGCCACTGAACAGCAGCCACTCAGACTGTTACGAATAGCATGTGCCACTTTAAGGACACTAGTCATGCTGTGATATAAAATGAAATGCCGTAATATTAACATTTATATCCTTCCTTTATCAGATTATCCTTGATACCCCTTGTATTCATACCGACCGCCTAAATACGAAGACTACATCTACCCTACCTGGGCAACAGGAGTTGGCTGGATGATTTCCAGCATTTCCATATTACCGCTGCCCATCATTTTCATCTGACCGTGTACACCACGAAAGGGACAACGATCACAGAGGTATAATTAACAGTGACATGTTTACAAATTTACCATTTCAATGGATGGATGTTGTGGAAGAACGCGAATATGTAGCTTATAAGACCACAAAGTGACCCCTTTAATCTTAGTCTGAGCATTCTTGTTACTGTGTTTGTGTTTTATACCCTTTGGGTATTATTATCCCCGCCACGAAGTGAGACTGGCATATAGGTTTGAGCTCCGTCCGAGATGACGGGGACAGGTTTTCTCAAAACCGCTATAGATAGGGAAACCAAATGTGGTGTGTGTTTTCACGAGAAAAATGCCTTGATGGAGTTCGAAAACAGAAACCATGTTACGATTTTTACAGAGTTATGGCCCTTTGTCATTTGTTTCTCAACGTAGTGCACGTTATCCCCAATGGGAACAGATTTTCTCACTAACAGTTATCGATAGGAAACCAAAACTAGTATGTGTTTTCAGGACATGAATGTCGAGGTGGAGTTAAAATACAGGAACCACAAGGAACAGAACACTGTGGCGGGGATATTGATGACCATGTCTTCTGTGTCATCTATATCTCACGTGGCAGTTTGAGAGAGTAAGGACCAAAGCTACTACCCTCATTGACGGATAACACTTTGGTGTAACCACGAGCCTGGTAATAGTGCTTCCAGAATAAAAGACCACGATAACGTTGAATCAGCCACACGCTTAAGGGATGCAACTGTGCACAGGATCAGTTTTTCTTGTTTTCCTTTCAGTTTTGTATACTATTTAGACAGAACTGTAACATCAGATCTACGTGTTTCTTATTATATATTATAAATACAATATTGTCTTTGCCACAAACATTGCCAATAGCATATATGTTGCAATTAGGACATATGGTAAGAAGACATTCTGGAACTGCGCAGTTATTTGGGATCCTGCTTCCTATTTCAGAAACTGAGGACATCATTTCAACCGAATAATCAGTGGCGTCTTCTAACGAACAGTGTCGCAGAACAAGATGAAGCCGTACGACCAATGCACGTTCTTTAATTTTAATCTTCCTTGCTACTTTTTATCTGCCCTGAGCAGTCTGCATATATACATGCTAATATATGAGACGCATATAAAACATAAGCGTTTAAGAATAACTCTATTGTCACTTAAAATTCAATTCACTGGGTCCAAATGACAAAATAGTGTATTTTGGATCAAAATGCCTCAAGTTGTTCCAGAAGAACTATGTACTGCCCTACCGGCAAAATGTTGTTCAAAACAAATACCTAGGAGCATTGCTAGTAGTAGCAAATCATCAAGTAAACGTAACGTTTCACATCACCAGCAAATGCATACATTGTAAATTCTTTAAATCATGACCCGGGCATCATTGAATTCCACAAGAAACTAATTCAGGATCCTGCCTTTCGAGTTAATTCGATTGACAAGAATAATTTAGTTATAATCATCCTAACCACGTGTTTCGATTTTCCATGGCAACAGCGTTTCCTTTGACTGATTATACCAGAGGTATTTGTTTCCAGAGAAGACTCTAAAGACACGATTTTTCCAAATGTGGTCGATTGATAGATCCAAAGCTATACTTTGACTATTGATTTTGGCAAATGTGTAAAACCCGAATTTTTATGTCAACAACTTTGATTTAAGGCTGAAATGTGGACAGCTTCGTAACAGAGTGTGTAGTAAATCAGTTCCTTTGGATGGTTGGGCATGGGATCGTTTTAAAAGGAATATTTTTCTAGTTTCAATAGCACAAACTACGATTTTAGACTTAAAATACAAGTAGTGCTTGTTCCTGGATAAGATCGGACACTATGTGTATATGAATAAGTTTAGTGGTGAATTAGTGCTTTTTGATAGTTTTGACTTTTTTAAATCATATTTTCGAGTTTGTAAAGTTGCATGTTCAGTTATTCATACCATAGAGGATACAGAAGGTTTTGATTATAATCTCCAATATTTCATTCAATCTATTGATTTTGAATTGTTTTTAATATTTTCGTTTTTCTGTTTGTACTTCTCAGTTCACTCAAGGACAGGAAACGTTAATCAGCTACTTCCAACCTTGTATACCATACCTATCCTGCATCATTCATCATTACCCCAAAAATAAATTCTGAAGAGACACAGAATACTTCACACAAAAAATAGTCACTATTTCAAAAGGCATCTCCCAAACAACTTGTGCGAACGACAGAGTCTTACTTCTGATCTTTATTACTTTCGAAATATATTAATTTATCCCAAAAAATGTTTTGAAATATTACATATTGGTGCAATAAAGGTTTCAGCACAATGTCTTGGTCTGTGATGTTAACAGAGTACCGGTGCTTTAATTGTGACTAATCAAGATGGTAGCTGAAGCAACAACGACTTATGGGTTATGTTTTATAACTGTCTAAGACAGAGAAGTGATTACCAGTAAGAAACAGTTGGACTCCTTAAGATCCGGGCTAGAATTGCTCTTCCGCAAGCCATGCTTGTCGTAAGAGACCAAGATGTCAGGCACGCTGGCTTGGTCAACACATGTCATCGTATCCCAGCTGGCCCCTTCAGCGTGTCAGAAACTTATGATCTTAGGTCTGAATCCCGGTTCGCCGTGATTGTTTCTGGGATTGTCAGCACCATACCCAAGACCTGAGAATCCATTTTTTTATTGTTTTATTGATCAAGGGGGAAATGGGTACACATGAATACAGATGTACAGACATAAAATGACATGCATGAATTTATTACTCCAGTGGCTCCTTTCACGAAGCAACCTTTACTAAGGTTAACCTTAACTCCCATTCTTTAACATTGCACAAAGGTTACCCTTGTGACTACGATCACCTTAGTGCTTTGTGGAATGAGGCCCAGAATATGACAATCATTACAGAGGCTTCTGGTTATTGATTAATGGTTATTAATGATGTGAAAGCAACAACTATCTAGGCTAAAGTAATCTGGGTCAGATACAATTTCAATGATTTGCAAACAATAAAGCTAGATTTGGATAAACGACGCTGCTTTAACACCGTGCTCTGCAATATTTCCAGCAATTTTTCGGTGGCCTGAAAATAATCGACACTTGAATCGGACAAATCATTGTTTGATATTTTAATGAAAGTTACAATGACACGTAACCTGTAGGTTACCAGGGAATTGTTCTACCTTGCACTTCGAATATGTTATTACAGATCAGGATGTAACTTAATGAATAGGTTGATTGTCTCACCGCGGTTCCTGATAATGAACATGGAACTCGTCAAGGTCTGTATCCCTCTAGTGCTATGGTCTGAAACCACATTGATTGAACGATAATGTATAGATGAATACGTTTTCATACACAACAGGCAGTGGGGTAGCCTAGTGGTTAAAGCGTCCGGGTTCGACTTCCCCAGATATTGCTAAAAGCGGCATAAAATCATAGTCAGCTCATTTGCTCGAAATGACAACTCTTGTTATCACGAAAGGAAATGGATACCCGATAGGTAAGGTGGTTGTAAAAACCCACAACCACCCGGTATCTTATATGTAACATGGTTGTAAAAATCTCCAAGTGCCCGTCAGCAGTTTAGGTTGTCTGATCCACGGGAAATACAGAATGATTACTTGAAGTCGGGTAACAAATGGAACACATTTGAGCAAATATATTATCTGGTTAAGTGCGGAATATAAATCATTGTTTGATATTTTAATGAAAGTTACAATGACACGTAACCTGTAGGTTACCAGGGAAACATCCCTATCTAACCACCTGGTATCAGTGTATAAGGTGTACTCAAAGGGTAGATCCTGCGTACACACCTAGTAGTACATCTTTATTATCCATTTTATTCCTGTACATTTGAGTAGTAAAACACGGTAAGCATGTGTGACGGTCCTATTCATTGACTTCACGTCAAATGTTTAATGGCGTCACAGACGACGAAATACAGAAACAATGCTTGCTAGGTAAAAGTGATATGTGCTCATGTGCGCATATGATATATATGACACTGGTTTTTCACCAAATGGGTACTTCAGGGTAGACAAGGTGACAATACTGATTCGTGGTCATAATACTGACTCATGGGACTGAGCGGTAGATGGAGCTCTTGAACAACTGACAGCAATACAAAGGATTCTGTACATCGAAGGTACACCTTGGGTGTGAACCTTTAATCGACCTTGTTGCTAGTCATTACATGATAAAACTGCTCAATAGCGGATCACCCATGTAATCAGAAACAATCGTAGTTCAAAGTAATTAATCATCCATACATATATGTCAACTCAGTCCTTATGCATTCATTGTCACTAACTTATTGTATTTGATTATACAGTAAACTATGTATACAGCAACCTGAAAAGGGACAATAATTTTAGTTCAGTATACCCGTAGTTTGTTATACGCATATCGACTAATGTATACAGAAAGTTCCCGGGAGCTACATCTTATCATATCCGTCAGTTCGTTATGCGCATATCGACTAATGTATACAGAAAGTTCCCGGGAGCGACATCTTATCATATCCTTCAGTTTGTTATGCGCATATCGACTAATGTATACAGAAAGTTCCCGGGAGCTACATCTTATCATATCCGTCAGTTCGTTATATGCATATCGACTAATGTATACAGAAAGTTCCCAGGAGCTACATCTCATCATATCCGACAGTTCGTTATGCGCATATCGACTAATGTATACCGAAAGTTCCCGGGAGCTACATCTTATCATATCCGTCAGTTCGTTATGTGCATATCGACTTATGTATACAGAAAGTTCCCGGGAGCTACATCTTATTAATATCATATCCGTCAGTTCGTTATATGCATATCGACTAATGTATACAGAAAGTTCCCGGGAGCTACATCTCATCATATCCGACAGTTCGTTATGCGCATATCGACTAATGTATACAGAAAGTTCCCGGGAGCTACATCTTATCATATCCGTCAGTTCGTTATGCGCATATCGACAAATGTATACAGAAAGTTCCCGGGAGCTACATCTCATCATATCCGACAGTTCGTTATGCGCATATCGACTAATGTATACAGAAAGTTCCCGGGAGCTACATCTTATCATATCCGTCAGTTCGTTATGTGCATATCGACTTATGTATACAGAAAGTTCCCGGGAGCTACATCTTATCATATCCGTCAGTTCGTTATATGCATATCGACTAATGTATACAGAAAGTTCCCGGGAGCTACATCTCATCATATCCGACAGTTCGTTATGCGCATATCGACTAATGTATACAGAAAGTTCCCGGGAGCTACATCTTATCATATCCGTCAGTTCGTTATGCGCATATCGACTAATGTATACAGAAAGTTCCCGGGAGCTACATCTCATCATATCTGTCAGTTCACTATGCGCATATCGACAAATGTATACAGAAAGTTCCCGGGAGCTACATCTCATCATATCCGACAGTTCGTTATGCGCATATCGACTAATGTATACAGAAAGTTCCCAGGAGCTACATCTCATCATATCCGACAGTTCGTTATGCGCATATCGACTAATGTATACAGAAAGTTCCCGGGAGCTACATCTCATCATATCTGTCAGTTCGTTATGTGCATATGGACTAATGTATACAGAAAGTTCCCGGGAGCTACATCTTATCATATCCGTCAGTTCGTTATGCGCATATCGATTAATGTATACAGAAAGTTCCCGGGAGCTTCATCTCATCATATCCTTCAGTTTGTTATACGCATATCGACTAATGTATACAGAAAGTTCCCGGGAGCTACATCTTATCATATCTGTCAGTTCGTTATGCGCATATCGACTTATGTATACAAAAAGTTCCCGGGAGCTACATCTCATCATATCTGTCAGTTCACTATGCGCATATCGACTAATGTATACAGAAAGTTCCCGGGAGCTACATCTCATCATATCCTTCAGTTCGTTATACGCATATCCAGGAGCCCATATCGACTAATGTATACAGAAAGTTCCCGGGAGCTACATCTCATCATATCCGTCAGTTCGCTATAAGCGTCGTCGTTATAAACGTAGTTAACTGCATGTATACCATCGAGCCATCAATGGATCCCTAAAAATTGGTGATGATAATGATTCTTCAATGACACTTCAATTCAGGGTTAATAATAATAATAAATATGAACTTATAATGTGCCTTTTCCATGCACAAGGCTCATGCTCAAAGCGCTAACAAAGTGGGTGGATAATATACATATATACAATGACGGACTAGTAGCTAGTCATCATGCAGTGAAAACAGATGAGTCTTGAGAAGTCGTTTGAAGGAATTAAAGTCAACTGCTGATTTAATGGTGATAGGGAGAGAGTTCCAGAGTAGAGGGGCAGAGCAGGCAAAGGATTTCCTTCCAAAAGTTTGCAGTTTGAACCGAGGCGCAGAGAGTAGGTTCAGATTCTGAGAACGGAGCTGTCTTTCTGGAGTGTATGGGGTGAGAAGTTCTTTCAAGTATTCTGGGCCTTTGCCATTGAGGCATTTGTAGACAAAACACAATATTTTAAAGTCAATTCTTGATTTAACAGGCAGCCAGTGGAGGTTTTTCATGACAGGTGTTATGTGGGAGCGCTTAGAAGTTCTGCTTATGATTCGGGAGGCTGTATTTTGGACATTTTGCAATTTTGATAGCAGCTTCTGAGAAATACCAAAAAGGAGGCTATTACAGTAATCAATTCTTGATACAACAAGTCCCTGGACCAGACCATGTGCTGCATCACGACTGATGAGATGGCGTATTCTGCCAATGGCTCGTAGATGAAAGAAGCATATTCTGCAGAGTTGATTTACATGAGTGTCCATCGCCAGGTGTGAGTCAAGTGTAACTCCAAGGTCTTTAACAGAGTCCACTGGTTGTATCTCTGCATCTGCTACCAGAACAGTACTGGTGGTAATTTGTTTTTGCATTTGCCTGGATCCAACAACCATCACCTCAGTTTTGTCATCATTTAACTTTAGCAAGTTGTTTGTCATCCATGACTTAACATCTTTAGTACAGTCTGTTATTTTATGAAGACCAGTGTGAAAGTCCTTGGGAGTTGAGTTTTTCTGAAGTTGTCATCTGCAAACGAATGATGGCAAATGCTATGTTTGTCAATTATGTCTGCAACATCGGTGGTGTATGCTATGAAAAGAAGCGGACCGAGTACCGATCCCTGGGGTACACTACAGTGGACCCAGGAGGTTTCTGATTTCATGTTTTCTAACAGAACAGTCTGACTTCTGCTTTCAAGATAAGATTGTAACCAGATGAGGGGTACCCCATGGATTCCAAACTGACCCTTGAGTCTTTCCAGAAGGAGTTGATGGTCGATTGTATCGAAGGCAGAAGAGAGGTCAAGCAAGATAAGAGTAGCTAGTTTGCCTTCATCTAAAGCTGTAAGTAAGTCGTTGGAGACTCTGAGCAGAGCTGACTCGGTGCTATGATTTGATCTGTAGGCCGACTGGAATTTATCCAAAGTGAAAAGGCAGAGAAATGATCTCTGAGTCGAATATTGACTGCTCTCTCAAGTATCTTTGATATAAACTTCAGGTTAGAGACTGGTCGAAAGTTTTTAAGCAAGTTTGCATCTAGGTTACCCTTCTTTAACAGGGGGATAACAGTGGCATGTTTGAAAGAATCTGGGAAAACACGACTTATCAAACTACTGTTCACCATCTTTGTGATAACTGGGAGCAGCAAATCCAGGAATTCTTTTACCAGAGATGTGGGAATCGGGTCCAATTGACAAGTGGTCGGCTTGGATCCAGAAATGATCTTCATGATGTCGTTTTCAGAAAATGGCTGAAACTCCAATAGTGGTATACCAGAAAAATGTTTATCAGTAGGAGTATCAGACTGAAGCCTAGTACCTTTCAGTGTTGAATGAATTTTGTCAATCTTGGCTCGAAAAAAGTCATTAAAGGAGTCAGGAAGTTCATCAAAAGGTGGAGTTGAGGGTAGGATTGGATCATGCTTTTTCCCAAGAAGGTTATTTATAAATTTATGCATTTTCCTAGGATTATTTTTGATCTCCTCGATAGTGGACAGACAATAGTTCTTCTTAACATGGGCTATGTGTTTAATCATGCTATTCCTCGCTTGACAATACATGACAATGAACTTCTAGTCATGTCTTACGCCAAAGTATTTGCTGTGTATATGAATTTCAGCATGGAATAATCGCTCTTAGAAACGGACTTACAAAACGGGCTCTGAATAAACAGATCACTGAGAATGAGTGATGACACCAGGTGTTCAAGGAAAAACACACCATTAAATCGACACCTCCGTTCACGTAACATCACATATTACCCTCCGTGTCATAACTGTTCATTAGATAACCACCATACCTGGTCGTTGTAAGATACGTTTTAAGATACTGTAGTAGATTGTGAGTGCATACAATCCACTGCCCACAATGAAGACAGTCACGTTCAAGTATTAACGAACCAAGAACGAGTCCGAGTACCTTAACATACTTACAAAACGATACATGAAAATGAATGATGTGCATAAATAAACCGATAGTCACATTATAATGTCAAAACTTTCCACCACCCCTTTTGTGAAATGGCATCTACCACGGAGAAAAGTATCCAGTGATGGCACGTGCATTACGTGTTGGTCGAGCACATGGAGCATCCCGACACATGGTATATTCAATATCATTCAAGCTGTGAGACGTCGGGCAGCGAAGACGTCTTGTCTGTAACCCAGAGTAAGTTTACTGTGATTAGCGATGACAATGTTTCGCGTTGTCGTTTTGGATTCGTTTTGGCTATCGACGATATAAATTAAAGGATTGAAGACGCCACACCCAACAATACCAAATATCAAATGAATGGGCCGTGACTGCATTCAACAAGTGGCAAAATGAGGTGAGGTGAAATTGGGTTTAACGTCGTGCTTGAGAATATTTCGCTTATATGACGACGTACATGCGTGTGTATGTGTATGTGCGGCTGATTGTACTAGCCCAGACTGAAGCTGGTTTTAAGTGCTAGCCCACTGAGATACCATGCCACAGTGAAGCATGAATACCCCACTCAGACACATTATACTGACTCCGAGCCGACCAGTCATTGTTGTACCCATTAATGCCGAGCG
Organism: Haliotis rubra; assembly: GCF_003918875.1. NCBI lineage: Eukaryota > Metazoa > Mollusca > Gastropoda > Lepetellida > Haliotidae > Haliotis > Haliotis rubra. The sequence goes on from NW_025767633.1 coordinate 274,886, forward strand.
CCAGGCAGGGACCAACAAGTAACATATTTTAACTTCTTCTGGTATGACACGGTCGGGGATCGAACCTTCGAAGCAAAATGACAGACTAATCGGAGGGTTGAAGCACAGAAAAGCACAGCCGAAATTCGTAAAAGCGTTTGAAATTATGGAGAACCCAAGTCGATGTTACGTCCGCCTCTGGGAGAAATACACACGTCTATGGTAAGTATAATCTGTTAATATACTGACAATTTTGGATAGCGAACCCTTTTATTTGCAAGATGTTAAAGGTAGGTGGAGGAGGTGGTAAAGGTTGAGGGTAAAAAACGGAAAAGTACAAAAGGCCAAATTAGTCCTGAATATGGTAAGTATGACATTCCATAGCACTAAGTCATTAGCCTAGGTATGCCTTAATATGATATCCAAAACTGTCACAATGATAACCTAAACTGGACATGCAACTACAAAATACATTGACAATAGTATATGTTCTCAAATATTCCTTAAAGTCCACCCAGTACCTACACCAAGTATTATCCTGAATATTCTGCCACAATCCTAAACATCAATACAATGTCAAAAAACAACACAATTTCCCAAACATTAAATAATGAAATGCACACTGAAATAGGCTACACAAACTCTATAAATTTCAGATAGATTAACAGTTAAAGGGAAGCAACTCCGTATGGCTTATTCTGCATGTAAACTGCACATTATTTTATGAGCGCTTCAATAGAGCAACTTGAACATGATGGTTTGGCAAACTTACACCTAAATGACTTACGCATTTAAAGGTCACATGCAACGTAAAACACAACTTTGCAGATTCTGATACCTTTCGGTATGGACTTACCGAAACAAATCGTCAAAAATGGAAATTCAACTTATAAAGTTGAAAAATAACGCGATGCAAAAACCCGCGCGAAATCGGAGTTCAAACGTTTCACTAAATTTCCCCAGACTTTTCCGGGGAAAACGGGTTTCAACAGCTGGGCTGCGCTCATAGCATGTGCGCAGTGAAATAGGTTCGCGCAACTTGGAAGCGGGTTGTCCGGTGAATACTCGGTGAAGGCTTTGGTGTGAGCTATTTTTCTAATGTTTTGTTGATATCTCACAGGCGCGAGCTTTTTATATGTTATGACAGTAAATTAACTGTTTATATAATTTCATTTGTCTATTTCACCACATGTTCTTCTTACCGAGTCACTTATTAAAAGCAATGTCATTATTTAGCGTTGACAGAATTTCTAACTGTGATATAGATATGTCGTTGTCACAGACAAAACTCAATGTCTTGTTTTATTGACACCTGTGTGTCTGCCTGCCTGTCTGCTAATGACAATATTCAATACACAGCTGCGATCACTGACCACATACAATTTGAACTTAACACCAGTCAGGCTATACACCATAAACAAAATGCATTGATTTATGGCCCGAGTTCGGCCTCTGTCACATTATGTAATTACACAGACAGGCAGGTGTGATACTTGAACACATGACATGTTATGATGTCTGTTGATTGCAAAATGTTATACACAAAAAATGAGCATGCATTTACAAAACCCAACATCTCTATATATACACACACAATGAGCATCTGCAAATGAACAAGCCGTTACACTTGAGTGCACACCCACCCGCTCTGACTGGGTTCGGTATCCCGGCTGCTTCGTTTCTTGGGAAGTAAACCCAAGTACACAATATTGCACTTTTGATTTGCGATTGTACGCTTATAATTTTGTTTATATGTTTTTTCATAACCAGCAATGTATATTATATGTCATGAATAAGTGATAATTGTGTTTTAATTATGTTTGATTTTTTGGTTGCATGTGACCTTTAACAATAGTGCAAACTGTGTTTCTACAATACCTAAATCATAAAGGACTTAAAATATCACATGCTGTCATAGAAGTCGAAGGCAATATACGCCATAAAGTGCTGTACGTGAATTATGCCTGATCGAAAGCTGAAAAGCGCTACTTCTTAGATTACAATAACAAACTTATAATTGCTAAACATACCTCAACTGATACTTATGCATCTAGACTTACATGAAATACAAAATAAAAGACTTAATACATACTCGCTCGTTGCTGTGTTACTCCTATATTACTCAAAATGATGAGGATTCCTGAATATTCGGCCATGCCGCCTGAAACCTGCAAACTGGTCCAAACCGGATAATAGTTTTTAGACTGGTCATTTATATAAATTACGCAAGAAAATAAACCACCGGACTAGGTTTAGTCTATAGATGGGTAAGAAATAAAGAGCTGTTTCGCACATGAAACAGAACACTGACCAAACTAAAATAGGGATCATGGGATATTTTCATTGACAATTTATGAAAGATAAGATAATATAACGTAAAACTACAAATTGTACCTCATTTACAGAGTTAAATATGGTTCACAATGTTTGTTCAATACCCTTATTTTATTTTGTCCATAAAACAAACTATTTCAGAAAAACTACCACGTCCGTACACTATGAGATATCGTATAAGCAAGCATACACTACTTAGTTTTATCAGATGTGTTTTAATCATTGTCATAAATAACTATTGTCTGCACAACTGGACCTACAATACAATGTTTCTTTTCTGAATTTGAAGCAAGATGCCTTCTACTTGAAGCCGCAAGTGAACACCCCTTCAGCAACAGTCTCCCGCGTGGAAGAATTCGAATCGGCAAGGGAAACAACTCAATCTACTGATGCAAGTGATGCATTAAAGTGCGTCCTGAGGAGAAATCAGGCGCTCAAAGCAAGAAACGTCCGATTTCGCCTGTTTTTAACATAAACCTGTAAATTTGAGGCTGACAGTTCTATTTTTGGTAGTTTTATCTTCGAAGAAAGAACCACTAAACGTTCTATCTGTAGTGTAAGCACTCACATTCGTTCTATCTACACCGCAGGAATGAACCGAAAGTTCAAAGAGAGGTGTCCACTGGTCTTACCAGAGGTTTTAGCATGGTCTATTACAATGGGATGACGTCACATGAGTTTTGTTTGCAAATCATTGAAATTGTACCTGACCCAGATTACTTTGGCCCAGATAGTTGTTGCTTTCATATCATTAATAACCATTAATCAATACCCAGAAGCCTCTGTAGTGATTGTCATATTCTGGGCCTCATTCCACAAAGCACTAAGGTAATCGTAAGTCACAAAGGTAACCTTAGTGCAATGTTAAACAATGGGAGTTAAGGTTAACCTAAGTAAAGGTTGCTTCGTGAAAGGAGCCACTGGAGTAATATATTCATGCATGTCATTTTATGTCTGTACAATCTGTTACATGTATCATATTCATGTGCACCGTTTTCCCCTTGATCAATAAAACAATACAAAATTTGAACGATGAAGTTGAACCAACAGCTTCCGTCTCAACAGTCAAGTTCTGTTTTAACGACATAAAAATATGTCTTCAGTCTTTGATCTTGGGCTCGTTACAAGATTTCAGAATGAATACCTGAGTTGTTGAACAGTGTCTCAGTAATATCCCAGCGTGTTTGGATTTTTAAAAGACTATTTTCATGTTTCATAAAATGGATTCTCAGGTCTTCAGTATGGTGCCGACGGCGAACCGGGATTGAAACCTAAGATCATAGATTCTGACACGCTGAAGGGGCCAACTGGGATACGATGACATGTGTTGCCCAGGTCAGCGTGCCTGACATGTTGGTCTGACACCAGTACTCCATAAACATCACAGACCAAGACATTGTGCTGAAACCTTTATTGCACCAATATGTAATATTTCAAACCTTTTTGGGGATAAATTAATATATTTCGAAAGTAATGAAGGTCAGAAGTAAGACTGTCGTTCGCACAAGTGGTTTGGGAGATGCCAAAATCAAAATATATACAAACATACTGAATGAAGTGCCTTTTACAAGATTACAATGCAAATATTTAAAAAAGCGTTAAAATGATAAATCAAAGAAAGAAAAACAACAACAAAATAAATAGGGCTACCTTAAGAGTTATCTCAATCAGCATACGATCAAAATCAAAAGATTGAATCAAATATTTGAGATTATAATAAAACCCCTCTGTATCCTCTATGGTATGAATAATTGAACATGTTGCTTTACAAACTCGAAAATATGATTTAAAAAGTCAAAACTATCAAAAAGCACTAATTCACCAATAAACTTATTCATATGAGTGAGATAGTGAGTGAGTGAGTATGGTTTTACGCCGCTTTTAGCAATATTTCAGCAATATCAAGGTGGGGGACACCAGAAATGGGCTTCACACATTGTATCCATGTGGGGAATCAAACCCGGCTTTGGCGTGACGAGCCAACGCTTTAACCACTAAGCTACCCCACGGCCCCTTATTCAAGTGAAGAAATAGTGTCCGATCTTATTCAGGAAGAAACACTACTTGCATTTTAAGTCTAACATCGCAGTTTGTGCTATGGAAACTCGAAAAATATTCCTTTTAAAACGATCCCATGCCCAACCATCCAAAAGAACTGATTTACTACAAAATCTATGAATGTACTACATGCACTACATGTTACGAAACTGTTCACATTTCAGCCTTAAATCAAAGTTATTAACATAAACAATCGGTTTTTACACATTTGCCGAAATCAATAGTCAAAGTATAGCTTTGGATCTATCAATGGACCACATTTGGAAATATCGTCTGTTTAGATTCTTCTCTGGAAACAAATACCTCTGGTATTTTCAGTCAAAGAATACGTTGTTGCCATGGAAAATCGAAACACGTGGTTAGGATGATTATAACTAAATTATTCTTGTCAATCGAATTGACTCGAAAGGCAGGATCCTGAATTAGTTTCTTGTGGAATTCAATGATCTCCGGGCATGATTTAAAGAATGTACAATGTATGCATTTGCAGGTGATGTGAAACGTTACGTTTACTCGATGATATACTAGTACTACCAATAATCCTAGGTATTTGTTTTGAACAACATTTTACCGGTAGGGCAGTACATTATGTTCTCGAACAACTTGAGGTATTTTGATCCATAATAACTTTAACCACTATTTTGTCTTTTGGTTCCAGTGAATTGAATTTCAAGTGACAGGGGAGTTCTTCTTAAGTGCTTACGTTTTATATGTGTCTCATAATATTAGCATGTATATATGCAACTGCTCAGGGCAGAAAAAAATAGAAAGGAAAATTAACATTAAAGAACGTGCATTGGCTTCATCTTGTTCTGTGACACAGTTTGTTAGAAGACGCTACTGATCATTAGGTTGAAATGATGTCCTCAGTTTCTGAAATAGGAAGAAGTATCCCAAATGACTGTGCAGTTCCAGAATGTCTTCTTGTCAAATGTCCTAATTACAAGATATATGCAATTGACAATATTTATTAATAATAAGAAACACGTAGATCTGATGTTACAGGTATGTGTAAATAGTATACAAAACTGAAAGGAAAACAAGAAAAGCTAATCCTGTGCACAGTTGCATCCCTTAAGTGTGTGGATTACACAGTGTTCTGTTTCTATTTGGTTCCTGTTTTTTAACTCCACCACGACATTCACATCCTCAAACACATCCCACATTTGGTTCCCCTATCTATAACTGTTACTGAGAACATCTGTTCCCATGGGGGATAACGTGCACGAAGTCAAGAAACGCATGACAAGGGCATAACTCTGAAAAGAATCGTAACACGGTTTGGTTTTCGGACTTCATCGAGGCATTTGTGTCCTGCAAATAATCCCATATTTGGTTTCCTATCTATAGCGGTTTTTGAGAAAATCTGTCCCCGTTGGGGATAACGTGCACCAAATCAATAAACGCGTGACAAGAAATACGTCTTGAATACGTTTTGTTTCAAGGTATGTTTTGGACATGATACGGTTGACATAGTTCCCAGAAGGTCACTTCAATTTGACAGATACTGGTATTCATCACCTCGTATGAAATATTTTGTATGAAAGTAAGAAATGCCGAGACACATCATTCGGGCACTTCGGCAACTTCATGCGTTCCGTCGCGCTCTGCGTAGAGACCGTGTTTTTAGAAATCGCCTGAATCCTTTTGACATGTACAACGACGGGCAATTTCATCGTCGATTTAGGTTCAACAAGGAGAACGGTAACTTCATCATTGGATTGATTTCAGAGCAAATTGCGCCTTTAACTAGACGCAACAATTCATTACCTGCTGCGTTGCAATGTTTAATTGCTCTCAGGTTTTATGCTACAGGTACCTTTCAAATTGCCCTTGGTGATCTCCTTGGCGTCAACCAGTTTGCGTGGTTGTCAAAAGGGTAAGTAAAGCTTTGGCTTCCTGTCGCCAGCAGTTCATTACAATACCTACTGGTGCTAGAGCAAGACGAGTCATGGCTGGTTTCTCGGCAGTAGCTAATTTCTCAAATGTTACAGGGGCAGTAGATTGCACTCACATCCCTATTTCTACCCAAAGTGGCAATGATGCAATGCGGTTCATAAACAGGAAAGGGTTCTCTTCAATAAATACCCAGGTAATATGTGACGACATCCCACTGATAACAAACATTGTCGCCCGATGGCCCGGATGCACCCATGACTCGCGCATTTTACAAGAAAGCAGAATCAGTGAGAAATTTGAACGTGGTCAAGTTCCTGGCTACCTTCTTGGTGATCCCTGGTATCCTTGTTTACCGTACCTACTAACACCTGTAAACAATCCTCGCACGGAAGCAGAAAGACGACATCCCACTGATAACAAACATTGTCGCCCGATGGCCCGGATGCACCCATGACTCGCGCATTTTACAAGAAAGCAGAATCAGTGAGAAATTTGAACGTGGTCAAGTTCCTGGCTACCTTCTTGGTGATCCCTGGTATCCTTGTTTACCGTACTTACTAACACCTGTAAACAATCCTCGCACGGAAGCAGAAAGACGTTTCAACACATCTCAGAGAAAGACTAGAGGGATTGTTGAGCGTCTGTTCGGCATCTGGAAACGTCGCTTCCCCTGCTTATCTTTTGGCCTTCGACTAAGTTTGACACAATATTCAGTGTTATCATAGCATGTGCAGTTCTGCACAACGTTGCGTCACTTAGACATGATCCTGACTTTGACGACAGTGACGACGACGATGATGACGATGACGACAGCGAGCCAGAGACTGACAATGACAAAGTGACCGACGCTGTTCTGCGACGTCGCGGCCTAAGGGAACGAGATATGATAATTGCACAACATTTCTCTCAATAAATCACAGATATGGACTTGCCCCATGTTCACAGAAACCGTATGCACACTAGTGCATTTAATACTGCTTGTTTATATTGATGGCATCATGTCCACACTGCGCCACAAAGGCAATAACGTCATGTAGGTTATGCCATGTCTTTTGGCCATACAACAGCATATTTTTGATCGACTTTGCTTGCTCCATAAGATGACATATTTCTTCAATGTCCGTTTTATTACCTGTTCCGTATTTTAAAGAGCTTGTTATGTTGTAGTTGATTCAACAAAAATAAAAGTGTTGTTCTTGAAATATAGTCATCTTCCTAATTATCTGCCTTAGTTTTTTCACAAAAGGATATTCAAAATAACAAGATATATACATGTAGGCCTACATACTTTTTCTTGGTTATTTTAGTACCTTATGTCTATGGAACACTCTCGAACTGAACGAAACAACATTTGATTTTAGAGGTAGATCGGAGTTACATGATAAAAACCTGCATGTAAACCTGCCCCTACCCAGGTCTGCATTTTTACCAGTTTTTTGCGGGGTTACGACCTGGTTTAGTGCAAAACCTGCTTTCTTAATACCGTCCTGGAATGAAAACTCAGCTTCAGTGCAGGGTTAAACCTGGGTTATCGGCAAACTTCGTAAATGTGTTCGGGATTTCCCGGGGAGCGACGGAAAACTCGGGACTAACTTAAACCACGTCCGATAATATGAAATATTTACGTCTCGGTCTAACTTCTTTGTTTTAGACTTGATTTAAGTTCAAACCACCTTTCATCATAGCAGGTCAGGTTTAAACTCACAGTTAGACCGGGATTTTCCTTAAACCTGGTCTAAACCTGTTTCCATAATTCGGCCCTTAGAGTTTTCTTTGTGAGAGAAAGTCCCCAGATTCTGTAGTTCGGAAGGAGTATTTGCCCTTTGTTTCTAAAGGTTCTGTATCACTTATATGAGATAATTCTACCCCACGGCCCGTTGTTAGTTTGAGGGATACTGGAGCTCTTCAATCTCTGATTTTGAAGGATATTTAGAAATTTTCTGATGAGTCTTCAGCGCACTCAGATGTTTTGCTTCAGGGTATAGGTCGCAATTCTTCTGCTTCTCTCCATTTTGTGAATTTGACTTCTGGAGCCGTATTTATAACACCATGTGGTGTAGGCTTGCATCCGCTTTTACAATGATTAACCCTTTACTTGCTGAATTACTGGGAAAAATTCAATCAATTAAAATGTATGTTATGTTTCACCATATGGGTAATCATCTTCATTGCTACTGGAATGGTATCAAAAGTATGACAATATTTTTAGGTATACTAGTATATAAATTCTAATTGAATGATCCTCTTATAATTTATACGTATGTTACCGCTGTGGATAATCTGATCAAATTACTTTCATTTTTTTTTAAACTAAAGAGAAAATAAATAAGCAGATAGAATTAGGAGAATAACAGAACATGCTAAAACATTGGTTTTCATAAATTCAGGAGTGGAAAATCAATGAAACATAGTTAATACATTTAAACCTGGTCTGAATGCTAGTTTAACTAAACTACTTTTCCATTTCATCGTTTAAGTTGGACCAATGGTCTTGGTTTAACTAAACCAGGACTAGCACTAAACCTGGTCCAGGAAAAACCTGATTCGAACTAACGGCCTAAAAGCATTTGGCGGACCTGAAGACTGATTTTTAAACTGGAGTTTGTAAAATGCAGAAATCAAATGACATGGCTTCTCACAATAGACACAGACAGGATCAGAACCACTGGAAGTCTTAGTCTTAGACTGAAAGTAATGTGAACGCTTGTCAGAAGAATTTGAACCTCTTCTAACACCATTGTGAAGACTTTCCAGGGGAAATGCCCTTTTGGCCATAAAACGTGGTATTACCCGAAGACCAAAAAGAACTCTTGTGAGTCAAACAATAGTCATCTGCCAACATCACTGCCTCAAGTAAGTCATCAACCTTATGTTCATCCATCAAACCATCAAAATCTGTGACCTCTTTAGAACCACACCACCTTTCGAACAAAGTTTCCTTCTCCCTCTCAAACTCTACAAAAGTCTCATTGTCTCTTTTATGAGCATTTCTGGTTTTCTCACGCTAAGCTTCTGACACTAACTCATATGCTTTTAGGAGGGTTCTTTTAGCAAGATCATAACCTGAGCTTTGCTCTATCGATAAGGCTGAATAAGCATCCTGAGTTTTGCCCTTCAAAATATACTAAGCAGCAAAAGAAACGTCAGTTTGGAATTTTCCTTCGCAGAAACAGATCACTGTAAACTCATGTAATGTTTTAATTGTATATTTTTGACAACATCTCCAACTTTACCTGAGCAAAGACATTCCTTCCCAACCTCAGAATGGAACCCAGGAAATGGTCTCAAATACGCAACATGACCTCGGAGATGGTACGGTGTTATCCATGTTTTTTATGCAACTCATGCTGCACGTGCTGTTCACAAGGACCAACCCTATAAAATGCACCCCCAAACCTGGTTGAAACATTCGCATTACAACGTCAGCAGGATGCCGCGACACACGATAGCTCAGAGGAACCAGGCGCAAGGAAGACTTGAAGCTGGCCACACTGCACAAGCCGTTGCCAATCACTTCCAAGTCAATGTTAGGACCATCTACATGCTGCAGCAACGTTTCCGGGCCACCAACACCACAAATGATCGCCCCTGTACTGGCAGACCAAGGGTGACCACAAGTCGACAAGACCGCCATGTTGTGCAACAGCATGTACAGAATCCCTTCATGCAGGCATCCGAAACAGCACGCCAGACAGTGAGAACACACGGAAGACCAATCAGTACTGATACAGTACGCCGACGTCATAACAGCGGAAACCTCCATTGCCGTACACCTTACGTGGACCTATCCTTACCCCTCGTCATCGGCGTGAACGTCTACGGTTTGCCTTACAACACCAAAACTGGCGATACAGGCAATGGAGAATTGTTCTGTTCACAGACGAGAGTCGGTACTGCGTATCAACTGCAGATTGCAGAACACGAATATGGCGACGATGTGGCCAGCATTACTCAGACCAATGTGTTATGGAAAGAGACTCATGGGGAGGTGCAAGCATCATGGTATGGGGTGGAATAGGCTGAACCAGAGAGTGGGTCCTTTGGTGTTCAAGAACCATGGTCCAGGGAGAGGAGGCGGCATCACAGCGGTGCGCTACATCGACCAAGCTCTCAGAACCAACGTCATACCACATTTCGCACGTCACCGGAACAACATTTTCCAACATGATAACGCCCAGGCCCATACTGCCAGAGCTACACGGGACTTCCTACAGCAGAACGGTGTCAACATTATGCAATGACCAGCCCTTAGTCCTGATTTAAACCCAATTAAACATCTTTGGAATGAAATTCAGAGGAGACTGAATAATGTCATACCAAGGCCGAACACAGCCGATTTATTGCGCCAAGCCTTTCTCAGAGTATGGTTCCAGGTACCAATGGCCTTCATCAATAGATTGGTGCACTCCATGCATAGACGCTGTGCTACAGTTATTGCCGTTCGTGGTGGTCACACTAGATACTGAAGTCAAGAGTCTGAATGGACTGCAAACGTTCACGTAATGTCTTGGAATTGTGCTGAGTTATTCACTGATGTGTCAGGATATTGTACACAAAAAATGTTTTTGATCTGCTTATTATGTCCATTTCTGTAATGATTTGATTACCGTGCCCATCTCATTTTTAATTCGTACTGACGTTTTGTCTGCTGATGAGTATAGTTTGCAGTAGCATAGTCCATAACTCCTTTGGCCACTTGAGATTTTCAGCAACTTTTTCAAAATGTAGAACATATTTATCAACTTCTTTTTCATTGAAAGAGGGAGGGAGGTCAAGCATGTCCTGCTTGACTGTATAGATTTTTCCATTTTAAATGTCAAAACAGTTAAGGACCTTTTTACTAATGTTAATTATCATTTAAGCGTTGAGTTTTTAAAAGAAATAGAATTGATTGATAAATTTTGATTTATGTGCTTTGTGAATAGATAAATGATTTATAATTGGTAGAATAAATTAGCAGCTGAGATAGTTAGCGTCTGTATCCTCGAAGGGGTTTAAAGTACTGTACAATGATTGTCCTCCTGAGAGGGTACATAAGTCCCAAACTTTTAAAGTCAATTTAGCTCTACCAAACTATCTAATCGTAGAATATGTGTTGTTTTATAATGGCTAATATCAGTACAATTGCCAATGGCCGAAGGGATGGTGTAAATCCAGCTAGGATCCATGCAGGTAGTCCAAGTACTGTAGGTCCCCATGGTTTAAAGTATGGTGATCTACCTTCAGTTGTTGGCGATACTCAGCCCTTTTAATATTGTATTGCCCAAATTTGAAATCCTATTTAGGGGACAGATGCTAGTTTTCATTCTTGTTACTGTGATATACTAGATGGCTTTTTTTTTAATGTCTTTCGTCTACAGGTTTTTAAAAATTGTTTATTTATCATTGATTATAACTATTTTAAGTCATGATATGGCTGCAATACTGCCGCTGTGACTATAAACCCTCACTCACTCAACCAACCAACCAACCAGCCAACCAACCAAACACTGAAAGGGGGTACCAGTCTGGCGTGCATTGCAATGCCACAACAGGGAAGGGTTTGAGGGAGGAGAGGGATTATTGAGCTTTTTCAGCTGTATTTCTCTGTCAATTCTAACTTCCTCAATTCCCTATATTCTCTTTCTATTTGAAATTTAAGGTTTTTTTCATTTCCAAATGGTCCGAACATTCTTCTTTAACCATTCTTTAACCAACTTCCAAAATCTGAAATTTCCTCATAGCAGGTTTGAAGTTTGAAATGTGCATTAATTTGATTTGCGCAAGCCACAGATTGTTTCAGAGATAGGGGGTGCAAAAATGGAGAAATTTTAAATAGACTTTTCACAATAAGTCTCAAATGCCAAATGAATTCTATCCCGGGCGGGCCCACATGTTTGTTACGGATTAGAAATTACAGTGACAAAAGGTCTTGTGAGTCCCCTTTCAACCAAAGTCGTTTAAAGCTGAATGTAGACGAGGTCTTGACACGACGATGTCAACAGACATACATAGTAGTCACCCGTACATCTCAACAACCACCGCGTATATACCTATCACACAGTTCCAGGAGACCTACGCCAGAATACGACCATTTAGGTCACACTACGACCTTATAGAAAACTCTGGAATGAATCCTAGTCTTACAGCGGAGCGGCACCCGTGAAGAGCCAGCCCCTCGTGATGTGTGCTGGGTAACGCTAAGCGCTCTTCAACCCCCCGTTGTGGACCAGGGGGTATATTTGGTCCACCAACCCGTTTGCCGTGGGTTGCGCCCCTGTGTCGGTGGAGGAAGGGAGTCTGGTGGTTGAGGGCACTGGTTCCAGGAACAGCGTTCCTTTTCCCAATACACTACTTCGCCCCTAACTTCACCCAGACGGGTGGTAGAACTGGCCCGGTTCTATCAATCGGCTGGTCATGCCAAACCCTGTGCAAGGTGAGCATTTATGCACATATTTGGAAATTGAAATGTATACTGTGGTATTGGCCATTAGTTTTTACAATGACCCAAATTATTGATTTGTTAATTTGCCTAGAGTCCTATGCCAGAAGGCGGTGGCTCATGGGCTAATCTGGTAGGATCTATCTTTTCAAGATATTTTCCTGCTTGAGTAGACCCTCCTAGTATCCTTGGTACCGTCTGATGGAGATCCACAGACATGTGGCATCGTCCTTGTTGACTCTCCATGGTGGGTGGGGAGCTAGGAGGGTGAATCATATATATTTCTATCATGGCACCCCCACTAAACAAGCGTTCACAGGAATCTGATGATTCGTTGTCTTCAGATGATGAAGCACAAAAACTTTCACAAACTCTGATAATTGGCCGCGTTTCATTGTTATGTGTGCCCCTGAAGGTGGCCCAGTCAAGTTTGCAGGTGGTGAAAGAAATAAAAAAGTTGAGATCGGGTTCCGTGCTAATCGAATGCAGGAAAGACATACAATCCAAAATTCATTAAATACCAGCAAAGGCATCGTCCGTGATATTGGATGTTGCCTGTCAGACATGAGTGGACTTGAAATCGTTACTGAACTGCAATCCCAAAGCGTTACTCATGTCAAACGCTTTACAGTTAAAAAGAATACTGATGTCTTAAAACTAACACCTATCTGTTCACATTTTGTCTCTCGATGCATCCGAAATCTCTGAAAGCAGGATATTGCAACTTCAGGGTTGATACTTTTATCCCTAACCCTTTAAGGTGTGCTACTTGCCAAAAGTATCACGGGTCCAAGTCTTGCCACAATCCAGCTGCATGCCAACGATGTGCTGGAGCGTGCCAAGACAATAACCTTTGTGATAAAACACCGGTTTGTGTCAACTGTCCTCATCCTGGAAGTTACAGTCAAAGATTTCACGAGTGAAGCAAGAGCAAAACGTTTCGTTCTTTGAAGCAAAACAGATTGTTCTAGCACAAGAACAGTCGGGCCCGAGTTATGCTACCGTTGTTTCTGCTTCCGTTCAGGCCTCCCAACCAAAACACGTTTCATACAATTCAGTAGGTTGTCAAACGGATTATACGTGGGCTAGATCATCAGCTCCCACATTGCTGTCTACTGAAACTCAAGCAAAGACTACAAAAGTTACTTCCAGTGTACAAACCATCACTGTACAGACGAAGGCATCTTCTGAGAAGGATTCATCTGCTTCTCAAAAACAAGCATCAAAATCAGACTCCACTGTAAAACCAAATGTGAAAACTACATCCAGACCGAACAATGGAATTCATAAGAAAAATCAAAGTAACAGACCTCCAAAGGGGTCAGATGACCAGGTCCAACTATATAATAAGTTTGGATCACTTGAGGACATGGATGTGTCCGACCATAGCCAAATTCGGACTCATAGCTTGTCACCCTCAAGGAAGGTGGGGGGCAGATCTGTCTATCCACCAAGGAAATAATGTCTTCAGCTATAATTCAATGGAATTGTAGAGGACTCCGAAATAATTTAAACAATTTACAGTTATTAAACCAAGATTACAAACCGTCAGCATTCTGCATCCAAGAAACCTATCTGAAGCAGACAGATAACTTTGACTTCCGTCAGTTCAGTGCATATCACTGTTTTTCTCCTCCGGGTGATAGAGCTTCTGGTGGGTCATCAATCCTGGTGAGGAACAATATTATCCATAGCTCAGTTCCACTTAAAACAAATCTTCAAGTCGTTGCAGTTCGACTTAAATTACAGGTTGCTTTTACAGGTTGCCTGAACTGCTCTTTGTACATTCCGCCTTCATTGGCTGTCCAACTAACCGATCTGCAAGCTCTTTATGATCAACTGCCTAAACCCTGTATAATCATTGGTAATTTAAATGGCCACAACCCGCTCTGGGGTGGCACTAATACAAACACCAAAGGTAAATTACTGGAGGAATTCATTTCAAATAATTATTTATGCATTTATAATGACGGCTCAAATACGTATTGACATCCCGGCACAGGAACATATTCAGCTCTTGATTTGTCTATTACTGACTCCAACCTATTGAGTGAATTCGAATGGTCAGTCCAGGACGATCTCTGTGGAAGTGACCATTTCCCAACAATATTAAAACCCGCAAATCCATCTGATGTCCCTCCATCATCGAGATGGAACTTTAAAAAGGCTAACTGGCGTTTATATGAAACTCTCTGTGCTGAAAACTACAACCTGAACTTTTTAATGATATTCCTGATGCCATAAACTGTTTTTCAGATGACCTAAATAAAATAGCTGACGAGTGTATCCCGAAGTCCTCTGCAATTCCACACGAACGAGAACCATGGTTTAACGCTGATTGCAAACAGGCTAAGAAGGAAGGCACGGAAGAAAGCCGAGCATTATTTCCGTCGCCATCCTATGGTCCACAAGTTAGACAAATTTAAAATTCTAAACGCTAAAGCATGACGTACTTTCCAGCAAAGTCAACGCCACTCTTGGCGAAAATACGTATCAAAAATTAATTCGCGCACACCTATATCAAAGGTGTGGAATACGATCCAGAAAATCAAGGGTAAGGGCTCGAAATCTAGCATTCACCATCTGAAAGATGGGAACCAATTATTGACTTATAAATCAGATATTGCAAACAAACTTGGTGAGACATTGGCCAAACATCCTTCCTCATCTAATTATGTACCTGAATTCCCAAAATATCAAAAACAGCAAGAAAAGAAAGCTATTAATTTCGATTCAGATAATGGGGAAGATTACAACGAAACCTTTTCGATACATGAGCTTAATACTGCTCTTGATCAGGCTCATGATACTGCTTCAGGAGCTGATAACATACATTATCAACTCCTGAAACACTTACCAGAATCATGTTTAGAGACGCTCTTACATATTTTTGATGATATTTGGACATCTGGAAACTTTCCTCCGTCGTGGCGTGATGCTATAATTGTTCCCATCCCTAAACCTGGACGTGATCATACTGATCCTTTCAATAAAAGGCCAATTTCACTAACCAGCTGCGTTGCAAAACATCCTTGCCAAACGTATGATAAATAATCGACTTATTTGGTACTTGGAAACCAATAACCTAATAACAGATTTACCATGTGGTTTCCGTAAAAACAGAAGTACTATTGATCATTTAGTGCGTTTAGAATCTTTTGTTAAGAATGCCATAATTAATAAACAACATGCAGTGTCGATCTTTATCGATTTAGAAAAAGCATACGACACTACATGGAAACATGAGATTTTAAAAGGTTTACATGACTTTGGATTACGAGGCCGTTTGCCTCAATTTATATCCAACTTTTTAAATGACAGGCAATTTCAAGTCCAAGTGGATTCCACCCTGTCTGACCATTACAATCAGGATCAGGGTGTGCCGCAAGACAGTATTTTGTCCGTCACTGCACCTTGTTTAGTATCAAGATCAACAGTTTATCCAAGGTTTGAAATGATTCAATCGATGGATCACTTTTTGTGGATGATTTTAATATTTCTTGTCGTGGTAAAAATATGCATACTATTGAACGGAAACGGTAACTGCAGTTGCGTTTGAACAAAATAAATAAATGGTGTCTTGAAAACGGCTTTAAGTTTTCTAAATCCAAAACTAATTGTATACATTTCTGTCGTAAATACAAACCGCATAAAGACCCTGAACTATCTCTAAATGGCACACCCATCAAAGTTGTGAGCAATCTCTTACACAACGCCGTATAAAATTGTCCTTGCAGTATATAACAAAACTCTATGAAAATTTACAGTGTTAAAAAGATCCTTAACTGTTTTCACATTGAAAGTATTTATCCCTTATGATGGAGAATTCAACACAGTCAAGAAGGACATGCTTGACCGTGGTTCTTTCATCACAAGGGATACAAAACGGAGGATCTTCACCTTTCAATAAGTATGCGTGAGTGTATCTGGTGTGGCCAATACGACATCGTCGCATGATGACCTCTTCAAATCTGGACTGACAACCCAAGTAAGTGTAACCGATATAGGGTTTTATTTCATGTAATTTATTGATACCTACTTGGGTGTCCCACTTCTTCTGCATCAGATCACGGATGTAAGTTCTAATGCAAGCTTTGTAATCAGAGTAAGGAATAAGAAGTGGTGTCACAGATTTGTTGAGTGCTGCCTTGGCAGCAAGATCGGCCATTGTATTCCCAGAAATGCCAACGTGGCTGGGTAACCAACAGAAGACGATGTCGCATTGGCCAGTAGCAAGATCATTATATAATTCGATTATTTCAATTAAAAGTGGATGTTTGCAAGAGAGATTTTTAAAAGCCTGAAGGCAAGAAAGAGAGTCAGAAAATATTATATATTGTTTATGTTTGGGATGTCTTTGAATATATTTAAGAGCTGTTAAGATGGCGTTTGCTTCTGCTGTAAAAATAGAGCTGTTATCCGGTAGTCTAGAAGATATTGTTCTGGATCCAATGACAGTGGCACATGCCACTGCGCCACCGTCCTTGGACCCATCTGTAAATACGGATTTGTGTGTATTATAGTTAGTTTTTAGTTGATTATATTCTTGTTTATATTGTAAGTAATTTGTTTCAGATTTCTTAAACTTTGTCAGAGTTAGGTTAACTTCAGGCCTAACCAGTCGCCAAGGAGGAGAAGAAAGAAGACGGGAAGGAGATATATTTTCCAGCTCAATGCCGGCAGCAGACAGGAATGGTTTAATTCTGTGCCCAAGAGGCGGAACAAGAGAAGGTTTTTTGTTGTATAAATCCTCATAGAGGGGATGAAAGACACAGTTATATGCAGGGTTAGACTCGCTAGAATATAGTTTAGTAATGTATTGTAAAGATATTTTTATACGTCGTTGGGCAAGAGAAGGCTCGTCTGCTTCGACGTAGAGACTGTCAACAGGAGAAGTTCTAAAAGATCCAAGACAAAGTCTTAGACCTTGGTTGTGGACAGAATCAAGTAGTTTTAGGTTGCTTTTACAGGCTCCACCTTATACGATGGAGCCATAATCAAGTTTCGAGCGGACCAATGATCGATATAGGTGGAGGAGGGTAGCTTGATCCCCTCCCCACTTTGAGTTGGAAACAACTTTCAACAAGTCAAGTGCCCTCAGGCATTTAGTTTTAAGGGATTTAATATGTGGCAGAGTCAGAGTGCGAGTCAAAAATTAGACCCAAGAACTTGGCCTCCTTAACAACTTTGATGGGTGTGCCATTTAGAGATAGTTCAGGGTCTTTATGCGGTTTGTATTTACGGCAGAAATGTATACAATTAGTCTTGGATTTAGAAAACTTAAAGCCGTTTTCAAGACACCATTTATTTATTTTGTTTAAACGCAACTGCAGTTACCGTTTCCGTTCAATAGTATGCATATTTTTACCACGACAAGAAATATTAAAATCATCCACAAAAAAGTGATCCATCGATTGAATCATTTAAAACCTTGGATAAACTGTTGATCTTGATACTAAACAATGTGACAGACAAAATACTGCCTTGTGGAACACCCTGATCCTGATTGTAATGATCAGACAGGGTAGATCCCACGCGGATTTGAAATTGTCTGTCAGTTAAAAAGTTAGCTATAAATTGAGGCAAATGGCCTCGCAATCCGAAGCCATGTAAATCTTTTAAAATACCATATTTCCACGTAGTGTCATATGCTTTTTCAAGATCAAAAAAGATAGACACAGCATGTTGTTTATTAATGAGAGCATTTTTAACAAATGATTCTAAACGCACTAGGTGATCGACAGTACTTCTGTTTTTACGGAAACCACATTGTATATCTGTTATAAGGTTATTTGTTTCCAAGTACCGAACAAGTCGATTATTTATCATGCGTTCCATGGTCTTGCAAACGCAGCTAGTTAGTGAAATTGGCCTATAATTGGAAGGATCAGTATGATCACGTCCAGGTTTAGGGATGGGAACAATTATAGCATCGCGCCACGACGAAGGAAATTTACCAAATGTCCAAATATCATCAAAAATAGATAAGAGCGTCTCTAAACATGATTCTGGTAAGTGCTTCAGGAGTTGATAATGTATGTTATCAGCTCCAGAAGCAGTATCATGAGCCTGATCAAGAGCAGTATGAAGCTCGTGGATTGAAAAGGTTTCATTGTAATCTTCCCCTTTATCTGAATCGAAATTAATAGCTTTCTTTTCCTGCTGTTTTTGATATTTTGGGAATTCAGGTACATAGTTAGATTAGGAGGAATGTTTGGCCAACGTCTCACCAAGTTTATTTGCAATATCTGATTTATCAGTCAATAGCTAATTCCCATCTTTGAGATGGTGAATGCTAGATTTCGAGCCCTTACTTTTGATTTTCTGGATCATATTCCACACCTTTGATATAGGTGTGCGCGAATTAATTTTTGATACGTAGTTTCGCCAAGATTGGCGTTTACTTTGCTTGAAAGTAGCGTTAACAAGTTTAAATTTATCTAAATTGTGGACCATAGGATGGCGACGGAAATAATGTTCAGCCTTCTTCCGTGCCTTCCTAGCTTGTTTGCAGTCAGCAGTAAACCATGGTTTACGTATATGTAGAACTGAAGAAGACTTCGGAATACACACATCAGCTGTTTTGTGAAGCTCACCGGAGAAGAGCTTTATAGGATCGGGAACATGAATGAAAACATCAGGCGTTAGCTTTTCAGAACAAAGAGACTCAAATCGAGCCCAGTTAGCTTTAGTAAAATTCCATCTTGACGACGGGGGAACATCAGAGGGTGTAACAGATTTTAATACGGTAGGGAAATGGTCGCTACCACAGAGGTCGTCATGAACTGACCATTCGAATTCATTTAGTAAACTAGAATCTACAACTGATAGGTCTAGGCAAGAATAAGTTCCAGTTGCAGGATGTAGATACGTATTAGAGCCATCATTATAAATGCACAAATCATTATTGAAGAAAATATCCTCAAGTAATTTGCCTTTGGTATTGGTGTTGGTACCGCCCCATAGTGGGTTATGACCATTCAGATCTCCCATTATAATACAGGGCTTGGGAAGCTGGTCATAAAGTGTTTGAAGATCAGACTGTCGAAGAGAATACGATGGAGGAATGTATATAGAACACAATGTGAAAACAATATTCAGTGTCAGGCGTACTGCAACAGCCTGAAGAGGGGTATTCAGAGAAACTGGACTATGAATAACACCCTGTCGCACCATAACAGAAGCTCCCCCGGTTGCCTTGTCACCTGCAGGTGAAAAGCAATGATAGGAGTTGTATTGGCGGAAATCTAATATATCAGTGTTTTTGAGAAAGGTTTCTTGCAGACAAAAAGCTGATGGTTTGTAATCCTGGACTAATAGTTGGAGGTCATTATAATTGTTCCGAAGTCCTCTGCAATTCCATTG
The DNA here is from genome assembly GCF_003918875.1 of Haliotis rubra. Classification (NCBI taxonomy): domain Eukaryota; kingdom Metazoa; phylum Mollusca; class Gastropoda; order Lepetellida; family Haliotidae; genus Haliotis; species Haliotis rubra. Next base: position 294,942 of record NW_025767633.1, read on the forward strand.
TAATAAACTGGTAGAGTGACTCATGGAGGTTTAATTGGAGAATGCGAACGAGGGGAAGGTCCTCTGCGCTGCAATGACAGCGATGGAGAGTCGTCCATATCCAGAGGTTCAAAGCTGTTATGAACCTCTAAAGGACTTGGTAAAGACACCTCAATATGCTTGAGGGCCTTTGCTTCTTTTCTTTTCTGTTTTCTTTCTGCTTTAGAAATAACATCTCGTTTAGGTACAGATTTTCCAGTGGTTATTACTGGCAAAGATTCTGGTGTAGGGTCATCTTCACGAGACTCAGTGACAGATGGTACATCAGTCTGTGTTTCTGTTGTTGACAAAGTCATCTCGGAGAGAGGATATAAAATAGTTTGCTGGTCCGTGACCCAACTAATTGCAGTCTGACATTCACTATCCACCTTTTGGATAGAAGAAGAGACAGCGACAGAGTATGATTTGGGTAGAGTATTTTGTGACTGATCCGCAACCAATTTCTTGGCATCTGAGAAAGAAATATTGTTGGTATATTTAATTTTGATAATTTTAGATTCTTTCTCAAATATTGGACATGACCTGGAGTAAGACATATGCTCGCCATTGCAGTTTGCACATTTGATGGCATTTGTGCATTCGGTGTTCTCATGATTGCCACTACAACGAGAGCAAATTGGTTAGTTGTTACAGGATTTAGCACCATGTCCAAAATGTTGACATCTAAAACAACGGAGTGGATTAGGAATATATGTATCCACACCGATGTTAAAATATCCAGCTTTGATGGATGTCGGCAGTTTTGAAAGAGCAAAAGTAATAAGATAGGTACTGGTATTGATAACTCGATCATTCTCTTTTCTGGTGAATCGTTTCACGGAAGTCACCCCCTGAGATTTCAGTTCCATCGCAATCTCCTCTTCTGACATGTCAGCAAGGCATTTCGATCTATCGCGAACAATGCCTCTGCATGAATTTAGCGACTTGTGTGCTGATACAAATGGTGTGCGTTGAGTAGATTTATAGATTGCTGTCACTTGGCACATTCTATCAATAGAGAGCCAGATCGAAGACGAGTGATATCTGACACAGTGCCACATATTCCTTCCACAGCTTTAGACACTACGAAAGGGTTTATCTTGAGTGGGAGACCGTGAACACCTTCAACAACCAGAAATCGTGGCCATGAATCTACAACTGAAACCAAACTTTCATCATCAGAGGATGAAACAGTATCTGCATCAATATGCCGTCTTTTATTTTTGTAACGAGAACCAGTGGTTTGTTGGGAAGCCATGATGAAAGAAAACATATTCGACATCCCTGCTCCCCACCCGCCATTGAGTGTCAACAAGGACAGTGTTACAGTGGAAACCGACTGTAGACACCAGGGCTACAGAGATGTTATACTCAAGCAATATCAACACAGGAAGCAAATGAGGTCAAACAAAAGAAAAGTCAGGTTGGTTCTGCCCTGTACAGTTATTTGATGACAATTTGAACCTGGAGGTCAATAATGCCAGATTGGCCCATGAGCCACCACCTTCCGGCATAGGACTCTAGGCAGAATAAGGTCTAACAGAATAAATTCACTTAGAACAGTTCATGGTGAAAAAACAAGTCACAAGCAATAGCTTGGAAGTAATATCAAAATAATTGCAGTAGTAATATATTCCATGCGCAGTGCATGGCGTGACCAGCCGATTGGTTGAACCGGGCCAATTCAACCACCCGTCTAGGTGAAGTAAGGGTCGAAGTGGTGTGTTGGGCAAAGGAACACTGTTCCTGGACCCAGTGCCCTCAACCACCAGACTCCCGTCCTCCACCGACACAGGGGCGCAACCCACGGCAAACAGGTTGGTGGACCAAATATACCCCCGGGTCCACTACGGGGGGTTGAAGGGCGCTTAGCGTGACCAAGCACACACCACGAGGAGGTGGCCCTTCATGGGTGCCCAATTGAGCATAGAAATAATATATTCACCAGCTGTTACTAGCATACTGGTGCATACAGTCTTCTGAACATTATTTTTGTTTGATCACCTGTTACATATCACTAACTTGGCCGCAACAACCTGCGTGCAGTATATGATCATGTAACACAAAAAATGTATCCTGAATACAAATCTAACTTTACAGCTAATATATGCAGCACGCAACTATTTGAAGACCTGTCATGTCAAACAAAATACGTCCTAACTGGCATTGAATAAAGTAATTGAAGTTTGTGTAAATATCGTTAAATAACTCGCTCAATCTAGCTCTGAAACACATGTACATTTGCATATATATTATTATTGGTCATTTTTTCCAAAGCATTTTAGTTGGTCCTCGCTCACACTTATTGTTCTCTCATTTCTGTGCATGCAATCGTGTTGTTATGGATCTGTAATGCGCATTCAGTTACTTAATCTGGCTATTCTATATTTTAATCAATGCAAAATATCATATAATTATTACCACCAACGGTTATCGATGCGATAGACTGACTTATGAATATGGACATGAGGTGATCTAACAGTGGATTCTGTTTATGCAAGTGGAGTGCACATCCTAAAAACGTCTTTTTAGAGAAATAGAATTGATGGATATTATGATGTTCCTTTATTCATTGATAGAATATGATTATGAACTTATATTGGTTGTTGCTATACGCTTGATGAGGATTGACGACAGTACCACAAGGACTGATGCTATAAAACAATGACAACTCACTCACTCTTTAAAAGGTATTGCATAGCTTTCTCTTAATTATAATATCCTATGTGCTTATATAAACAGACATGGATGAAAGTAATTTGGCACTACTTCGTTAGTTCATTTAGGCATTGTAGGAGTTACCATAGAGATTATTAACTTCGATTATTTTAACAATGCCAAGGAATTATAACTGTTATGTCTTATCACATATTAGTTATGAAAAAGAGTTATTACACTTGACACAGGCTCGTGAAATTGTGTTTTTTGTTCTTTTGTACATTTCAAACGCATAGGCAACATGTGTTCAATTGCATGTGCATATTTCATATTATGTTGATAGTCACAGGGTCTGATATCATGGTGATAGTCACAGAATGTGATATCATGGTGGTAGTCATAGGGTCTGAAGGCATAATGGCGATACATACTGTCCTTTAAGAAGCAACATACGTATACGTCTACAGAGGGAAGGGGGGGGGGGGGTGTTCCGAACAGAACCTGGTGTCACCACTGTGTACATTTATCACTCCTTCACGCCTCTTTGGTACAGACATAATAAGTCTACGGATTAGTATGAATTTCGTCTATGTCTTGATTTTCTGTCAGATTCACCTGAAACACCACCAAGGCAGACCTCTGTGTGTAGGATTTGCTCTCCGTACCATAACACCTCCGGTACCGACTCTCTTGACCCGTCGACCTGTTCGCTAACAAACACATTGGTGGACTCGCTGTCTTCCTTCTTTGCGTTGGTAAAAACATCGTGATTCATCACTGAGCCAGACTCATTGCCATATTTTGCGATTCCATGTCTGTACGTTCATGATAAATCGCATGAGTTGTCTTTGATCTCAGGGTCTCAAGGCCTCTATACAGGGGCCAGAAATCCGAGAAGAAACGGGTCGGAACTGATCTTCAGTAACCCATGCTTGTTTTAAGAGTCGACTAACAGGACAATGCTTATTAAACCAGGAAACCTTCTTCCTATTTAATATGCAAAATAAAAGGGGAGTTAAATACTGGGTATCATATCTGACCATCATCTCTCATTCTTACCACATAAAAAATATCCAAACATCTAAAGTTAAAGTGCTTCAAGGGTTTTGTCTGGTTAAAAGTAAGTGTCTTTGGGGAAATTATTTTCACATATTTTAGAAAAAAATAACAAAGTTTGTTGAGTTGTTAAGAACGTTTCACAGGAAGATCACTTAACTGTGGACGTTATGTTTATATTTACTAAAAGAGAAAAGGAAGACCATCTGCACCTGTATTTCCGAAAGATATATGTATGTACAATAATTGAAAGCATATGTAATAAGGTGACTGCTTGTGTCCGAAATAGCAACGTTTATTCAGAATGTTTCATGTCTTGGGGGCTTAAAACAGGGCTGGTTGTTGAGCCCAACTGATTTTTATCAAGCGTGAACATGTTCAGTTTTCATCCTTACTAAATTGATTCTTAGAAAATTAATCAGATATAAGGTTTGAAATTGTGAAATGTCCAAATTATTTCAAAGGGTTATATCACACTGGCATGCTTCAGTTTGTACAGATACGAGGTGAATTGTACTGGGATGGGTTTCCCAAATACATATATTGGTCCATGTTAAGAGTGTTTTCTTCAATAGAAATTGCATTTATGATCAATGGACATATATTTTCTGGTTTGTTTGTTGTTTGACGCCGCACTCAGCAATATTCCAGACATGGCGGCGGTCTGTAAATAATCGAGTCTGGACCAGACAATCCAGTGATCAACAGCATGAGCGTCGATCTACGCAACTGGGGTACGATAACATGTGTCAACCAAGTCAGCGAGCTTGACCAATTGATCCCGTTAGTCGCTTCTAACGACAAACATGGGTTGCTGAAAACCAAGCTTAACCGGATCTTCACGGGTCGGACATGTTTGTACGTCAAGTCAGTTGGACAAGAGAAAAGTGCATTTATTTCTTCTACAGTTTAGAATAGCGTGGTTGTCAAAGACGAAAGCATGCAATAACACCAACACAATTCCAACCGTCGGTAAATGGATATTTTTGTTTCGTGTATAAAGCAACATTGGCAGTAGAGAGACAGCCAAAAGATAACCATCTGGCAACTCCTTCTAAGACCAGTCCATGATCGTTACGCCCAGAACATTTCAGCCGTCCCAAATTATTGTAAAACAAAGCCATGGAGTGAGTGAGTTAAAAGTAACCGATTCAAGCTCGGTTAGGCTCAATGGATCGCTGACTTGTTCGATCTCTGAAGTCCTTGTTTTTATATTTTGTTCATTAAATCGCAAAAGCATAAAACATGAATAACGAAGCACTAATCAATTAGTCATCAAATTATCAGAAGAATGTAAACGCCTGAAGATCTGCTTCACAGTTAGATGAGTAAGTATTTTCATTGTTTATCCCATGGGAAAGAGCATATCTGACTACTAAACAGGGGGACAAATAGCCATTATGGTATTCAGACAGTCTCGTCTCTCAACCGTATGTTTCTTTGTGATGCATATTTTGGATGCCCAGCTACAATTGTTTTACATTCCATCCCATTCTTCCTGCAGGGCAGCGCCAAGTTCGTTGAGAGTTATCGGAGGTCATTTATTATGACGGATATTTCACGGTGGTTGAGCTGAAAGAGCGCATATCAACATCTACTCAAGGTTCCCGTTTCTGCATTTCAGTGCAGTCACCCTCCCTCAGCCATTTAGACAGGAATTTTCAGAGATGAATCTGAGATTAGATCATCAGCTGATACTCCAAGGAACTGGAGAAACCCATTTTCACATCTGGTTTGTATGCTGAACTTGGTAAGGTGGTAATGTTCTCCTGATGAAGGTATTCAGCAACAATAGAAGCCATGCGCAGTTTCCGTCCAAACGACGCCCAAATGGCATCATGTGTGCCTCTAGTCCACGAGCCAGAGCAAATCTGAATCATAAACGGAGGGGCAAATCACCAAAATGCTTCTCAGTTTGTATCTATTATAACGGTTATTTTAGATACCCAACTAAATATGTTTTTGCGATGGCCTTCATTTTTCCAATCACAGAATTTCTTCATTTCAGACAACTTTAATTGACTGATATTTCTTCAGTACTAGACAACTTTAATTGACTAATATTTCTTCAGCACTATATTTACACATTCAATTCGATGTAAATGTTGAAATTGCGTGAATAAATTAGCCTTTATAATTTACTTATATTTTATCACTAAATGCAATGTTCAGCGTTGTTTAATAATTGACAAGTTATGATAGGAAACTACTGACAGAGGTTTTATGCTGGGGACATTAACATGAATCATTATCATCCATGTTAGAGCAATGTGACAATGTTGCAGGCAGGGGTACATTTCGGACATATGCATGTGCACTCAATACCTCGACAAGTATGAGAATATCTGCATGACATCAAACCGAGAGAGCTGCTGAGCCCAGCAGCCATTTAGCAATTTAACTGCAAGATTTCCCGTCTCCTTTATTTCCCAAGCATTGTCTGGAGAGGGATCGGGTAATTCTAGAGGATTCTGAAGGCTTCTCCTCTTGCTGGCTGATACGTTCCACGGAGGGTGAGCTGGAGGACCGCATACCAACATCATTTCAACGTTCCCGCATCTGAATCGAAATATCTGTATCGCTGCAATGTAGCTGATTGGATTATCTTCAACACATCAGATTGCCATCAAATACTCTAAAAGACTCCCCATCCGGAGTCATCTCTGAAAAAGCCAGTCCAAATGGCTAAGGGAGGATGACTGCACTTAAATGTGTTCACCTAGTTATCTCAATGCAGTCACTCTGTTTTCAGCAGTGAGCATTGTACTTTGTACTAAACCATGCAAATTAAGTATCAAAATATTCTTTAGTTTAAAACAAGTTAATTACAGACACATTTCATCCCAAAAATATTGTTGACAAATTGTGAACTCGGGTTTTTATGCTTATTTCGGTGATTTAGAAAAGCAATGAAAAATGGCGGCAAAATTACCTTAGCTACACATGTACATAAGATCTCCATCACATGATTTAATGTAGGACAGACGTCGGGCTTTTCGAAAACTCATTGTATCCCTCGACTTGGCTGTCAAACATGGAAATGAAGGGTGTAACTCATGGACTATGTGTTGAGTCATTTTTCAGCGGTCTGGGTATAATCGAGTCTGGATCTGTTGATAAGGAATTTGTGGTTTTTCATTAAATGGTTAATTAGTTCAGCAAAACAAATTCCTTTGACAGGGGTTTTAGGTGTGAATGACTATTCTGACAAATTTCTGTGACCTAATTATGGATATGGATGAGATTTCTACAACCTTTGCAATCTTATCAGAAACTCCCAGTGGCACAGTCGAAACTCATTTCAGTCTTTGAAGACACTTTCCGCACATATACCCGTCGCTATAACGGTCTCAGCAGGTTGATGAGATCTTACATTCAATCCAGTTGCTCTCTTTTTGAGCGTTGTTATTGTTTTTGTTCATTGTCAGAGGGAGAGTATTTGTTATCCACATGCAAATGAGAGAAATTGACAAAATCATATCGTTATATTATACGCTAATTTATATGTGCATACGCAGTCATCCATGGCAAGACGATTCAATGAGTAAAATAACAATTGGTGGTGAGCTCCAAACAGCACGTCAGTTGACAAGGCGACAGAATACAGAGAGCAGTGTTACATCTGGCTATGGAACGTGAGCGATGGCGGCACCACTTAGACTATCTGACCAGTCTCCTTGGCTACAGCATGGGCTCTGGATCACTGGTCAAATTCCCATACTTATGTATGCGTAACGGTGGAGGTAGGTATAGACTGAAATTCAATATTCTGTATGTTTCACACAATTCTTTAGCAGATCTATTTAACAAACAGTTTCAGTTCCCTCTCGGTACCGTACTTTTGCAGGATATGCAGGAAAACATGTTTTTTAAAACCCGAGTCACACATTCAACCCGAAACTACCAATGATGTTACAATATAGGCTTGAACAATTGATTTTCTATAGATCATATTATTCAGTGAGAATGTCTTCTGAACCCAGACACGATAGATCGAAACCGGAATTACTAAATGTGTGTTAGAAACTGAGCTGGAGTTCACGATGATGCTTAGTGCAAGAAATCCCTACGAGCTGTGTTTATATTACTACATATAAAGTGAAAGAATTCTTTCCTTATTCATGGCGGGTCTTTGTCATCTGGGCACCCGTGAAGAGCCACCTCCTCGTGGTGGGTGCTGGGTAACGCTAAGCGCTCTTCAAGCCCCCCGTTGTGGACCCGGGGATATATTTGGTCCACCAACCCGTTCGCCGTGGGTTGCGCCCCTGTGTCGGTGGAGGACGGGATTCTGGTGGTTGAGGGCAATAGGATCCTGGAACCGTGTTCCTGTTGCCCAACACACCACTTTGACCCTTACTTCACCTAGACGGGTGGTAGAACTGGCCCGGTTCTATCAATCGGCTGGTCACGCCAAGCCCTGTGCATGGTGACTAATTTTGGTGACTCTGGAGTATAACACCCCTGTATCCCTGGTGTCAGCATCTTGGAGATCCGGTGCATATTGACATCGTCCTTGTAGACACTCCGTGGTGGGTGGGGAGCAGGGATGCCGAAAAAAATTCCTTTCACCATGTCACAACAACTACCTGGTTCATCTAGAAATAAAAAGAAGAGGCGTTATGAACCTGTTGACGAATCTTCAAGAACTATTTCCCCCAATGATGACTCCTGGTCTCGTTTCCTTGTCATCGAGGCTGTTGACTTTCTTCCGATAAAATTAAACCCTTTTGCCATTTCTAAGGCTGTATCCGGCATTTCTGGTGAAGTTAAGAACGTCACTCGTCTCCGTAGTGGTTCACTTCTGGTCGAATGTGCACGGAGACAGCAATCTCTCAATTTGTTATCTAACAAAACATTTGCCAATGGGATTTGCTGTTGTGGGAGTGATCCCTTCCCCACCGTTCTCAAAACAATTATCCCTGGTGATGATCCACCTTCATCAAGAAGGAACTTCGCCAGGGCTGATTGGTCATTATATGAGGCTTTGTGTGTTGAACACTTAAAACATGACGTATTTGCGAACAGCGAAGATCCTATACAATTGTTTTCTGATATCCTCAATAAGATTGCTGATCAAACCATACCCAAGTCCTCTGCAATTCCACATATTCGTTTCGTTAACCATGGTTTACTACTGACTGTAAACAGGCCAGAAAGAGTAGAGAGAAAGCTGAAAAGTATTTTCGCCGACATCCTACTGTCCATAATTTAGATAAAGTTAAAATTTTAAATGCCAAGGCTCGACGCACATTTAAGCAAAATAAGCGTCAGTCTTGGAGGAAATATGTTTCCAAGATAAATTCCCGTACACCAATTTCAAAGGTGTGGAACATGATCCAAAGAATTAAGGGCAAAGGTTCCAAATCTACTGTTCACCATCTGAAGGATGGTGACAATATATTAACTGGTAAGTCTGACATTGCCAATAAGCTTGGTGAAACTCTCGCCAAACACTCTTCTTCGTCAAATTACGTCCCTGAATTTCAACAATATCAGAAACAACAGAAGAAGAAGAGAATAAATTTTAACTCAGACAATGGGGAAGACTATAATTTCATTACATGAGCTCCACACTGCCCTTGAGCAAGCTCATGATACAGCAACAGGAGCTGATAACATACACTATCAGCTCTTGAAGCATTTACCGGAATCAAGTTTGGAAACTCTTCATACTATTTTTGATACAATATGGACTTCAGGGCATTTCCCAACTTCGGGCGTAATGCCATTGTAGTCCCAAGCCCAAAGCCTGGCCGGGATCATATTGATCCGTCTAATTACAGACCAAATTCTTTAACGCGTTGTGTATGTAAAACCATGGAACGAATGGTAAACAATAGATTAACCTGGTATCTTAAAACCAACAACCTTATAACAAATATTCAATGTGGTTTCAGGAAAAAATCGTAGTACTATTGATCATTTGGTACGTTTAGAATCCTTTGTCAAAAATGCAATAGTAAAAAACAACATGCAGTATCGATATTCTTTGATCTTGAGAAAGCATACGATACTACCTGGAAGCATGGCATTTTAAAGGATTTACATGATTTTGGTTCAGGGGTCGTTTACCTCTTTTATATCACAGTTTTTAACAGACAGGCAATTTCAAGTCCGAGTGAGTTCAACCCTGTCTGACCATTATAATCAGGATCAGGGTGTCGCACAAGGCAGTATTTTGTCTGTAACATTGTTAAGTATTAAGATCATGAGTTTATCTAAGGTTTTAAATGATTCAATTGATGGATCACTTTTGTGGATGATTTTAACATTTCTTGTCGTGGTAAGAATATGCATACTATTGAACGGCAACTACAGTGGTGCCTTGAAAACGGGGCACCCATGAAGAGCCACCTCCTCGTGGTGGGTGCTGGGTAACTCTAAGCGCTCTTCGACCCCCCGTTGTGGACCCGGGGGTATATTTGGTCCACCAACCCGTTCGCCGTGGGTTGCGCCCCTGTGTCGGTGGAGGACGGGATTCTGGTGGTTGAGGGCATTGGTTCCTGGAACAGCGTTCCTTTGCCCAACACACCACTTGGGCCCTTACTTCACCTAGACGGGTGGTAGAACTGGACCGGTCCTATCAATCGGCTGGTCACGCCAAGCCCTGTGCATGGCTTTTACTTAACTGCACAAAATTTTATTTGGAATTGTTTACATTTTGGTCTTGGCTTGTTATTGAACAGCATTTGACTTTGTAATATGTATATTATGAACTTTGCCTTGAGTCTTATGCCCAGAAGGCGGTGGCTCATGGGTCAGTCTGGTGGAAAATTAATCTTTTAGTTTTTCTGCTTGAGTATATCATCCGAGAATCCTTGGTGCTGCAAGTCGGAGACCCACTTGTTTTTAGCATTGTCCTTGTGATACTCCGTGGTGGGTGGGTAGCTCGGATGATGAAATTTAAAAAACTCAACATGGCTTACGAAACCCCCACTAAAAAGAGCAAACGTCCTCTTGAAAATGATCCTCCGGAAAACGACTTCAGACTGCCCAAACAAATTGATTACTGGCCACGTTTTGTTGTTATTGAAACAAAAGATGACACACCACTGAAGTTAAACCCTTTTGCTGTGTTTAAGGGTATTCAGGGCATTGCCGGTGATGTAAAGAGCATTAAAAGATTGCGTTCTGGTGCGCTGTTGGTTGAGTGCAGCAAAAGACAACAGTCAACCAACTTGTTGAACACAGATACTTTTGTTGGCATTCCAGTTACCATCACAGCCCACAAAACTCTGAACACGAGCAAGGGAATCGTGCGAGACCGCGATCGCTTGCTTGCAGACATGTCTGAGCTTGATATAGTTTCTGAGATGAGAGATCGGGGTGTCCTATATGTCAAACGTTTTTCAACCCGAAAAAACAACACAACCATTAAAACTAATACCTATCTTTTTTCCTTCTCTTCACCTACTGCTCCCAAATCACTTAAGGCTGGGTACTGTAATATCAGTGTGGACACGTACATTCCAAATCCACTTCGGTGTTTCAAAGTTCGGCCATGGCGTAAATACTTGCACATTGTCTGTTGTGTGTGCTCACTGCGGTGAAAAGACACACAAAACAGAAGATTGTGACAGTAATGTCAAAAAATGCACTAACTGCAAAGGGGAACACCCATCATTCTCTAAAGACTGTCCTGTTTGGAAAGAGCAAATGGCTATCAATAGAATAAAATTCACCCAAAATATTAGTTTTGCAGACGCAAAGAAACTGGTCCAAAGCTCAGAACAAACACAAAGCTATGCTTCCATTGCCAGAACGTCAGCAACACCATCTGCAGTCACCAAATCATCTACGAGTTGTCAGACTAACTTAACATGGATGAAAACAGATTCTCCTAAACTTATCGCACCTGCCATGTCTACTCAAACAGCAGAACCACTTCCTAGTACTTCCCGAATCCAATCAGAGACATCCTCTGATCATGAACCATCCTCACAGTCAACAGTAAGGTCTCAACAAATTGCTAAAACCAAAGGTAAAAAAGCCAGATTCCTTGAAAAAGCTAAGTGGCAGAGCCCCTAAAGGGTCAGACAATACAATTCAACTGTTCAACAAATACGGATCTCTTGAGGACATGGACGTGTCCGAAAACGTCCGTTCTAGGGCACACAGCTTGTCGCCCACCCCCAAAAAAAGTGCGGGGTAGATCCCCAATAAATCCCCCTAAAAGATAGGTTATCAGAATAATATCATACAGTGGAATTGCAGAGGACTAAGAACTAATTTCAATGAATTGCAGTTTTTTAGTCCAGGACTTAACACCATCAGCGTTCTGTCTGCAGGAGACTTATTTAAAACAGACAGATGATTTTGTCCTGCGTTCTTTCAATGCATATCATTGTTTTTCACCTCCGGGGCTACGGGAGGATCTTCCATCTTAGTCAAACAGAACGTTATCCATAGCCCAGTTTCACTAACTACTAATCTGCAGGCTGTTGCAGTGCGAATTACTTTACATGTTGCGTTTACATTGTGTTCTGTATATATCTCTCCGTCTTCAACGTTTCACAAAACTGATCTTCAAGCTCTATATGACCAACAACTCCCGAAGCCCTGTGTTATTATGGGAGATTTAAATGGGCACAACCCACTCTGGGGTAGTGTAAATACAAACGCAAAATGTAAACTACTAGAGGAGTTTTGTTCAGATAATGATTTATGTATTTATAATGATGGTTCCAACACGTATTTACACCCTGGTACTGGAACCTATTCTGCCCTTGACTTATCAATTACGAATTCAGAATTACTAAATGAATTTGAATGGTCAATCCACGATGACCTCTGTGGAAGTGACCATTTTCCTACTATACAAAAACCTGTGAACCCATCTGATATTACCCCATATTCAAGATGGAACTTTAAAAAGGCTAACTGGCCTTTGTATCAAGCTCTGTGTTGTAGCAGACTTAAACCTGAACTTTTTATAGAATGTACTGATCCTATAAAGGATTTCTCTGATGAACTAATTAACATTTGCTGATGAGTGTATCCCCAAATCCTCTGCAATTCCACACATACGAAAACCATGGTTCAACAATGAGTGCAAACAGGCTAGGAAGGCACGGAAGAAAGCTGAGAATTATTTCCGTCGCCATCCTGTGGTCCATAATTTGAATACATTTAAAATATTAAATGCTAAGGCACGGCATACCTTCAAGCAAATTAAACGTCAATCCTGGCGAAATTATGTATCAAAAATATATTCACGAACGCCGATATCAAAAGTATGGAATATGATCCAGAAAATAAAAGGTAAGGGTTCTAAATCTAGCATTAAGCATCTTAAAGATGGAGACGAATTATTAACTAGTAAATCTGATATTGCTAATAAACTTGCAGAAACTTTGGCCAAACACTCTTCCTCATCGAATTATTTACCTCAATTCCAAAATTATAAAAAAAAAAACAGGAAAAGAAAACTATTAATTTCAATTCAGATAATGGGGAAGATTACAATGAACTATTTTCTATTCATTAGCTTCATACTGCTCTTGACCAGGCTACGATACTGCTACAGGGGCTGATAACATACAATATCAGCTTCTGAAGCACTTACCGGAATCATGTTTAGAGACCCTCTTACACCTTTTTGATGATATTTGGACATCAGGTAACTTTCCTCCCTCATGGCGTGACGCTGTAGTCGTACCAATACCTAAACCTAAACAGAAGTACTGTCGATCACTTAGTGCGTTTGGCATAATTTGCTAAAAGCGCTCTAATTAATAAACAACACGCTGTGTCTATCTTTTTTATCTTGAAAAGGCATATGACACTACGTGGAAATATGGCATTTTAAAAGATTTACATGGCTTCGGATTGCGAGGCCGTTTGCCTCAATTTATAGCCAACTTTTTTAAAGGACAGACAATTTCAGGTCCGCGTAGGTTCTACCCTGTCTGATCATTACAATCAGGATCAGGGTGTCCCACAAGGCAGTATTTTGTCTGTCACACTCTTTAGTATAAAGATAAATAGTTTATCAAAGGTTTTAAACGGTCAGTTGATGGATCGTTATTTGTGGATGATTTTAATGTTTCCTGTCGTGGTAAAAATATGCATACTATTGAACGGCAACTGCAATTATGTTTAAACAAAATAAATAAATGGTGTCTTGAAAACGGCTTTCAATTTTATAAGTCAAAAACAAATTGTATACAATTTTGTAGAAAATAAAAGCCGCATAAGGACCCTGAACTATTTTTAAATGGCATTCCCATCAAAGTTGTCAAGGAGGCCAAGTTTTTGGGTCTAATTTTCGACTCCCATTTAACGTTTCTTCCTCATATCAAATCCCTAAAAAATGAATGCCTGAAGGCACTTGATTTATTAAAAGTCGTTTCCAATTCTAAGTGGGGAGGGGATCAAGCTACCCTCCTGCATCTATATAGATCACTGGTCTGCTCGAAGCTTGATTATGGCTCCATTGTCTATGGTGGAGCCTGCAAAAGCAACTTTTAGATTCTGTCCACCACCAAGGCCTAAGACTTTGTCTTGGGTCTTTTCGAACTTCTCCTGTTGACAGTCTCTACGTTGAGGCAGATGAACCATCTCTTGTACAACGCACAATCTTTACAGTATATTACAAAACTATATTCCAACGAATCAAACCCTGCATATAACTGTGTCTTTCATCCTCTTTATGTGGATTTATACACCAAGAAACCTACTCTTGTTCCGCCTCTTGGGCTAAGAATTAAACCATTCATTTCTGCTGCCGGCATTGAGCTGGACAATATATCTCCTTCCCTTCTTCTTTCTTCTCCTCCTTTGCAATTGGTTAGGCCACAAGTTGACCTAACATTAACAGCATTCAAAAAAGCAGAAACTAATGAATTACAATATAAACAAGAAAATAATCAATTAAAAAGTAAATTATTATAATATATATAAATCCTTATTTACAGATTGGTCCAAGGATAGTGGCGCAGTTGCGTGTGCCACTGTCATTGGATCCAAAACAATATCTTCTCGACTCCCAAAACACAGCTCTTTTTTCACAGCAGAAGCTAACGCTATATTAACAGCTCTTAAATATATTAATAAACACCGTAAATATAAACAATACATCAGCTTTTCCGATTCTCTTTCGTGTCTTCAGGCTATTAAAAATATTTATTGCAAACATTCACTTTTATTAGAAATTCTTGAATTGTATAATAAGCTTGCTACTGGCCAATGCGACATCGTCTTTTGGTGGTTACCCAGCCACGTTGTTATTTCTGGGACCACAATGGCCGATCTTGCTGCCAAGGCAGCACTCAACAAATCTGTGACACCACTTCTGATCCCATACTCTGATTACAAAGCTGCTATTAGATCTTATTTCCGTGATCTGATGCAAAAGAAGTGGGACAGCCAAGTAGGTATCAAGAAATTACATGCAATAAACCCAACTATCGGTTACACTTACTTGGGTTGTCAGTCCAGATTTGAAGAGGTCATCATACGACGATGTCGTATTGGCCACACAAGATATACTCATGAGTACCTATTAAAAGGTGAGGATCCTCCGTTTTGTATCCCTTGTGATGAAAGAACCACGGTCAAGCATGTCCTTCTTGACTGTGTTGAATATTCCATCACAAGGGATATCCATTTCAAATCACAAACTATCAAGGATCTTTTTAGTAATATAAGTTCTCATTTAATTATTGCATTTTTAAAAGAATTAGACTTGTTAACCGATCTTGTAAATAGATATATATTTTGTTATTGGTAGTTTAGATTAGTAACTGATATTGTTAGTTGCTGTACCCTCAAAGGGGGTTGAAGTAGCGTAAAATTATTGTCCTCCTGAGAGGGTACGTAAGTCCCGAAACATTCAAAGGAAATTTAAATATTACCAGCTGTTTTAAATGTAGTATTCCTGTCATTTTAATTTTGGCTAAATTTGACTTCAATCGCCAGCGGCTGAAGGGGTGATATAAATCCAACTAAGGTCCATGCAGGTAGCAAAAGTACTGTAAATCCCCATGGTCCCTAGTTTGGTGATCTGCCTTCAGTTGTTTGCGATCTATAGCCAGTTTATATTGTATTGTCCAAATAGTGCTATTAGTTTTAATTTTCCACACTAGTTTTAGTTGTAATTGTGATATTCTAGTTGTTTTACTGTCCTTCGTAGACAGGTTTTTATAATATGCATCTATTCCATTTCAATGTAACATATGTTCTCGTCACGATATGGCTGAAATATTGCCGATGTGACGTTAAATAATATAACTCACTCACTCACTCACTTTGTCATCTGTTTATGAATCACAGTGAAATAGTGATCATATCAGGTCTTTGTATCCTGCCCAAACAGAGACAAAAAGAAACACATGCAAATCCAAGCCAGTAGTTCACCTGGACAAAGAAGGGAACATAAGATCAGTTGGGGAATAACATTGGACATCAGTGTTGTCACTGAATCCTCGGATTAGGATACTCTAAACATTCTGAAAGTATCCGGGTGTCTTGTGTGATCAACCTCCTTTTATTGAAAGTCGTTCGACAAACTGAGCAGAAGACCATTTCTGAAGTTCTGCAGTTGGATCAGTTTTCTGAAATGTCGAGTAGTTGAAAGCTGTTATTAATTTCCAGCTATTAACTTGCCTGGATAATGAAAGGGAGACGTTGTTAATGGACTTCTATATTGTAATCCAACATTTACAGAAGTTGAACTGTAGATCTCCTGTTGTGGAGCTTAACACAACAGACACCTATTTCTTTATTATGAATCTAGCCAGATTTGTGTCATGATAATATAATTATCTCCCTTTAAATTTTAGGATATTTATTTTTAAAGATGGCAGTTTACTGAAAAGAAACATTTTGGTATGGAATGAACGCGGAACTATTCCTTTTCAGGAGCCTTCCTGCTACCTTACATCTTTTTCACCTTTGTCGGCGCTATTCCCTGCGTCTTCCTGGAGATGGTTGTTGGTCAGTTCTCGCAAAGTGGTTCTATCAACGTCTGGAATATGTGTCCACCGTTTAAAGGTAAACCGGAGTTGTACATCGTCTAATGGAGGTTCTCAGTATTAGTCATACAGAATACTACACGAGTTGTCTTTAGATATTGTATGGACACGAGTAAGGCATGTGTATCACTTTGCGCTTTCCTGTGTATGCGCACTAGCTTGCACTTCGTAAATATGCGGACCGCCTCCGTGGTGTAGTGGTTAGAGCGTCCGCCCGGAGAGCGGAAGGTCGCTGGTTTGATTCCCGACTGCGTCATACCAACGTTAAACGTTAAAAACGTACTTGTTGGTCCCTGCCTGGCGCTCGGCATTAATGGGTACAAGAATGACTGGTCGGCTCGGAGTCAGTATAATATGTCTGAGTGGGATATTCATGCTTCACTGCGGCATGGTATCTCAGTGGGCTAGCACTATGAAACCAGCTTCAGTCTGGGCTAGTACAAGCAGCCGCACATACACATACACACGCATGCACGTCGTCATATGAGCGAAATAATCTCAAGCACGACGTTAAACCCAATTTCACCACCACCATCATTGGTATCGTCAAAATGGCGTCCAGTTCTTGGCTCATTTGTGAAGGAAATGTGGTCGTGTGAAAATTCCTTTTCCATCTCAGTATCGTAAGATGGGCTATCTTCCCCATAAAAAGATTACATCTCCTCGTGAATTTGTCGGGGCAGTGCAAAAACGTGATAACACTGCACGCCTCAATCTCCTCCATACTTTGGATTACTCGTGTTTAGGATCAACTAGTACAAGATTGAATAAAGTGATGTAAATAGTCTTTGGTACATTTACTATACTGAAAGCCATTAAAAATGCAATTTGACATTCATACTTTCTTTACTCACACTAATTTCAACATATATAAACCTAACTGGCAGATATGTTTTAAGTGAACATCTGTGAATAATTTCATCTGAAAATGTCAAGTCAACAACAACATCAGTGACGCAACAACATCACACAAAGGAGGGGTCACTTGCAGTCAATATCGTGTGTGTCCACCGTGCGCTGCAAGACATGCTCGCAGTCTTTGGGGCATTGAAAGACACACATTTTTCACACACAGCTGTTGGATGGTCTGCAGCCTCTGATGGTCTGTGGTCTGATCATGACACCACCCCCTCCAAAACGATCATGTTCAAGGACACAGTTTGGCGCAAGTCTTTCTCCTTTACGTCGATAAATCTGATGACGTCGATCTGCACAGGATAAGTTAAACCTGGATTCATCTGAAAAAATGAAATCTGGCCATGTCCTGTTGCCAAGTCTGGCTGTCTGGCAAGTCTGTGGCGATGCAATAAGGTTGGACCACGGTACGGGTGACGACACCGGATGTTGAAGGCAGCAAGGCGTCCTTGCACCTTTTGGGCGCTGAAATGAAGATTTGACTTGTCCCAATTGTCCTCCTTGCCTAATCATCAGCTGTTTGGAACCGATTTCGCAAGTGTGAAACTCGGATATTGCGGTTTTGTCGAGCTGTTATCACAGGTGGTACACCAGGTCGCGGACGATCAGCAACACTTCCGGTAGCCCGAAAACGTTGTCTGAGTCGACTTACAGTGGACGGATGCACATTAAAGTGCCTGGCAATCATCACATCTGAAGCACCTTGGCTGACCATACCGATAACCTGATTCCTTTCGTCTTGTGTCAAGTCTGGCATTTTCTCAAAGTGATTGAGTTCCACAATTCCTTGTGCTTTTACAGGGCCTAGGTGCAGGTAATGCATGTGCACAACGTGTTTCATGAATGTGGTTGTGTTTACGAGAAATGTCAAAGGTTCAGTTTTAAGTATCAAAGTGCATGTGAGAGGAATGCTCCGGGACTCGAACTCGAAATGGGCCAGAATAACAGCCTTTTATCCCTACATCCTCTGTATCACAGGAAAAAATCTTCAATAGAACTTTTGTCAGGAGTTGCATTTGGAGAAAATGTTTAATTCTGGATGGTGACTATGTACAAAAGCCTTAATTACAAGAAATCAAAATAAAGTTTCTGTCCTAAATACGTCATCTGATAACAAGAAAGTTTGTATACCCCCTGGTATATGTCGCACCGAGCTTATTCAGTTGTACAACCTTTCACCCCATCGAGAGCTGATGAGTCCCATGCGGCCAGCATGATACCTCTGCCACAGGCCAGAGAGATGTGACAATACGATGTGACATCTTGCACAGCTCATTCAATATATTGTACATATTTCTTTACTGTTTCATTTTTGACGAGTCTACAAATACACATCTTTGCAGCTTCCAACAAATGTACCACCATAGCCATGTCTCAGAGATACACCATAATCCTTAATTATTCACTTTCCTTTTTCACAGTGGTGGTTTGTCGTTTGTAATATCAGTGATTTCGACTTGGTATCTTTCCTTTTGCCCGTTAGTTTATATGAACGCAATAAATGGATGGATATAGGTTAAACCCATTACTTTTTCAGGAATTGGTGTTGGCGTTGCTCTGGTCACGTGGATGTATTTAATCTGCTACCTACCAGTCTTCGCCTGGTTCATGTACTACTTCTACCACTCGTTCCTCGACAAGCTGCCCTGGGACAACTGTGACCAGCCCTGGAACACCCCAGCCTGTGTGGCTGATCTCGGCATCAGGACTCACAACAATACAGTAGCCAATGTTACCCATCTCCCACCAAATGCAGTCATTAACGTAACTCCTGGAGATTCCTTCACAGCCCCAGGCATGACTGCTGCGGAAGAATTCTGGAGGTGGGTCCAAGCTGATGCATGTAATATAATAGTATAGTATAGAAATATTTTTCAGTTCGAATACACATTTCATTTGCAATTACAACCAAACCTGTTTGTGTGCTGCTTTTTTATGAGAAGGGCGTTCACAATTTCGTCTGATGAGAAGAGTGTTAAGATACTTTATTATCCATATGGCGAAACATAACCAGTGTCATATATATCATATGCAACCATTGATTCCGTATATCATCGTTTGTGACGTCTTTAAACAACTGAACGTGACGCCAATGAACAGGGCTGTCACACTTTTTAACGGTTTTTACTGCTCAAATGTACATGCATAAAATGGATAATAAAGAAATTATTACGCTCGCAAGTGTGCCACACGATTTATACGAACCTCGTGCAAAATTGTGTACACAATTTCACACTCGTTTCGTATAAACCATATGACACACTTGCTCGTGTAATAATCTCTATATATGTGCACATCTGTGGATGGCTTAACTCTCACCACGTTATTTCTTTGTGGAATAATGCCAGCTGAAATCTAAGAAACCATCCTGCGTGCCTTGTGATTTTAATGTACATTTTGTAGTTAGCAATAGTCTCGTGATCATATATTTTGAAAAAAATTCAACGAAGATGAATAATGTTCATACTAACCCGACAGACGTTTCATCAAAATGTGTTGGTCTTTGGACACGTACATTCATCAAGAGCTTGTTGTAAGGTGTTTCTTGTTCGTAGACTGCAGGTGTTACAGATGACTGATGGCCTGGAACACATCGGAGGTATACGCTGGCCCTTAGTTGGATGTATGGCAGTTACCTGTGTGGTGATGTTCTTGTTCGCGTTTAAGGGAATCAAGGTCTCCGGCAAGGTAAGAAACTTTTTGCCGTTTCCATGGCAAGAATATTTATTTTGACACCATGGTGTGTGTGTGTGTGTGTGTGTGCGTGCGTGCGTGCGTGCGTGCGCGTGCGTGCGTGCGTGCGTGCGTGCGCCTGCGTGCGTGTGTCCGGACTATCTTTCCAAAACCAGTGATTACTCCTTATATTATCAAGTTACTACTCTAGTTCATTAACAAAGAGGTTACCTTCATCCAGTTCCATCATTGGATCGCTCAGATGATTTGTCCTTTCAAATTATGCGTGGTGTGGTGACTCTCTTTTCCATTTTCTATGGATTAAGTTCCGTTTCTTGTTATTCAAACATAAAGTGGGCAAGTTGAGTTTTACTTCACAAAGCTGTATTTCACATTATCATTACAGGTGGTGTACATCACTGTAGGTGTTCCGCTCATGCTCATCCTAGTGTTCCTCGTCCAGGGATGTCTTCTTCCGGGGTCTGCCGACGGAATTTACTACTATGTGTACCCTAAATTCGAAAAGCTTAGAGCCCAGAGTACGTATATATTTTTTTATTAGAAGCATAACGACCATTAACATGAATCTTAATAACGATAAGAAAATAACAAGAAAAATATCAATAAACGTACATGTACTATCCAAAAAAAGAAACGCATAGGCGTTTTGTATTTTTTTTTAAATCTATTAATTACCTTTTGTGTTCAAACAATCCTCAAAATATGTAACAAAAGCGGTGATAACATGATGTTACACAATTGCACAAGTAAAAAAATAGACTTCACCAGAAAATGTTGATTTTGATGAGATTTCTTACAAGGATTAAAAAGGCATCGCCACAAGGCAACCGAAATCACCTTCCAGTTGAAATTGTCGGGCAAAGAGCATGCACTGTCTGGCTAAAATAATCCTGATTACTTTCGGAAATCGGCATTCGTTTTGAACGAGTTTCAAGACGAAATCACTACGCCACGTCTTGACTCTGCGACACGGAACATCGCCATTGAAAGAATGCACGCTGGAGATTACCAATCTTCTATTGCCAGGCGTCTGCATGTTAGTCTGAGCACGATATCTCGGCTTGCAGCTCGTTACAACCAACAGGTATAACAAATGACCGTCCTCGTACGGGCAGAGCTCAAGTCACCGCTGCAGCCCAAGATCGGTACATCCGGGTACCACATATGCGTGTTCGCACTGCTACGGGTGAGAGCACAGCAGCCAGGATGCCTGAACTTCGGAGGCTATCCGGTCAAACTGTACGGAACAGGTTGAGAGAGATTGAACTGAGAGCCAGGAGACCCGACGTCGGGACTGTGCTACGTCGTCACCATCGCGCTCAACGTCTCCGTTATCTAAAATTATCCACTTGGTTGTATAAACATTAACTTCTTCTAAACTGATGTAAAAATCCATTTCTCAAAGTCTATTTGTGGACGAGTGATACATGTTTGAACATACAACATTTTCGCAACAGATTTCTGGCCTATGCGTTTCTTTTTTGGGATAGTATATCTATATAACGGATAGCGCTGGAAGATTTACTTTCATTACATGCAATTTTAGGTATTTTATATAATTTCAGTGTTTGATATTCTAGTTATTTCATCTGTCCTCCGTTGACAGGTTTTTATAATGTAACTTTCTGTATTATAATGTAGAACTTCTTTCATACCGATATGGCTGAAACACTGCCATGTGTGACTTAAAATCTAACTCACTCACTCACTTAGTGTTGGAGTAAATGTACTTTTTGTAAATATAATGCGATATTTAATACTTTTGATGAGCTTATGACAGACAGGCTCATCCTGCCCAGTGTGTGGACTAGCTTTTTGTAATGTCAGGATATATATATACAAACTTTTCTTGTAGTGTTTTTCATTTACGTAGATCTGGATCGAAGCGTGCAGCTTGGCGTTGTATTCTCTGGCTATAGCAATGGGCAACATCGTAACAATGTCTGGACACAACAAAGTAACAAACAACTGTTTTAGGTAAACAATAAGCCTTTGTTGAGTACGATGTACCGGGTATGATGTGTTTCATGTATATAAGGAGATGGCGGTTTCCTTCCATAATAAAGATATAATGAATAGGTATGTTGGTCAGAGAGAGTTACTTCGTTGATTCAATGTCAGTTTGTCCCTAAGGCATGGATCAATGGTCATAATGGCAATCACTGGATTTTTTCTGATCCAGAGTCGATTTACTAAACTCTCCACCTTCATACCGCTGAATTTGCTAAACTGTATGGCATATTAAGTATTTTTATATCTTGTGTTCCAGAGATGCTATACTTTCTGGCATAGTCGATATGTTCGGGCTTATCCTAACTGGCTTTGCGTTCTTTGCCATCATGGGCCATGTTGCCTATCAACTGGGAGTTCCTGTAGAGGCGTTTGAGTCATCAGGTAATTTCAGTAACAATTACACTTACGGCAGACTGGTTCGTTTGAAGGCTATGTGTGATGCAATGAATAAAAGTGAAATGTAAAACAGGATGCCCGCTTAACTAGAAGCTTGTGAATAGACTGTGTGAATAAAGATATACTTAAATCCATTAGAATCGCGACCCGTCATGATCCGGGTTAGAATTGGTCTTCAGTAACCCATGATTGTCGTAAGAGTCGACTAACGTCATCGGGTGGTCAGGCTCGTTGCCTTGATTGCTACATGTCATGATATCCCCTTTGCGTAGATCAATGCTCATGCTGTTGATCACTGGATTGTCTGGTCAAGACTTGATTATTTACAGACCGCTGCCATATAGCTGGAACAATGCTGCGTGGGGCGTAAAACTAAACTCTCTCAGTGACTCACACATGTACACGTGATGTGCAGGTGAAAGGGGATTTTCAGCAAATAGTGGGGCACGTGCATGTGATCACACAGGGATGCAGGCACCCGTGAAGAGCCACCTCCTCGTGGTGGGTGCTGGTTAACGCTAAGAGCTCTTCTACCCCCCGTTGTGGACCCGGGGGTATATTTGGTCCACCAACCCGTTTGCCGTGGGTTGCGCCCCTGTGTCGGTGGAGGACGGGAGTCTGGTGATTGAGGGCTCTGGGTCCAGGAACAGTGTTCCTTTGCCCAACACACCACTTCGGCCCTGACTTCACCTAGACGGGTGGTTGAATGGGCCCGGTTCAACCAATCGGCTGGTCATGCCAAGCCCTGTGCATTCTATTTTATATTGCACAATTTTTTGATTGATATAAATTTGAATGAGCTAAAATTATAACAATTGTTTCTTTTGCCTAGAGTCTTATGCCCAGAAGGCGGTGGCTCATGGGCCAATCCACTGGGATAATTAAACTTTTAGTTTTTCTGCTGGAGTATATCATCTGAGTATCCTTGGTGCTGCAAGTCGGATATCCACTTGTTTTTAGCATTGTCTGTGTGGTACTTCGTGGCGGGTGGGGAGCTCGGGTGATGAACCTTTTACACTATACTATGGAATACAAAACCCCCCTAAAACGAAACAAACGTCAATTGGACAATGATGATGACGACCAACGACCATCCAACTCAATTGAATACTGGCTTCGATTTCTAGTTCTCGAGACTCTTGACAAGTCACCTTTAAAATTAAATCCTTTTGCAGTGTCAAAGGGCGTACATGGTATTGCAGGTGAGGTCCGAAATATCAAACGATTGCGCTCAACCTCTTTGCTCATTGAATGCAGCAGGAAACAGCAATCCACATATTTGATGTCAACTGAGCTGCTTGTTGGAATACCTGTTTCGGTATCTCCACATAGAACTTAAAACACAAGCAAAGGAATCGTCAGAGACCGGGACCAATTATTTGCAGATATGAATGAAATAGACATAGTCACATAAATGAAAGACCAAGGAGTAACTTTTGTGAAACGATTGACAACCCGGAAAACCACTGAAACTAAACCAACAAACACCTACCTATTCCATTTTTCTTATCCAACTGTTCCAAAATCGATTAAAGCAGGGTATCTCTACGTTGACATTTATATTCCCAACCCAATGAGATACTTTAAATGCCAAAAGTATGATCATGGTGTAAACAGCTGTACAAATTCGATTACATGCGCTCCCTGCAGCGAAAAAAACAATGTTACTGAAGATTGTGATAGCAACTTTAAAAAAATGCACCAACTTCTCTGGTACTCATTCATCTTTTTCAAAAGAATGTCCAATCTGGAAACAACAAATGGAAATTAATAAAATTAAATTCACAATTAATATTAGTTTTGTTGATGCCAAAAAACGTGTTGTTCACACACCAGAACCAAATGAGTCCTATGCTCCAGTTACGAGGACCGGAACGAATCAAAATGTAACTTCAACTGTATCCACTTCATCAACACAATGTCAAACTGATTTGACATGGGTTGACACAGATGCACCCGAAGTCTACTCTCCTGACCAGTCAACGCAAACAGTTGTATCAACAACACCTGCTAGAACAGAAGTTCAAACTCGGCCATCTTCCCAGGAACGATCATCATTGCAGTCCACTTCCAAACTTCCATCTGGAAATAATGGGAAGCAATTATTGAAAAATAAAATCAAACCAATCAATGAATCTTCAAGAAAATACCTTAGTGGCAGAGCCTCAAAAGGGGCAGAAGACAAAATCCAAATTTACAATAAGTTTGTTCTCTCGAAGACATGGATGTCTCTGAAAACATCCAGTACAGGGCTCACAGCTTGTCGCCCTCAAAAAAGACAAGGGGTAGATCCCCCATTAACCCGCCAAAGAAATAGTTTCTTCACGTATTGTCCAATGGAATTGTAGAGGACTAAAGACCAACTTCAATGAATTACAGTTGTTGATTCAGGATTTACAACCATCAGCATTCTGCTTACAGGAAACCTACCTAAAGAAGGCAGACAATTTTAACTAACGTCGGTTCATTGGATATCATTATTTTTCCCCTCTGGGTGATAGGGCCACTGGAGGTTCTACTATCCTTATACGACAGGATGTTATTCACAGTGCTGTTACACTTAACACTAATCTCCAAGCTGTTACAGTGCAACTTACTCTGGGTATAGCATTTACATTATACTCTCTATATATTCCGCCTTCTTCGGCACTTCAGCAGACCGATCTTCATTCACTCTATGATCAACTCCCGAAGCCCTGTGTTATTATGAGTGACCTAAACGGCCACAACCCGCTCTGGGGCAGTACTAACACTAATACTAAAGGTAAAATACTGGAAGATTTCATTTCCAATAATGACCTGTGTATATATAATGATGATTCAAGCACCTATCTGCATCCTGCAACTGGCACTGATTCTTCTCTGGATTTGTCTCTTGCAGATGCTTACCTCCTCAATCAATATGATTGGTCTGTTCACAATGACCTTTGTGGAAGTGACCACTTCCCAACTATCCTGTCAGAAATAACTCCATCTGATTCTCCATCGCATACAAGATGGAATTTTTCAAAGGCCAACTGGTCCGAATTTCAAAATATATGTAAATCGAAATTACGACCTGAACGCTTCAGTGACATAACTGATCCCATTCAGAATTTTGCTGACGTTTTAAAGCAAATAGCTGATGAGTGTATACCAAAGTCCTCTACAACTCCTCATGTTCGGAAACCATGGTTTAATACACATTGTAGACATGCCAGAAAAGCGAGGAAAAAGGCAGAACATTATTTCCGTCATCATTCAACTGCCCATTACTTAAATAAATTTAAAATACTTAAATCGAAGGCACGTCGTACCTTCAAACAAAACAAACGACAATCTTGGAGGAAGTATGTCTCCAATATAAATTAACGCACGCCTATGTCTAAGGTGTGGAACATGGTTCAGAGAATAAAAGGCAAAGGTTCAAAATCTGCTGTTCACTATCTTAAAGATAATTTAATAACTGACAAATCTAAAATTGTAAATAAAATTGGCGAAACTCTTGCCAAAAATTCATCATCGGCAAATTATGTCCCTGAGTTTCAGAGATATCAGGAACAACAGGAAAAGATCAAACTTAATTTTGATTCCAATAACGGTGAAGATTATAACGAAGTGTTTTCATTACATGAGCTACATACTGCTCTTGAGCAGGCTCATGACACTGCAGCGGGTGATGATAATATACATTACCAGCTACTGAAACACTTACCGGAACCATGTCTGATGACACTTTTAGATATATTTGACCAAATATGGACGTCTCGAGAATTTCCTCCTTCGTGGCATAATGCCATTGTAGTCCCAATACCAAAACCTGGCAGGGATCATACAGATCCGTCGAATTACAGACCGATATATCTAACTAGCTGTGTCTGTAAAACCATGGAACGTATGGTGAATAATAGATTAACTTGGTATCTTGAAACCAATAAACTTATAACAAATATTCAATGTGGTTTCAGGAAAAATCGTAGTACCATTGATCATTTGGTACGTTTAGAATCCTTTGTTAAAAATGCTATAGTAAAAAAACAACATGCTGTATCAATTTTCTTTGATCTTGAGAAAGCTTATGATACGACCTGGAAGCATGGCATTTTGAAGGATTTACATGATTTTGGTTTGAGAGGCCGTTTGCCTCTTTTTATATCACAGTTTTTAAAAGACAGGCAATTTCAAGTCCGAGTGGGTTCAACCCTGTCTGATCATTATCATCAGGATCAGAGTGTCCCTGAAGGCGGTATTTTGTCTATCGCTTTATGTAACATCAATACAACAGTTTATCCAAGGTTATACACGATTCAATTGATGGATCACTTTTTGTGGCTAATTTTAATATTTCTTGTCGTGGTAAAAATATGCATACTATTGAACGGCAATTGCAGTTGTGTTTAAATAAAATAAATAAATGGTGTCTGGAAAACGGCTTTAAATTTTCCAAGTCCAAAACTGATTGTCTACACTTTTGTAGAAAATGTAAGGCACATAAATACCCAGAACCATCTTTAAATGGCACTCTGATCAAAGTTGTCAAAGTGGCCAAGTTCTTGGATCTAATTTTCGACTCCCATTTAACTTTTTTGCCGCATATTAAATCCCTGAAAGCAAAATGCCTGAAGGCCCTTGATTTGTTGAAAGTTGTATCCAACTCAAAGTGAGGAGGGGATCAAGCTACCCTCCTCCACCTATATCGATAATTGGTACGCTCGAAACTTGATTATGCAAAAGCAACCTAAAACTACTTGATTCTGTCCACCACCAAGGCCTAAGACTTTATCTTGGGTCCTTTAGAATTTCTCCTATTGATAGTCTCTATGTTGAGGCCATCCCTTAACCAACGTCGTATCAAATTACCATTACAGTATATAACAAAACTCTATTCTAACGAGTCTAATCCTGCATTAAAGTGTGTTTCAATCTTCTAAATGAGGATTTGTACAACAAAAAGTCATTTCTTGTTCCGCCTCTTGGGCTAAGAATTAAACCATTCATTTCTGCTGCCAGCATTGAGCTGGATAATATATCTCCTTCCCGTCTTTTTTCTTCTCCTCCTTGGCAACTGGTGAGGCCTGAAGTTGACCTAGCTCTGACAAAGTTTAAGAAGTCTGAAACTAATGAATTACAATATAAACAAGAATATAATCAATTAAAAAATAAATACAGTACATACAAATCCTTATGTACAGATGGGTCCAAGGATGGTGGTGCGGTGGCATGTGCCACTGTCATTGGATCCAGAACAATATTTTCTCGACTACCAAATAACAGCTCTATTTTCACAGCAGAAGCTAACGCCATCAGGCTACTAAAAATCTGTCTTGTAAACATCCACTTTTATTAGAAATTATTGAAATGTATAATGAGCTTGCTACTGGCCAATACGACATCGTCTTTTGTTGGTTACCCACCCACGTTGGCATGTCTGGGAACACAATGGCCGATCTTGCTGCCAAGGCAGCACTCAACAAATCTGTGACACCACTTCTGATCCCATACTCTGATTACAAAGCTGCTATTAGGTCTTATATCCGTGATCTGATGCAAAAGAAGTGGGACACCCAAGTGGGTATTAATAAATTACATGAAATAAAACACCAATATTGGTATTGGTTCTAAGTCCAGATTTATTGGCCACACCAGATATACTTATGAATATCTATTGAAAGGTTAGGATCCTCCGTTCTGCATCCCTTGTGATGAGAGAATCACGGTCAAGCATGTCTTGCTTGACTGTGTTGAATATTCCATCACAAGGGATAACTATTTCAAATCACGAACAATGAAGGATCCTTTTAATAATGTAAGTTCTCATTTAATTATTGCACTTTTAAAATAATTAGATTTGTTCAATGATTTGTAAATAGATAAATATTTTATGATTGGAAGTTTAACTTAATAACTCAGATTGTTAGTGGCTTTACCCTCAAGGGGGTTTAAGTACTGTATAATTATTGTCCTCTGAGAGGGTACGTAAGTCCCAAAACTTTCAAATTACAATTAAACTTACCAACTTTTTAAAACGTAGTATTTTTGTGATTATAATTTTGGCTAAGTTTTCCCACAATTACCAGCGGCTGAAGGGATGATGTAAATACAACTAGGGTCCATGCAGGTAGCGAAGGTGCTGTAAGTCCCAGGTATGGTGGTCAGCCGTCAGTTGTTGGTGATCTATAGCCCGGTTTTATGTTGTATTGTTGTCTATAGTGATATATTTCTATGATAGTGTACTAGTTTTAAATTGAGAGCTGTGATATTCTAGTAGTTTTACTGTCCTTCGATGACAGGTTTTTATTATCTCAATTTATTCTTTATTGATATGCATTACATTGTTCTCGTCACGATATGGCTGAGATAATGCCGATGTGACGTTAAATCTTAACTCACTCACTCACACAAGGATACACGTGCTTCTCGGTGTGCATCAGGTGTATCTGTCAAAGTCAGATTACTTTAAGTACAGTTTGCGTTCAATGTCGTTTTGTATATTCCATCAATGATAAAATATGGTGATGCTTTTCTATTGGATTACAGTATAAACAGTTGCTTCATTTTCGAGAAACTCGTTGTCACCATTGTGAAGATGATAGGGGAAGTGAAGTAAACTTCTAGTGCTGTAATGTCTTTTATACAATATTTATTAATGCATCGTCATTTATCAAAATCGATACACATTTCTACGGTATGTCCGTTTCAGGTTTCAGCCTGGCCTTCATTGTCTACCCACAAGTCGTGACTCATCTTCCCCTGCCACATGTCTGGTCTGTGCTGACATTCCTGGCCCTGATGACCCTTGAAATTGACTCTCTGGTACAGTTGATTTATCTCGGAACAAATCACGTGTAACGTGTAAGAAACAAAAATTAAAAGACATTTATGAAAGCAATAGAACCAATGTAGATCTAACTCGACCATGCCAATATATTCTGGTTCAGGGTATCATGTCATCCAGGAAACCAGTAACCATAGTGAAGGGGATGGTAACAAGCACCACCTTAGACTGTTCTTCAAGTTTTATTAAGTGATGTTCTTGAACAGTTACCAGGACTGGAGATCATGCTTGGGGCCATTGAGGACGCTTATAGTGGAATCGGCAAACGACGAAGTATTGTCCTTTTCGTGATTCTTCTGGTCAGTTTTATGCTTGCTCTGCCAGGCACCACACAGGTATAAGTAATTCAAATGCTTAATGTCATATGTAAAGTATTTCCAATAACCTTATGACCCATATGACCCGTAATGTCATTGTGCTATGTCCGAATCATTTGGTCTCTCTCACTCTCAGGAACTTCAGTGGTAGATGCGGAAAATGGAAATATGTACATCTCTCAACAACTATTCACCTTCTTTCATTTAGTTCTGAATGTGATAGGTCTTATCTCTTCTTTGCATTGTGTTGTTTAACGTCGAAGCTCACACATGTCAGGAATCGTAAAATGGACGTTAACACGATGTTGTATTATCTAGTTGTCATTCTCGCAAAATGATAATAAATGACTATGTGAACCAACAATGGTGGTGTAGCGTTGACGCCGCACACATCCCATCTTAAAATTGCTCACGAGGCGATAGAAAGAACTTCTTTAAGTGACATTTAGAAGCTGGTGTGATAAGAGGAACCATTTTTATGGATAGTCAACATCATTCAAATTGATGCGATGTTTCGGTGTAGATGACTTGCTTGATAACGTTGTTTGCATTTACACCGAATCGTGGCCATCAATTGCAAAAAGGAAGTTGTCTGTCCTTAAAAATTGTTTCTTTTCAGTGCGATAAACTGTGTCGTAACACGTCAGTGTGACATATTCATGATGAAATTGATTTGACCAATTTGGAAGCCATGACACATTCAGTTACACTTATTGATCAAGGTTTGTGATAATATATATGTAAGACGTATATGTTGTATTCCAAGGGCGGAATCTACATCGTGACTCTGGTGGACTGGTACAACTACTTTCCTGCCATAGGAGTGTTCGCCATGCTGGAGTGCTTTGTTGTTAGTTGGTGCTATGGTAAGACTTTCTACCATCTGTCCTGTGTGTTACTTGTTCAATGTCACACCCAGCAATTTTGGAGCTATCGTTTCGCGATCTGTAAACAACGGAGTCTACATTAACGTATCCAGTGAAAGGCATCGTTCTACGCCATATTTATGCAATGACAGTCAGTAAACTAAGCCACCGAGCCAATCCATTGATTCAACTCTTGAGGACAAGACTTGTTTGCTGGGTGTAACACCACTGTGTATTTTCGTAGCTGCATAGGACGTCAATTATACTATTGTAAACTTATATTTTAAGCCATATTTTCCAGTAGTCTTCTTGCTAAGCAATAATGGAAGTTCTGTTCACTGTACTCTCGAGTAAATATAGCTCATATATAGTTTGGAATAATGTTAATGTGCACTACTGCAAGTCATAGTAAAGATAACCAGCAACCTCATTTGGACCTTCCACCAATAAATGTAAACTGCGACGATGTAATATCTGATGGGATGGAATAAAACGTGTATATATTTAATAGTTGTCCAGTATGGATCTAAAACATTCATTGAAATACACATGCATCTTTTACTTTTTGCATTAAGGCACAGAGAGATTGAACCGAGACATCACAGCCATGTGGGGGGAAGTCGGTTCCACGAGCCATGATGTGGTCCATCAAATATGTATGTCCACTCCAACTGCTGGTGAGGATGTCAAACATATTTAACTTCTTAGATACGTTGTTATGTCGTCATGTCCACAGTTCAGTTCCCACTACACACTCTCGTGACGACTTAGAAAATTCAGCAAAGTCAAATATATTATCAACCACACCAGTGGCCATGTATACCGCCACTGAACAGCAGCCACTCAGGCTGTTACGAATAGCATGTGCCACTTTAAGGACACTAGTCATGCTGTGATATAAAATTAAATGCCGTAATATTAACATTTATATCCTTCCTTTATCAGATTATCCTTGGATACTCCTTGTATTCATACCGACCGCCTAAATACGAAGACTACATCTACCCTCCCTGGGCAACAGGAGTTGGCTGGATGATTTCCAGCATTTCCATATTACCGCTGCCCATCATTTTCATCTGGACCGTGTACACCACGAAAGGGACAACGATCACAGAGGTATAATTAACAGTGACATGTTTACAAATTTACCATTTCAATGGATGGATGTTGTGGAAGAACGCGAATATGTAGCTTAT
This sequence comes from Haliotis rubra, assembly GCF_003918875.1. Lineage (NCBI taxonomy): Eukaryota > Metazoa > Mollusca > Gastropoda > Lepetellida > Haliotidae > Haliotis > Haliotis rubra. Next base: position 326,859 of record NW_025767633.1, read on the forward strand.
AAGACCACAAAGTGACCCCTTTAATCTTAGTCTGAGCATTCTTGTTACTGCGTTTGTGTTTTAGACCCCTTTGGGCATTATTATCCCCCGCCACGAAGTGGGACGTGCATGTAGGTTTGAGCTCCGTCCGAGATGACGGGGACAGATTTTCTCTGAAACCGCTATCGATAGGGAAGACAAATTTGGTAAGTGTTTTTACGAGATAAAAGCCTTGATGGAGTTCGAAACCAGAAACCATGCTACGATGTTTTACAGAGTTATGGCCCTTGTCATGCGTTTCTCAACGTAGTGCACGTTATCCCCAATGGGAACAGATTTTCTAAGTAACTGTTACAGTTAGGGAAACCAAATCTGGTATGTTTTCAGGATATGAATGTCGTGGTGGAGTTAAAATACAGGAACCAAATAGGAACAGAACACTGTGGCGGGGCATATTGATGTCTTCTTGTTTCATCTATATCTCACGTGGCAGTTTGTGAGAGTAAGGACCAGAGCGACTACCGTCATTGACGGATAACACTTTGGTGTAACCACGAACCCGGTAATAGTGCTTCCAGAATAAAGACCAAGAAAACGTTGAATCAGCCACACGCTTAAGGGATGCAACTGTGCACAGGATCAGCTTTTCTTGTTTTCCTTTCAGTTTTGTAAACTATTACGCAGAACTGTAACATCAGATCTACGTGTTTCTTATTATAAATTATAAATACAATATTGTCTTTGCCACAAACATTGCCAATGGCATATATGTTGCAATTAGGACATATGATCAGGAGACATTCTGGAACTGCACAGTTATTTGGGATCCTTCTTATTGCAGAAACTGAGGACATCATTTCAACCTAATGATCAGTGGCGTCTTCTAACAAACAGTGTCACAGAACAAGATGAAGCCGTACGACCAATGCACGTTCTTTCATGTTAATTTTCCTTTCTATCTTTTTTTGCCCTGAGCAGTCTGCATATATTCATGCTAATATATGAGATACATATAAAACGTAAGCGCTTAAGAATACATCCATTGTAACTTGAAATTCAATTCACTGGGACCAAAAAACAAAATAGTGGTTAAAGGTATTATGGATCAAAATACCTCAAGTTGAAAAAGTATGTACTGCACTACCGGTAAAATGTTGTTCAAAACAAATACCTAGGAGCATTGCTAGTAGTAGTAAATCATCGAGTAAACGTAACGTTTCACATCACCTGCAAATGCATACATTGTAAATTCTTTAAATCATGACCCTGGGATCATTGAATTCCACAAGAAACTAATTGAGGATCCTGCCTTTCGAGTCAATTCGATTGACAAGAATAATTTAATGTATCATCATCCTAACGACGTGTTTCGAGTTTCCATGGCAACAACGTTTTCCCTGACTTAAAAAAACCCAAGGTATTTGTTTCCAGAGAAGACTCTAAACAGACGACTTTTCCAAATGTGGTCCATTGATAGTCCAAAGCTATACTTTGACTATTGATTTTGGCAAATATGTTAACAACTTTGATTTAAAGCTGAAATGTGGACAGTTTCGTAACATGTAGTGCATGTAGTACATTCAGATTTTGTAGTAAATCAGTTCTTTTGGATGGTTGGGCATGGGATCGTTTTAAAAGGAATATGTTTCGAGTTTCCATAGCACAAACTTGTTCCTGGATCATAAGATCGGACACCATTTCTTCACATGAATAAGTTTAGTGGTGAATTGGTGCTTTTTGATAGTTTTGACTTTTAAATCACATTTTCGAGTTTCTAAAGTAACATGTTCAATTATTCATACCATAGAGGATACAGAGGGTTTTGATTATTATCTCAAATATTTGATTCAGTCTATTGATTTTGATCGTATGCTGATTGAGATAATTCTTAATGTAGCCCTAATGATTTGTTGTTGTTTTTCTTTCTTTGATTTATAATTTTAACGCCTTTTTTTAATATTTGCATTGTAATCTTGTAAAAGGCGCTTTATTCAGTATGTTTATATACATTTTGATTTTGTTCATATAAGTTCCTTTATACGTTCTTATTGATGAGTTTGAATTGTTTTTAATATTCTCATTTTTTCGATATGTACTTTTCTGAGATCACCCGAGGACAGGAAATGTTAATCAGCTACTTCCAACCTTGTATACCATACTTATCATGCATCATCGATCATTACCCCAAAAAGAAATTCTGAAGAGACACAGAATATTTCACTAAAAATAGTCACTATTTCAAAAGGCATCTCCCAAACAACTTGTGCGAACAAGTCTTACTTTTGACCTTCATTACTTTCGAAATATATTAATTTATCCCCAAAAATGTTTTGAAATATTACATATTGGTGCAATAAAGGTTTCAGCACAATGTCTAGGTCTGTGATGTTAACGGTGTTTTAATTGTGACTAATCAAGATGGTAGCTGAAGCAACAACCACTTATGGGTTATGTTTTATAACTGTCTAAGTGAAGTGATTACCAACACTTGGACTCCTTAAGATCCGGGCTAGAATTGGTCTTCCACAAGCCATGCTTGTCGTAAGAGACCAACATGTCAAGCACGCTGACTTGGTCAACACATGTCATCGTATCCCAGTTGACCCCTTCAGCGTGTCAGAAACTTATGATCCTAAGTTTGAATCCCGGTTCGCCGTGATTGATCTGGGATCGTCAGCACCATACCCAGGACCTGAGAATCCATTTTATGAATAAATAACCAAACACGCTTGGATGTTACTAAGGCACTGTTCAACAACTCTCGTATTCATTCTGAAATCTTGTAACAAGCTCAAGATCAAAGACTGAAGACATATTTTTATGTCGTTAAAAAAAAACTTGGCTGTTGAGACGGAAGCTGTTGGTTCAACTTCATCATTCAATTTTTTTATTGCTTTATTGATCAAGGGTAAAATGGGTACACATGAATATGATACATGTAACAGATTGTACAGGTATAAAATGAAATGCATAAATTTATTACTCCAGTGGCTCCTTTCACGAAGCAACCTTTACTAAGGTTAACCTTAACTCCCATTCTTTAACATTGCACTAAGGTTACCTTTGTGACTTACGATTACCTTAGTGCTTTGTGGAATGAGGCCCAGAATATGACAATCATTACAGAGGCTTCTGGTTATTGATTATAGGTTATTAATGATATGAAAGCAACAACTATCTAGGCTAATGTTATCTGGGTCCGACAAAATTTCAATGATTTGCAAACAATAAAGCTAGATTTTGATAAGAGACGCTGCTTGAACACGGTGCTCTGCAATATTTCCAGCTATTTTTCGGTGGCCTGAAAATAATCGACACCTGAGTCGGACAAATCATTGGTTGATATTTTAATGAAAGTTACAATGACACGTAACCTGTAGGTTACCAGGGAATTGTTCTACCCTGGACTTCGAATACGTTGTTAGAGATTAGGATGTATGTTATTGAATGTGTTGATTGCCCCACCGCGGTTCCTGATAATGAACATGGAACTCGTCAAGGTCTGTATCCCTCTAGTGTTATCGTCTGAAACCACATTGACTGAACGAAAATGCATAGATGAATACGTTCTCACACACAACGGGCGGTGGGGTAGCCTAGTGGTTAAAGCGTCCGGGTTCGACTTCCCGAGATATTGCTAAAAGCGGCATAACATCATAGTCAGCTCATTCGCTCGAAATGACAACTCTTGTTATCAAGGTGACAATACTGATTCGTGGTCATAATACTGACTGATGAGGCTGAGCGGTAGATGGAACTCTTGAACAACTGATAGCAGTACAACAGATTCTGTACATCGAAGGTACTCCTTGGTTATGAACCTTTAATCGACCTTGTTGCTAGTCATTACATGATAAAACTGCTCAATAGTGGATAACCCATGTAATCAGAAACGATCGTAGTTCAAAGTAATTAATCATCCATACATATATGTCAACTCAGTCCTTATGCATTCATTGTCACTAACTTATTGTATTTGATTATACAGTAAACTACGTATACAGCAACCTGAATGGGACAATAATTTTAGTTCGTTATAACCGTAGTTCGTTATACGCATATCGACTAATGTAATTTTATGTATACCATTGAGCTTATATGAATGGATCACTGAAAAGTGGTGATGATAATGACAGTTCAAGTCATGATTATTTGCTGTGTGTACGAATTTCAGCATGGAATATTCGCTCTTAGAAAATGGACTTTAAACTCGATTATCCGAGACAGATCACTGAAAATGAGTGATGACACCAGGTGTTCAAGGAAAAACACACCATTAAATCAACTCCTTCGTTCAAGTAACATCACATATTACCCTCCGTGTCATAACTGTTCATTAGGTAACCACTATACCTGGACGTTGTAAGATACAGTAGTAGATTGTGAGTGCATACAATCCACTGCCCAAAATGAAGACAGTCACGTTCAAGTATTAACAGACTGAATCGATGCTGGGCCCAACTGATAGTATTGACGAAATGGATAATTGCTATTTGTATGAATATTGCCTTTCGTCTTGAAGAGACATGTGTCCTTCAAAGAAATACATTCTATTGTATCAGATATTAGTGAGTAGGGTCTCCATGACCTTGCTCCTGGCAGTTTGATGAATATAATACTTGTACGGTCATGGTATGTCAAAAAATGCAAGGTAATCTACAATGGAGAAATGATGTCATTAAACTACCGTAGTACTGTGGCTAAATGGGTAATTATATTGAAACAGTCTTGCATTGTTCTTCAACTAACGCAGTGTCATCTACATGCCCCAGCAGTCGTCCTCGGTGGTGCCATTTCATTTCTTTCTCATTCTCTGTATCCCTTGTAAACATGGTCCTGGTATCTGCTGGATAGCCAATTACCAAACACCCAGCTGTTCATCCTCACACATGTCTTAATTGTCTTAATCAGCTCTTCATGGAGCATTTACAAGTGGTCCTGAGATTGTTCTTCCTCGTGCTCTTTATCCGTAGTATTATATCCAATGCTCTCCTGATGCTAGATTCAGTACCTAGATACAACCATGATTTGTTTCCGTCTGGGCACATTCCTGTTGACAGAAGCGAGAAATATAAAGTTTACTGGTAATAATTAATACACAAAATATCAACAATACACGTGACAACCTTTACACATAATAGAAAAGGTCTCACTATCCCGATCAATTTACTCGCCTCTAACCACAAACAACATTCATTCGTGACTATCATTTCGAACCCTGATCTTCAGAGTAAGCCCAATTCAAAGCCTCTGAAGGCCATGTATGATGTGCTGGGAAATCATTCTACCTGGATCCCATTTGGGCCATCCATTAAGTCGCCCCTTACCACAAGCAGGGGACCTGTTCTGACTCTGACCGGGTGGCCGCGGCTTTAAACAACATTCAGTCACTGAAGCCTTTACCTGCAATAGTACACCGGACAGGGGCAGAAGACCCTGAGAAGGAATTCCCTGGTGATGCCGCGCTGGTAGGTGGAGGGGATAACCAAGTACCGGCCTGGCTTCAACCTGTATCGGAACGTGCACTGCAGGCGGGGGTAATAACAATCCTTGGCTTCAGTGTCTCTCATCCTGGCCACGTAGAGCATCCTGGACTTTTCACTGCCCCTCACCACCTGGTGTAAATATAAGCGACAAACTATTTCCATAATTATGAGAAATCTGTACTAAAAGTTGAGTCCTTTGTATGATTCTGACTGTAGCATCAGCATGTGTTTATGAATATGTGACAGTGAGGTGGCACCCCTCACAAACACATGCAAAGGCAAGTCAATTGTTTACCTGAAAATAGATGGAACAAATTGAAATTGAGAAATGCATAACTGTATCTATGTCTATTCTGTGATTCTTCTCATGGTTTTCTCAAAGAGCCTTTTCAAGGAAACAGTCTTTGAAAAATGTATGAACGAGAACGTTTCGAGACAATGACGCTTCCTGACTCACCTTGTATAAGTCACAGCGTATAGATTCATAATCCAGGTGGTGAGCCTTCTGTATTATCTGCACAACGATAGGAACATATCCATCCTCTGTTAAACCTGACAACGAAAGTCCAGCTTTCAGAAAATATCATCAACGAGCTGAGTGAATGAATGATACCATGAATACCATTCTTATTTGGTCTGAAACTAATATATATTCAGGATTAATTTACGAGGTGCCAATCAGACTTATGAACAATGACATCATTCTTTCACAATTTGACAATAGAACCAACCTTCTTCTGGAACTGTAAATGCAAACCGGGGGTTCCTGACTCGAGCCCTTAAGGTGCCCCCTTGGCCCACTCCTCCTCGCCACTCCCCGAATATCCTCAGTACATGATCTGTTGCAGAATAATGGCAGACATGTCCCAGAAGAACAACTATAACCTATATACAGTACCGGACAAAAGAAAGTATACAGACACATTTGAGGTTGACTAAAACGTAAACTAACACGAAATGGTGATTCGATGTCTTGTATTTCATTCGGGTAGTTTACATACCGGCAAATATTTCAGCCTCACGTTTAAACGATTTAAATTGTTTGAAAGATCCAGTTTCCAAGTGTACATAACAGTTGTACAACTTTAAGCGCTGATAAGGTACACATGGGAATCGAAAACGGTGTTAATTTGGAGGTACAACTATATTTTCTGCCATGGTTTACCAAAGTTTGCAATTTCATAGTAGACCATCATTCAATATTAATCATTTTTACCAAATTGAATGCATTTATGAATGGTGGTCTTTATCAAATAAAACGACACTTTTGTTATCACATACTATATAGATTACTCACTGAGACCATCTGATCTTCCATCAATGTCAAAATCTGGAGTCAGCGAGCAAATTGTAGTTTGGTCAAAATAATGGAGAAAGTCTTCCAAGTTTATCCAGAACTCTCCGTCGTTTTTGTTTCTTTGTATTTGGATTCCCTCGGACAATTCCCCCCACTCTCTGCTCCTGAAAAAAACATTTTGTAAAGAAAAACTTAAACTTCTTCCGACAGAAACACCACTTCCAACAGAACACTAAACACAGTCAACGTCAGAAGCTTCCGGTCTCAACCATCCGCATGAACATTGTCCAATGGGCGTCCACAGTGATGGAAATGATATGACTGGATCATTGAAGCTCAGCCATCTTGAAATATATCCATGTAGGTGTGGTGTGGTGGGGAAGCCTCGTGGTTTAAGCGTTCGCTTGTCAGGCGAAAGACCCGAGTTAGATCCCCCCATGGGTATACTTGTCGTAAGAGGCGACTTACGTGATCGGTTGGTCAGGCTCGCTGATTTGGCTGACACATGCCATCGTATCCCAGTTGTGTAGATTGATACTCATGCTGTTAATCACTGGATTGCCTGGTCCAGACTCGATTATTTACAGACCGCCGCCATATAGCTGGAATATCGCTAAGTGTGGCGTAAAACTGAACTCACGCACTCACTCCCACTCCCACATGGGTACAATGTGTAAAGGCACTTCTACTGTCTCCCGCCGTAATATTGTCCGATTTTATATTGTTTTTGTTGTATTACGCATTTTAAAATGATCTCAAACTAGATTCAATTTTAATCTGTGATAATCTAGTTGTCCTTTGACGACAGCATTTAAAAAGTATAATTATATGTATTCTCAGTATACTTGTATACCTATTTATCGTCACGAATTTGCCGTACGATATAAAATGTTAACTCACTCACTACATATACGTATTTAAAGGTGACCTATCTCCAGGAAGTAACAGAGTCACTAACCTATCGCTCCACTTCCCCTGCCATTCGTGTGTACCATGAGGATTGCGTATCCTCACTAAGGGAACCTTCTCTCCGTCACTTCTGGTCACCTTGAACATAACTTGAATGACAGACCTCGGACAAGATACATATACATAACACGACGGTAGTGAGCGGCTATATCACTGTTGCGCCCAAAAATGACTCAATAGAATTTCGGCTAGGAATCCATCTTGGATTTAGTTTCGTGCACGTGAGTATATCAAATCGCACTCGTCTACATAAACTGGTTCACTCATGAAAATTGTATAACTTTAACTGTGTTCGTTCGCCTATCTTCTTTTCAGTGTGTTTAACCTGGAGCCTAAGTAGACTTAGCCTCAGTGTTATTCGTTACACTGATATACTGAGACTCAGTATACACATAGCAGTATAGCGAATAGTACTGAGCCTCAGCTAACTTAGACTGGTTTAACATGATAATGTTAAGAACAGAAATATCTTTGTCCAAAATGGACGCCATGTCATACAAGCTCTGACGTTGCTATTTACAGTGATTTCATGCAATGTCCGCAGCGGAGTAGCCGGAGTTGACCCAACTCACCGACACTGGTCAGTGTTGAAGTCTCACAAATAATGGACAACCAAATGGCCCCCGATAAGGGAGTTAAAGCCACAGACTTGGCTTGATGGAACAATGCTATCCTAAGGTCTTTCAGCATGACATTGATGGAAAATGAGTCTCAACATTGAAATGAAATAGGTACGCATATCCTCAAACGATGTTTAAACTTACCACATAGGCTCCTGTCAAGGAATAGGCATGTCCTCCCACCAGCCCCACCTTGCCATCGAACTTGGACTGCAATATACAAGATTGAAATATTGCATCCAGTGAATTGGATATATATATTATTTTCCAGTTTTCGTCGCCACAGCGCTATTCAAAGCTGGTGATGAAAACTGGGAAATATTTAAGGAACGCTTGAATTTTCCTATGATCCTTTATTTGTTTCTCTCAGTATATGTCGTAAAACTCTATGACGGAGTGAGAGTGAGTGTCGAAGCGTCTCTTCCAACAGTAATAATTATTATATTACGTCTGTTTAATGCTGCAGGGTGCCAGAGGGGGTGGTCTTAGAATTAGAACTTTGATGAAATTACTGTGACTGAATACGTGACACGTGTTTATGGATAGCAACTTTTTTTTATTCATCAAAAACGTGTCATGTATTGATGTTCGTCCCACTTTTAAATGCCCGTCAAGAACTTCATACTGGGACTGATCTGATAAACCTAGACACATGATCAGGGTGAATTTGGATTCGAACCCACATGGATTCCTGATTAAGATACCTCCCTGGGAACCTATGCTTGTGTATCTGTATCCTGATGGGAGACATACATCGCATGGACCACTCAACTGGCTCACTGACACGAAACACCTGATAGTGTTAAACCATTTACAGATAACTATAACGAAACATGTCGGAGATCGAATTCTAGCTCCGTGATTGGCTACTCCATGGTGATGACCTAAAGTGCATGTGTCAACATGTACAATTGGGCAACTGCGTCCCATGCAGGACTTTGAAGCTGAGATATAAAATGGGCGCGAGAGACCTACCGGAACTGCACAAGTGACCAAAGCGCCCGTACGAAGGGCGTTCCTGAGACGACGGAACAGCTCGGTAGGGTCAGGATCATCGTAGTTAAAGCTGACTCTCTCTGCCACGCCACCTGTCAGGGTGATGTAGGCGTCGCTAGGGTAACCACCCTCATCGCTCACCACGTTGTACGAACCATGCAGCCTATAAAACAGATGCAGTTCAGAGCACAGATGCAGATGGTTTGTTGGACAACAATACCATCTTAAATCCCACCCGCATATTGTAATGCGCGTTTCGTTTTTGTTTAAACGGTTCAATATGAATCCATCAAAGATCTAAATGTTAGGCTGGCGGGGTAGCCTAGTGGTAAATGTGTTCGCTCGTCACGCCGAAGACCTGGGTTCGATTCCCCACATGGGTACAATGTGTGAAGCCCATTTCTGGTGTCCCCCGCCGTGATATCGCTGGAATATTGCTAAAAGCAGCGTAAAACCAAACTCACTCACTCACTCACTAAATGTTCAAGTTTCTATTTGTCGTTCGGCGCAGAAACAGAAATTCCAACTTTATCAGTGCCTCACTCAGCAATATTCCAACTATATGGGATACGATGGCAGGTGTCAACCAAGTGAGTGATCCTGACCACCCGATCCCGTTAGTCACCTCTTACGACAAGCATGGGTTAGTGGATATCAAATCTTCACGGGTAAATGCAGCTTGTAAATAACTGAGTCTGGGATGAAAAAAAAGACAGTGATTGACATAATTAGCAAAGATCTACATCATGGGGTAAGATCACTGATCACGGAATTCATTTCAGTGACATCTTACGACATACAGCTATGAGTTCGAACCCCGATCCGAAACAGGAAAACAATAAATATTTACTGCAAATTAGACCCATATTATACTAAAACGTCTTCGTGAAGGACAGGTAACCTATTCTAATCCTGGTAAAACGCTAATAAAAAAATTACGGCACTACGTGTGGGGCAATGGCTGGGTTACCTGGCCAGTGCCTTCTCCAGTAGTGAGACCCACATCTCGTTGGTGTCCGTCCCAGATAGTGCTCCGTACAAGCACCTGCTGCCGGCAAACACGGGGAGGTAGTCGTCCATGTACACGTCCTCCCACTCCCCGAACCTCCACAGTCGACAGTGACAGATCCCGTCAGTTCTTGGAGTGTACGAATCCTCGTTGATCACCTGAATTATTGCATGAAGCAGTTCCATATTTATAAGTGTCGTGATAATTAAATATATGACTTATCCATTGCCACATAATGTTTTGTCATGTGGCTTGGCCATTTCATTCACTCTAACTCTATATCCAGTAACCTAGTGGATGAAGCGTTCGCTCGTTACGACAAAGATCCGGGTTCGATTCCCCACATGGGTACAACCTGTGAAGCCCATTCCTAGTGTCCATGGCCGTGATATTGTGGTAATATTAATAAAAGTGGCGTAAAACTAAACTCACTCACTCACTCACAGTCTCCAATCTTCACGAAGGCCGTAGAAGAACTAACAGTAAAATGCCGGGATCAGATTGACCACCCAGTCCTGTCAGACACTCGAATTCCACTGACGTCAAATATTTGGACCACATTTCAGCGTAGCAATAGATGTGTATTGTAACGTGTTGACGACAACATTAAATGACTCATGGTGATAGGTTACCTTCCTACAGAGGTCAGGCTTGTCACCAAGGTTTGCCATCATGGACAGGAACCAACACGTTCCAAAGCTCCGTTGTTTGATGTCGAATCTTGAAGTCCCATCAGCAAAGAGAACGGGATTACGAACGATTTCCTATAAAATATCACAATAGAATTAATAAGAAAATCGGGATAGAGAGCATAATGCTCTCGCCGTATCTAGCATTAGTAACAATTATGACGTTGTTGAATTGGTGGGATTATTCATTTGTTGCAATTATCCAGCTATATCATCGCGGTCTACAAATAATCGAGTCTGGACCAGACAATCCAGTGATTGACATCATGAGCATCGATCTATGCAGTGGGGATACGATGACATGCATCCACCACGTCATCGAGCCTGACTGCCATATCCCGTTAGTCGTGTCTTACGACAAGTATGGGTTGCTGACGGTGTTTACGGGTCGATAATGATTGGAACACAAAATTACATCGAAACAGTCCTTTAATGTGTGACACATGAGCTTCATATATAAAGACAATTCAGTAGTGTGATGTATACCATTCAGTCGCTGTAACTCGATACTCGGGCAAGTAATATAGAAAGATACAAAATTCGATATCAAATAAGATTTGGTATCAAATAGAAATGTATGGCTGAACAACAGTTTAGATAAGATAACTACCCATCATGCCCTTAAAGTCTCTGAAGCGTACGTATAATCACTATAGTGATTCATGTACACATCCTCAGTCACATCCTCGATAATCTCCAGGGTATACGTTACGATCAATCTCCACTATACCCTGGATGCATCCACGGCTTGGCCCGATGATTTGTATTACCTCCCTTTGCTGGCTTTTTTGTCCAATCAGGTGTCTACGCTGGGAAGTTGAGCGAACCAGTCACAAATCACTTTCGCTTCTTAAATTATCTAACCGTTTAAACTTGGCAACATAATTGATGCAGAGGTACTCTGAAAGAGGTGGAAGGAGTTCTTTTATATATATTTTGAAAGTTTCAGATCTGTCAATTTGTCTTTATTATTTCCTAAACAATCTGAGTGGCACTGTGAACAAACCTTCGCGGCTGCGGCCGCTATCTCTTTTTGACATTGGCAAGCTCGGATGTAACGGCGGCTTAGCTGATTGGATACTGTGAGAATGCGGAGCCAGCAAAGGGAGGTAATATAATTATCGGGCCAAGCCGTGGATGCATCCAGGGTATAGTGGAGAGTGATCGTAACCTATACCCTGGGGATTATCGAGGATGGCTCAGTCATCGTATCTCATGATGTCCGTCACTTGATTAGCTGGTCTAGACCGCCGCCATACAGCTGTAATATTGCTTAGTGAGGTGTTAAACAAACAAGCAAACAAACACATGCTCGGCTTCGCTTTTAGCAGAGACTTCTTATGGATGTGACTTGTCGCTTCTATTTTCAAGATGCGTCTGGAACAGATGTCTTATTATTACGGCAGAATGTTTCATGTGTGTGCTTGAATTCAAGGCATCTCAATAACTTTACTTAATATTTGTTCATACACAGACATGTATACGACACATCCCACGTTAACGCACACAACAGAAATACACTCGGAACAAGGTGATACAGCATGCATATCCCATTCAACTATCCGTAAGTGCCCCATAACGTATCATCCCAAGGAAATTGAGTATCTTCAGAGTAAAATAGAGAAATGTCTGAACAATGGTGTATGCCATTGCCCACCTTTATCGTACAGTCTGCAGAATACCAGATTTTAAAGATGGGAATTGTTGTTACCCTGGCTGGGCAGAAATAGAAGGCATTATGATCTGCTGTTTAATCCCAATCACGTCACATCATTTGGTTTTTATTCTGGGCTTACAAAAAGGAAAATTTACGATAACAAAATAAGTCCCAAATATCTCAGATGTTGCAGCTGCGGTTGCATTGTAATAGGAAATTTGGAAAGTCACCATCATAGTTCACTGTCACTCTCAACCTTTGAGCAAACACGAAAGAGATGAGGCGGTAACTGTGGTGGTAAAACTGAATATCTTCAACAATTAAACCAATGCCTGAATAAAACAAGACATTTTTCATGCTTAAAAGAAAAGTCGATTGCACGATTCCGATTGCCGCATGCACGTGTTTCTGAAACACTATCAAGAAGAAGTGACACCAGGTGTTCACAAAAAGGCTAGCGTGCCCTTCCCCGCCAGTGAAACCCGTCACAAACACATGCAAAGCCAAGTCAATCCAAAACTAAACGCTTAAAAGATAACCTAATTACTATACCATGTTATTAGTACCTGCGGTCTCTTCCAATCCAGTTTTAGCTTCTCGTATTCTTTTATTGCTATTGGGAGAGTAAAGTCCATGTCTGTCCACATCTGACCAGGGGGGACTTCGGGACGGCGTGGCTTGACGTCATTTGACCCCGATGACGTTCTGAAGTCCACCGTGTAGTGCTTTAGGTTCAAGTTCTGAGGGTCGTCTGTGTACTGCTCTTTTGCGTCCTGATCAAAGTCGTCCTCCCAGGCTTCTTCATCGTTGATGTCGTGGAAATAGTCGTCGTCGTACTTTGAGGAGGTACACCCCATCGTATGTTGTAACTTCAAAAATAAGGAATGTAAATGTTCAGTATTGGAACTTAACTCATAGAATGACATCACAGTTTCTCATAAACATAATCCAACTGATATTGTTGTTGTAGTTGTTGTTTTTGTTGTTTTCAGCTGGTCTGGCGCTTAACGCCTCACCTGTATGAACGCAGCTGCTAAAGGTTGTTAAATGTTCAGTATTGGAGCTTTTCTTAACTTATAGAATGACATCACACTGTCTCATAAACATAATCCAACTGATATTGTTGTTGTTGTTGTTGTTGTTGTTGTTGTTTATAGGGTTAAAGGTGCTTAACGCCTCACATGTACGATCGCGGTTTGTAAATATAGTGAGCTACGGTCCACATGTTTGAGGTAAGAAGATTCTCCAAGTCACCGAGCCTATACACACAGGTCTTTATAGTCGCCTATAATCATTGGACCTTACAGTTAGAACATACGGAGTCTCTAAACCGGATCACTATTACATCCGCCTCCACAAACAATAGCGTCATGGCGTACTAGGAGTCTATTCTTGTCGCCTGTTAAAAACGGCCCATTGTTGTGTGTATGGGGCCCTGATCAACCACACGATATCCCGGTCTTTTTAACGTCCTTATTCCCGGGATGGGCTCGACTCGGCTGTTGAGCTGGCAACAGCTAGGCTTTAGGTGCTGGTGCACTAGGCTGGTCTTGTCACCTTGCCTGTAGATCGGTTTGTTCAGTTACACTATTGATCTATTTGGGGTGTTCCTCTTTTGCAAGTTGTTTATTTAGGGGTTAAGCGGATCACCAGACCATGTTAATTAGAAAGACAATGTATGCTGAACATAAAAATCCATTCTGGCATGGTTATGGACATCTCTGTAGCTTGTGATCAAGTCGTCCCTGGTGTTAATCGTCTCTCCACTAGGAGGATGTCTCCAATGTGTTGTGTCACGCTTGCTAGTCTTAATTCGAAACTTATATCTCTGAAACACTAAAGTTCTACCACCTCTGCCATTTGGAACAAACTGAACGTTTACCAAAGCATTTAGTATTTATACGGCTTTAGACGCTATAGTTGGGCACATCAGAACAGAATTCACCCTTTCAATTTCTCATTCTCTTCCACTGTGACTCTAGCGATTGACAAGACCGTATGATGTTTGAGACTACCATAAAACGTTCGACAGGGTTCATAACGATACCGCAAAGATGCCGAGCGAGGGAAATAATGTCTTCAATAATACTGTCGTATTAAAGGTGGAGGAACATACGCCACAGGGGCAGTGGGTAGCCTAGTGGTCAAAGCGTTCGCCGAAGACCCGGTGTAACAGGCCAGAGTATACCCCTGTCCCAGACTATACCCGGGGTTAAACTGGGCTAGCCCAGACTATACCCCAGGTATAATCTGGGCTAGCCTAGTTTATACCCCGGGGTATATTCTGAACTAGGCCATAGTATATCACACACACACACACACACACACACACACACACACACACACACACACACACACACACACACACACACACACACACACACACCAGGCCCAGATTATACCCCTACAGAAAACAAGTGATTAAGGATACTACTATAATTTTATTGTACTTCTCACACAATTAAACACTGGTTACAACATTGAAATGGTCCGATACATTTTCCAGATACAAAGCATAATCAGTGTGAGTTTTCAAGCTGAAGCTGGCAGGGTACATCAGCCATTGCATTGACTGACCAACTGCACTGTAAATATAAATGTCACATTTTAACAGACTGGCTGTTGACATAACTTCTGCATCTGTTGCCCACACTCCATCTCGTGAAATTCCCGAATCTGTGATGTACTCATTGACATTTTGGTTCAGGAAATGTTTTAGTTTGTAGCATGTGGTTTAATCTTTCTCATTTCACATTTGATTGGTTTAACACTTGTCAAAATGTTTTGTTTAATTTTTTTAACTTATATGTTTTCTCTCTAAAAGTCAAACTAATTTATGTCACAACAAGAAGGTAGGTATAAAATAATTCCACAAACACCTTGATGATCTCCATAGACCATCAAATTTCCCAAAACAATAATAGAATAATTCCACTTTTTACCATCTTAAAATTGTTATAAATATGTATATATGTTTTTTAAACTTTTCAAATCAGTTTTCTCTCAAATTTTCTATTTTTGGTTCCACCTCATTTCTTAATAAGTGTAATTCCCCGTCGCCGAAATACCTTAGTTAAAGCAGATAAAGCAGATAACTAACTACTAACCTTGATGATATATCAGCATGGCTGGGTTACGCAAAGTCGAAAATATCACATCGCAGAGAGGCACTAAACAAATGCTTCATGAATTTTGTATTATGCAGTAATGTAAATAAAATGCACGTACAAATTCCTTTAAATGACACCAAGACCATTGCCCTGAGTCACACACTCATATTGAGTGAATTGTCAACATAATTTTTTTAAGGGTATTGTCTGGGTTGGAGGGGTATACTTTGGCCTGGTCCAGAATATACCCCCTGGATACAAACTGGGCTAGCCCATAGTTTACCCCGGGGTATAATCTGGTGGGGGGTATTCTGGGCTGCTACACCGGGGTCGATTCCTCACATGGGTACAATGTGTGAAG
This sequence comes from Haliotis rubra, assembly GCF_003918875.1. Taxonomy (NCBI): domain Eukaryota; kingdom Metazoa; phylum Mollusca; class Gastropoda; order Lepetellida; family Haliotidae; genus Haliotis; species Haliotis rubra. Next base: position 343,032 of record NW_025767633.1, read on the forward strand.
CCCATTTCTATCTCCCGCCGTGACATTGTTTGAATATTGCTAAAAAAGGCGTAAAACTAAACTCACTCACTCACTCACTTACCTACTCCACAATGCTGACGTAATGACGTGTTTCTGTTTCACCGACACTGCTAACACTGTGGCATTATGGAAATATCAACATGTAAAATGTCATTTATAAACTTCTAATTAGCATATCGACATGCAACCTGTTAGTTATTAATGATAGACGTAGCAATATCAACATACTACATGCTTGCTACTCATAATACGCCACTACATTATCGATATGCAACGTGTTATTTTAAATACTTACATGTACGTTGCTCCGTGTATTACAAAGTTCCCATAATGTGAAATGATCTATCCATAAAATGATCGTATCTTCACTGTTCACATCCCGTGATTCAAATACGTTTTATGTATCCATGATATAATGTTCAAACCTCACAGGTCTGGATAGTTCAAAACCCACAAACATGACCTTACAATTTTCCAAGTGCTCTGGATATATTGTTATTTTTGCACAAATAGCCCGAGGGTAAGTAATTTCTTATTCATTTCTGCGTGATGTCAAGCGTCAGTGCTTGACGAGAAAGACAGAAAGAAGAAACACTTTACAGCATATATATTGTCAATATATGATCAAGTGTGTGTTCAAATGTAAGACGCTGTGTTGGAAAGAATTCATGCATGTCGTTACATTCATGTCAACAACTGCTACTTCTTTCAAATGATCACAACGACAGTTTTCTTAACGTCAATGGTGCACATTGTGAAAATGTGAGTAAGGGTCTACTGCCGATGTGACAACACGGTCATTTCTATGAAGTCTTTAGATAGTGAGGCAGATAAATGATGTTTTTTCCACGAGAAACCCGACTGCCTTGGAGTAATAGCCAGAATGTTTGCGGCAAACTCAGTCGATCAGTCTTTACGTGGTCGGAAGAATACAGGTGTGTATTATGGTCAGTGAATCTGTACTGTACACGGTAAGTAGGTTATAGAGTAAAACGGTGTTCGCGTTACCGCAGAAACCTGCGTTTTTCACGCCCAACATCATAAAAACACGCAAAACATATTTTTCGTGCGTGTTCTGCACGCACAGATTCTGATTTACAGTTTATATTGTTATTGACAATACTGTGTAATTAGACATTTCTGTCTAAACTGAATATAATTGGCATTCAAATAGATAATAAGAATTGTCACAAACATTACACAAGAATATATTTAATACATACACGGATTACATAACAATAACATCCATATTATTAAAATTATCCATAGAAGTCGTTTATGTCTTAGCAGTCGACATCATTAGTAGTCATAGGTTATAATTAAAATTATTTGTTATGATAATGATGTCATTGTAATGACAATTTCACACGCATATATATAATTTTATTTCTGCATGCACTGGTACAAAATCTACCGCGAACACTGAGTAAAATATTTGGGCAATAGATATAATCAAAGACAAAGCTTTTTACATGGAATATTTTCTTTGGTACTCTTCTGAATGAAGTGAGTGGTGGGGTAGCAGAGTGGTTAAAGCGTTCGCTCGTCACGCCAAGGACCCGGTTTGATTCCCCACACGGGTACCATGTGTGAAGCCCATTTCTGGTGACCCCCGCCATGACAGCGCTGGAATATTGCTAAACTCCGAATGAAGTTTTAGGTTTAAATCAGAGAAAGAGAGTGTTAAAATGAATATTAGATATTAGAATTAGCAAGAAACACCTTCGTTTCATCGTTCTGGAACAAGTTCGACATGCCACGACTCGGGAAAATGACAGGTGGAGGGCTGTATGTATGCTTCAGTCAGGTGCGTCTCTGCGTGACGTTACCTGGCCCTTCAACGCCCGTAGAAGCACCATTTGGCCAATATGGCGACGTTTTCAGCAAAACAATCAATTTATAGACCGCCCCTGTAGTGGTCACCCGCAAGCAGTGGTCACCCCAAACCCCCATCCCCACCCACGTCAAGACCGATAAGAACAGTCCGACGGCGTACCCACGTTCTCAGCATCTGAGCAGGATGCTCAATTCTGAAGCCAGAATATCGAATTCGACGTTTTAAAAATGAAGTAGATAAGTCTTGAGATGGGAAGCACACTTCAATTATGGGTCATGCTTCATTCTTTACCGAGCTGACGACAGGAATCTTATCCCCCTTCAAGGTGTACCCTGATCCCCCATCACAGGTGTACCCTGATCCCTCATCACAGGTGTACCCTTGATTCCTCATCACAGGTGTACCCTGATCCCTCATCACAGGTGTACCCTGATCCCCCATCACAGGTGAACCCTGATCCCTCATCACAGGTGTACCTTGATCCCGTCATCACAAGTGTACCCTGATCCCCATCACAGGTGTACCCTGATCCCCCATCACAGGTGTACCCTGATCCCTCATCACAGGTGTACCCTGATCCCTCATCACAGGTGTACCCTGATCCCTCATCACAGGTGTACCTGATCCTCATCACAGGTGTACCTTGATCTTTCATCACAGGTGTACCCTGATCCCTCATCACAGGTGAACCCTGATCCCTCATCACAGGTGTACCCTGATCCCTCATCACAGGTGAACCCTGATTCCTCATCACAGGTGTACCCTGATCCACTGAACCCATCATCACAGGTGTACCCTGATCCCTCATCACAGGTGTACCCTGATCCCTCATCACAGGTGTACCCTGATCCCTCATCACAGGTGTACCCTGATTCCTCATCACAGGTGAACCCTGATCCCTCATCACAGGTGTACCCTGATCCCTCATCACAGGTGTACCCTGATCCCTCATCACAGGTGAACCCTGATTCCTCATCACAGGTGTACCCTGATCCCCCATCTCAAATAAACCCTGATCCCCCATCACAGGTGTACCCTGATCCCTCATCACAGGTGTACCCTGATTCCTCATCACAGGTGAACCATGATCCCTCATCACAGGTGTTCCCTGATTCCTCATCACAGGTGTACCTTGATCTTTCATCACAGGTGAATCCTGATCCCTCATCACAGGTGAACCCTGATCCCTCATCACAGGTGAACCCTGATCCCTCATCACAGGTGTACCCTGATCCCTCATCACAGGTGAATCCTAATCCCTCATCACAGGTGAACCCTGATCCCTCATCACAGGTGTACCCTGATCCCTCATCACAGGTGAATCCTAATCCCTCATCACAGGTGTACCCTGATTCCTCATCACAGGTGTACCCTGATCCCTCATCTCAGATGAACCCCGATCCCCCATCACAGGTGTACCCTGATCCCTCATCACAGTCGTACCCTGATCCCTCATCACAGGTGTACCCTACTGCCTCATCACAGGTAAACCCTGATCCCTCATCACAGGTGTACCCTGATTCCTCATCACAGGTGTACGCTGATCCCCATCTCAAATAAACCCTGATCCCCCATCACAGGTGTACCCTGATCCCTCATCACAGGTGTACCCTACTGCCTCATCACAGGTGAACCCTGATCCCCATCACAGGTGTACCCTGATTCCTCATCACAGGTGAACCATGATCCCTCATCACAGGTGTTCCCTGATTCCTCAACACAGGTGTACCTTGATCTTTCATCACAAGTGAATCCTGATCCCTCATCACAGGTGAACCCTGATCCCTCATCACAGGTGAACCCTGATTCCTCATCACAGGTGTCCCTGATCCCTCATCACAGGTGAACCCTGATCCCTCATCACAGGTGTACCCTGATCCCTCATCACAGGTGTACCCTGATCCCTCATCACAGGTGTACCCTGATTCCTCATCACAGGTGTACCCTGATCCCTCATCACAGGTGTACCCTGATCCCTCATCACGGGTGTACCCTGATCCCTCATCACAGGTGTACCCTGATCCCTCATCACAGGTGTACCCTGATCCCTCATCACAGGTGAACCCTGATCCCTCATCACAGGTGTACCCTGATCCCTTATCACAGGTGTACCCTGATTCCTCATCACAGGTGTACCCTGATCTTTCATCACAGGTGTACCCTGATCCCTCATCACAGGTGAATCCTGATCCCTCATCACAGGTGAACTCTGATTCCTCATCACAGGTGAACCCTGATCCCTCATCACAGGTGTACCCTGATCCCTCATCACACGTGTACCCTGATTCCTCATCACAGGTGAACCCTGATCCCTCATCACAGGTGTTCCCTGATTCCTCATCACAGGTGAACCCTGATCCCTCATCACAGGTGTACCTGATCCCTCATCACAGGTGAACCCTGATCCCTCATCACAGGTGAACCCTGATCCCTCATCACAGGTGTACCCTGATCCCTCATCACAGGTGTACCCTGATTCCTCATCACAGGTGTACCCTGATCCCTCATCACAGGTGTATCCTGATCCCTCATCACAGGTGTACCCTGATCCCTCATCACAGGTGTACCCTGATCCCTCATCACAGGTGTACCCTGATCCTCATCACAGAAGTGAACCTGATCCCTCATCACAGGTGTACCCTGATCCCTCATCACAGGTGTACCCTGATTCCTCATCACAGGTGTACCCTGATCCCTCATCACAGGTGTACCCTGATCCCTCATCACAGGTGAACCCTGATCCCTCATCACAGGTGAACCCTGATTCCTCATCCTCATCACAGTGTGAACCCTGATCCCTCATCACAGGTGTACCTGATCCCTCATCACACGTGTACCCTGATTCCTCATCACAGGTGTACCCTGATCCCTCATCACAGGTGTACCCTGATCCCTCAACATACGTGTTCCCTGATCCCTCATCACAGGTGTACCCTGATCCCTCATCAGAGGTGTACCCTGATCCCTCATCACAGGTGAACCCTGATCCCTCATCACAGGTGTACCCTGATCCCTCATCACAGGTGTACCCGGATCCCTCAACATACGTGTTCCCGGATCCCTCATCACAGGTGTACCCTGATCCCTCATCACAGGTGTACCCTGATCCCTCATCACAGGTGAACCCTGATCCCTCATCACAGGTGTACCCTGATCCCTCATCACAGGTGAATCCTAATGCCTCATCACAGGTGTACCCTGATTCCTCATCACAGGTGAACCCTGATCCCTCATCACAGGTGTACCCTGATCCCTCATCACAGGTGTACCCCGATCCCCATCACAGGTGTACCCCGATCCCCCATCACAGGTGTACCCTGATCCCTCATCACAGGTGACCCCTGATCCCTCATCACAGGTGTACCTGATCCCTCATCACAGGTGTACCCTGATCCCTCATCATAGGTGTACCCTGATCCCTCATCACAGGTGAACCCTGATCCCTCATCACAGGTGAACCCTGATTCCTCATCACAGGTGTACCCTACTGCCTCATCACAGGTAAACCCTGATCCCTCATCACAGGTGTACCCTGATCCCTCATCACAGGTGTATCTGATCCCTCATCACAGGTGAACCCTGATTCCTCATCACAGGTGTACGCTGATCCCCCATCTCAAATAAACCCTGATCCCCCATCACAGGTGTACCCTGATCCCTCATCACAGGTGTACCCTACTGCCTCATCACAGGTGAACCCTGATCCCCCATCACAGGTGTACCCTGATTCCTCATCACAGGTGAACCATGATCCCTCATCACAGGTGTTCCCTGATTCCTCAACACAGGTGTACCTTGATCTTTCATCACAAGTGAATCCTGATCCCTCATCACAGGTGAACCCTGATCCCTCATCACAGGTGAACCCTGATTCCTCATCACAGGTGTCCCTGATCCCTCATCACAGGTGAACCCTGATCCCTCATCACAGGTGAACCCTGATCCCTCATCACAGGTGTACCCTGATCCCTCAACACACGTGTACCCTGATTCCTCATCACAGGTGTACCCTGATCCCTCATCACAGGTGTACCCTGATCCCTCATCACAGGTGTACCCTGATCCCTCAACACAGGTGTACCCTGATCCCTCATCAGAGGTGTACCCTGATCCCTCATCACAGGTGAACCCTGATCCCTCATCACAGGTGTACCTGATCCCTTATCACAGGTATACCCTGATTCCTCATCACAGGTGTACCCTGATCTTTCATCACAGGTGTACCCTGATCCCTCATCACAGGTGAATCCTGATCCCTCATCACAGGTGAACTCTGATTCCTCATCACAGGTGAACCCTGATCCCTCATCACAGGTGTACCTGATCCCTCATCACACGTGTACCCTGATTCCTCATCACAGGTGAACCCTGATCCCTCATCACAGGTGTTCCCTGATTCCTCATCACAGGTGAACCCTGATCCCTCATCACAGGTGTACCTGATCCCTCATCACAGGTGAACCCTAATCCCTCATCACAGGTGAACCCTGATCCCTCATCACAGGTGTACCCTGATCCCTCAACACACGTGTACCCTGATTCCTCATCACAGGTGTACCCTGATCCCTCATCACAGGTGTATCCCTGATCCCTCATCACAGGTGTACCCTGATCCCTCAACACAGGTGTACCCTGATCCCTCATCAGAGGTGTACCCTGATCCCTCATCACAGGTGAACCTGATCCCTCATCACAGGTGTACCTGATCCCTCATCACAGGTGTACCCTGATTCCTCATCACAGGTGTACCCTGATCCCTCATCACAGGTGTACCCTGATCCCTCATCACAGGTGAATCCTAATCCCTCATCACAGGTGAACCCTGATTCCTCATCACAGGTGAACCCTGATCCCTCATCACAGGTGTACCTGATCCCTCTTCACACGTGTACCCTGATTCCTCATCACAGGTGTACCCTGATCCCTCATCACAGGTGTACCCGGATCCCTCAACATACGTGTTCCCGGATCCCTCATAACAGGTGTACCCTGATCCCTCATCAGAGGTGTACCCTGATCCCTCATCACAGGTGAACCCTGATCCCTCATCACAGGTGTACCCTGATCCCTCATCACAGGTGTACCCGGATCCCTCAACATACGTGTTCCCGGATCCCTCATCACAGGTGTACCCTGATCCCTCATCAGAGGTGTACCCTGATCCCTCATCACAGGTGAACCCTGATCCCTCATCACAGGTGTACCCTGATCCCTCATCACAGGTGAATCCTAATGCCTCATCACAGGTGTACCCTGATTCCTCATCACAGGTGAACCCTGATCCCTCATCACAGGTGTACCCTGATCCCTCATCACAGGTGTACCCCGATCCCCCATCACAGGTGTACCCCGATCCCCCATCACAGGTGTACCCTGATCCCTCATCACAGGTGACCCCTGATCCCTCATCACAGGTGTACCTGATCCCTCATCACAGGTGTACCTGATCCCTCATCATAGGTGTACCCTGATCCCTCATCACAGGTGAACCCTGATCCCTCATCACAGGTGAACTCCTGATTCCTCATCACAGGTGTACACCCTGATCCCTCATCTGCAGGTGTATCCTGATCCCTCATCACAGGTGTACCCTGATCCCTCAACTGGGTGTGCCCTGATCCCCTCATCAGAGGTGTACCCTGATCCCTCATCACAGGTGTACCCTGATTCCTCATCATAGGTGTACCCTGATCCCTCATCACAGGTGAACCCTGATCCCTCATCACAGGTGAACCCTGATTCCTCATCACAGGTGTACCCTACTGCCTCATCACAGGTAAACCCTGATCCCTCATCACAGGTGTACCCTGATCCCTCATCACAGGTGTATCTGATCCCTCATCACAGGTGAACCCTGATTCCTCATCACAGGTGTACGCTGATCCCCCATCTCAAATAAACCCTGATCCCCCATCACAGGTGTACCCTGATCCCTCATCACAGGTGTACCCTACTGCCTCATCACAGGTGAACCCTGATCCCCCATCACAGGTGTACCCTGATTCCTCATCACAGGTGAACCATGATCCCTCATCACAGGTGTTCCCTGATTCCTCAACACAGGTGTACCTTGATCTTTCATCACAAGTGAATCCTGATCCCTCATCACAGGTGAACCCTGATCCCTCATCACAGGTGAACCCTGATTCCTCATCACAGGTGTCCCTGATCCCTCATCACAGGTGAACCCTGATCCCTCATCACAGGTGAACCCTGATCCCTCATCACAGGTGTGCCCTGGATCCTCAACACACGTGTACCCTGATTCCTCATCACAGGTGTACCCTGATCCCTCATCACAGGTGTACCCTGATCCCTCATCACAGGTGTACCCTGATCCCTCAACACAGGTGTACCCTGATCCCTCATCAGAGGTGTACCCTGATCCCTCATCACAGGTGAACCCTGATCCCTCATCACAGGTGTACCTGATCCCTTATCACAGGTATACCCTGATTCCTCATCACAGGTGTACCCTGATCTTTCATCACAGGTGTACCCTGATCCCTCATCACAGGTGAATCCTGATCCCTCATCACAGGTGAACTCTGATTCCCTCATCACAGGTGAACCCTGATCCCTCATCACAGGGTGTACCTGATCCCTCATCACACGTGTACCCTGATTCCTCATCACAGGTGAACCCTGATCCCTCATCACAGGTGTTCCCTGATTCCTCATCACAGGTGAACCCTGATCCCTCATCACAGGTGTACCTGATCCCTCATCACAGGTGAACCCTGATCCCTCATCACAGGTGAACCCTGATCCCTCATCACAGGTGTACCCTGATCCCTCAACACACGTGTAGCCTGATTCCTCATCACAGGTGTACCCTGATCCCTCATCACAGGTGTATCCTGATCCCTCATCACAGGTGTACCCTGATCCCTCAACACAGGTGTACCCTGATCCCTCATCAGAGGTGTACCCTGATCCCTCATCACAGGTGACCCTGATCCCTCATCACAGGTGTACCTGATCCCTCATCACAGGTGTACCCTGATTCCTCATCACAGGTGTACCCTGATCCCTCATCACAGGTGTACCCTGATCCCTCATCACAGGTGAATCCTAATCCCTCATCACAGGTGAACCCTGATTCCTCATCACAGGTGAACCCTGATCCCTCATCACAGGTGTACCTGATCCCTCTCATCACACGTGTACCCTGATTCCTCATCACAGGTGTACCCTGATCCCTCATCACAGGTGTGTACCTGGATCCCTCAACATACGTGTTCCCGGATCCCTCATAACTGGGTGTACCCTGATCCCTCATCAGAGGTGTACCCTGATCCCTCATCACAGGTGAACCCTGATCCCTCATCACAGGTGTACCCTGATCCCTCATCACAGGTGTACCCGGATCCCTCATCACATACGTGTTCCTGGATCCCTCATCACAGGTGTACCCTGATCCCTCATCAGAGGTGTACCCTGATCCCCTCATCACAGGTGAACCCTGATCCCTCATCACAGGTGTACCCTGATCCCTCATCACAGGTGAACCCTGATGCCCTCATCACAGGTGTACCCTGATTCCCTCATCACAGGTGAACCCTGATCCCTCATCACAGGTGTACCCTGATCCCTCATCACAGGTGTACCCCTGATCCCCATCACAGGTGAACCCCTGATCCCTCATCACAGGTGTACCCTGATCCCTCATCACAGGTGACCCCTGATCCCTCATCACAGGTGTACCTGATCCTCATCACAGGTGTACCTGATCCCTCATCATAGGTGTACCCTGATCCCTCATCACAGGTGAACCCTGATCCCTCATCACAGGTGAACCCTGATTCCTCATCACAGGTGTACCCTGATCCCTCATCACAGGTGTATCCTGATCCCTCATCACAGGTGTACCCTGATCCCTCAACACAGGTGTACCCTGATCCCTCATCAGAGGTGTACCCTGATCCCTCATCACAGGTGTACCCTGATTCCTCATCACAGGTGTACCCTGATCCCTCATCACAGGTGTACCCTGATCTCTCATCACAGGTGTACCCTGATCCCTCATCACAGGTGAATCCTCATCCCTCATCACAGGTGAACCCTAATTCCTCATCAGAGGTGAACCCTGATCCCTCATCACAGGTGTACCTGATCCCTCTTCACACGTGTACCCTGATTCCTCATCACAGGTGTACCCTGATCCCTCATCACAGGTGTACCCCGATCCCCCATCACAGGTGTACCCCGATCCCCCATCACAGGTGTACCCTGATCCCTCATCACAGGTGACCCCTGATCCCTCATCACAGGTGTACCTGATCCCTCATCACAGGTGTACCTGATCCCTCATCATAGGTGTACCCTGATCCCTCATCACAGGTGAACCCTGATCCCTCATCACAGGTGAACCCTGATTCCTCATCACAGGTGTACCCTGATCCCTCATCACAGGTGTATCCTGATCCCTCATCACAGGTGTACCCTGATCCCTCAACACAGGTGTACCCTGATCCCTCATCAGAGGTGTACCCTGATCCCTCATCACAGGTGTACCCTGATTCCTCATCACAGGTGTACCCTGATCCCTCATCACAGGTGTACCCTGATCCCTCATCACAGGTGTACCCTGATCCCTCATCACAGGTGAATCCTAATTCCTCATCACAGGTGAACCCTGATCCCTCATCGCAGGTGTACCTGATCCCTCTTCACACGTGTACCCTGATTCCTCATCACAGGTGTACCCTGATCCCTCATCACAGGTGTACCCGGATCCCTCAACATACGTGTTCCCGGATCCCTCATCACAGGTGTACCCTGATCCCTCATCAGAGGTGTACCCTGATCCCTCATCACAGGTGTACCCGGATCCCTCAACATACGTGTTCCCGGATCCCTCATCACAGGTGCACCCTGATCCCTCATGAGAGGTGTACCCTGATCCCGCATCACAGGTGAACCCTGATCCCTCATCACAGGTGTACCCTGATCCCTCATCATAGGTGTACCCTTATCCCTCATCAGAGGTGAATCCTAATCCCTCATCACAGGTGTACCCTGATTCCTCATCACAGGTGAACCCTGATCCCTCATCACAGGTGTACCCTGATCCCCCATCACAGGTGTACCCCGATCCCCCATCACAGGTGTACCTGATCCCCCATCACAGGTGTACCCTGATCCCTCATCACAGGTGACCCCTGATCCCTCATCACAGGTGTACCTGATCCCTCATCACAGGTGTACCTGATCCCTCATCACAGGTGTACCCTGATCCCTCATCACAGGTGAACCCTGATCCCTCATCACAGGTGAACCCTGATCCCTCATCACAGGTGTACCCTGATCCCCATCACAGGTGTACCCTAATGCCAAATCTAAATACTAACTAAGAGAGCTGTAAAGATGCCGGTTGGAACTGATCTTCAGTAACCCACGGGATCGGGTGGTCAGGCTCGCTGACTTGGTTGACGCGTGTTTTTGTATCCCAATTGCTTAGATCGATGCTCATGATGTTGATCACTGGATTGCTTTGTCCAGAATCAATTATTTACAGACAGCCGCCATATAGCTGGAATATTGCTGAGTGCGGAGTTAAACCAACGAACTACCTAAGATGAAAAAATACATTCTCTGTACACACCACTTTCTCTAATCAACATGCAGATTCTAATCTGTCATTTACAGGTCAAACATGCTTGTGTGATGACATATCATGATATCAGTATTTACCGTACTGATATCCCCGTGTGTGATCCGGATATGTCGGCTACACGGGGTTCTCCTTCCAAACAGTCAACACTTATACGAGAATAGTCAGCGTACACAATGCATAGGTTAGCAAAAGGTACACTCAATCCATGAACTATAGTTGTTTTAGTTGTTTTAGTTATACAGTATTCCATGACAAACACTACTGGTGTAGTTACAAGCTATAGTTAACAACGTTACTTACCTTCCAGCGATTGAACAGTCGGGGCAGGAACTACCGGAAAATACGCTCTGAATACCCGTGTAATGTGCATTATGATTACAGCGAATTTATGTCATCGTCTTATCGCTCCGTGCAAATAATACCGGGACCAACGCATGTCAAGGCCACTTGGCCTCTTGATTGTCGAACCCATATCGACTTACAGGTGTTTTAAAGGTCTGTGGTGGTGGTGGAATTGGGTTTAACGTCGTGCTTGAGAATATTTCGCTCATATGACTGACTGACTGACTGAGTTTAGTTTAACGCCGCTTTTAGCAATATTCCAGCAATATCACGGCGGGGGACACCAGAAATGGGCTTAACACATTGTGCCCATGTGGGGAATCGAACCCGGGTCTTCGGCGTGACGAGCCAACGCTTTAACCACTGGGCTACCCCACCGCCCCCGCTCATATGACGACGTGCATGCGTGTGTAAGGTCTGTGTTATCGTCAAAATTCTAGAGTGAGTGAGTATGGTTTTACGCCATTTTTAGCAATATTCCAGCAATATCGCGGCGGGGACACCGGAAATGGGCTTCACACATTGTACCCATGTGGGAAATCGAACCCGGCTCTTCAGCGTGACGAGCAGACGCTTTAACCATTAGGTTACCCCACCGCCCCACATATGACTACAAGTCCTAAACTTGTAGCAGGTACATTTATAAGACATTAATCGTTAACTCGTTAAAGGAAATTATGTAAGACAATACGTCTTTAACTCAGAGGGACGTATGTCAGACAATAGATGGTCCGAACTAACGAGGTTTCAATGCATACTATAAACCACATGCCTCTTTGCCTTCATTACCTTGAAAGCCATTGCTTTACCATACCATAGATCATACACAACCTCGTGCAACCATGTCAAATATCATGACTGGGGAGAACCCACCCCATCACGTTCATCTCTATGCCGGTCCACTTGTCTCTTACACACTGCTAGTCCGAAACATGTATTAGCATTTACGATTATAAATAATATTTTCTGATTACCTTACACGACGATCCAATGTAACACTTTTGCTTGACACATGTTATCGTATCTTAGTTGCGTAGATTGATGCTCATGCTGTTGATCACTGGATTGTCTGGTCCAGACTCGATTATTTACAGACCGCCGCCATGTAGCTGCAATATTGCGTTAAACAACAAACCAAACCAACCAACTTTTCCAAAAAATACGTTTTTTATCTAAAAATGGTATGTACCTTTAAAAAATGTATACGAATACGCATGGAACACATCTATGACAACACAAGTTATATGTCCAGAGTTCGCGATGGTGATTGTAAAATTTGGGCCCTTATCGTGCGTTGTCAATAACATTTGTTTCGGGGAATCAAAATCAATATCGCATGTTAAGCAAACATTAAACTGTTTATGACTTAAAGGCCTATGCTATTTTTGTTTGTAGTCTTCCCACGCACATGGCGTTATGGCCAGGCTTACTTTTCAAGTGTTTAAAATATTGTTTCTTATTTATTTTCAATGGTAGGAAGTGGGCGGGGCACTGACTGGAGGGGACATTACTTCAGGTATCCATAGGCCGGAGTTGATTGGTTGGATGGTTTGTTGTTTAACGCCGCACTCACCCATATTCCAGCTAAATGGCGGCGGTCTGTAATTAATCGAGTCTGGACCAGACAATCCAGTGATCAACAGCATGACCATGGACCTACGCAATTGGGATACGATGACATGTGTCAACCAAGTCAGCGAGCATGACCACCCGATCCTGTAAGTCGCCTCTTACGACAAGTATGGGTTACTGAACACAAATTCTAACCCGGATCTTCACGGCACAACAAGCCAGAGCTTTGTCTTGGTAACAATGCCTGTGTACCGCTACGTTACGTGTGCGCCAAACGTGTCATTAGAGATGCGTTGCCACATTTAAGTTATATACCTGAGTTTTTCTCCCGGGACTCTAAAAGCAGTCATTACGGATGCGTTCCCACATGTAACTTATACACCAGAGATCTTTCCCCGGTACTGTCACAAAACCGCATCGACAATAGACACAACAGATAAATGTATTCAGTTTCCAAAATAAAATTTTATTCCCGTTGTTCTATTCACTAAATACACGATATGTTATAAAGAAAATATACTACATCTGATGAAAATACATAAAACATCATGAATAGCACATGTTATAGATGGGATAATCATAATATACCATTGACATGAAGCAACGTCCGCGAAGTCTAAAATGACAAACATACTTTAAATATGTAACAGAGTTAGGTGGGAAAAAGACCAGTGAAGATCCGGGTTACAACTGATCTTTAGCTGGTTTAGACCTCAAATAACATGATTACACAATGCAATTTGTGGAAGTCGTGGTGGCTGAGCGGGTTAAGCGGCTGACTTTGTGTGCATGCGATTAGGTGCCTGACTCTGTGTGTGTGGGTTCGAATCCCGGATGGGACTTAACCCCTCAAAAGTACTAGAATCTGTACTTTACCAAGGAAATGTAATCCCAAATGTAACTCAAATAACATACAAAAAAGTTAGGAAAAAGTTACTGGAAAACACGTGAGTGAGTGAGTTTAGTTTTATGCCGCACTCAGCAATATTCCAGCTATATTTCGGCGATCTATAAATAATCGAGTTTGGACCAGACAATCCGGTGATCAACAGCATGAGCATCAATCTACGCAATTGGGATACGATGACATGTGTCAACCAAGTCAGCGAGCCTGACCACCCGATCCACTAAGTCGCCTCTTACGACAAGTATTGATTACATAAGATACCGAGAACCAGTAACTATGAATTCCAACATGTGAGTGAGTTAAATGGGTTTTACGCAATATTCCACCAATATCACGGCGGGGAACACCAGAAACACACATTGTGCCCATGTGGGGAATCTAACCTGGGCCTTTGACGTGACAAGCGATCGCTTTAATCACTATGCTACCATACCGTCCCTCCAGCATGTGCACATAACGAAAAGTACTGAAAGGATGATATATATCAGATTTGCTAATAGCTATATCTTTTCATAAAGACCGATTTCTTATAAACATGATAAAACCGTATGGCTAAACACATACACGTAAATACATGCTCTGTAATCGTATCCCATGGTAAAAATCACTGGATTGTCTGGTCCAGACGCCATTTGTTTACAAACAACATCGTGCTACTGTAATACTGCTGAAACAAATATATACTCAAGATAAAGACACAATTGTACAAACGGCTCTGCTTTAAGCAGAGCTTTCTTATGGATGTGGAAAGGGTTTCGTCGTTTCTATGTGAGAAATTGTGTGAAAAAGTTGCTTTTGAAAGTAGAAACGTTGAAATATGTTTCACGTATCAAAGCCGTGTCAACACAGTCTAAAAGTGTGTGTCTCGTGGACAATCATCAACACACAAAGGCACCATGCGTCACACTTGCACTCTATCACACCACACTTCTCCAAAAATATATAATGTATTTCTCTAGATAATACTAACCATACTACTAAATCTCAGAGAAGCTACCACATAATGTACTCCCCCCCCCAAATTACGAATTTAGATTACAATATTAAATTAAAAGTTCGAATGAATTAATGTAACGTTGCATTAAATCGACTCTCGCGCCCTCTACCGGCCGAAGATTATTTCATGTGAATCCTATAGAGTTATGTCCCTTGGAGCGCTCTTTACGAATATTCTAAAACTCCTTTGGAGACAGAACACAGTATTACCCAAAATGACGCTAATGTCTAGCAAAAAGCCTTACGCAGCGACAACACTGCGTGCGACAGTTTTCGATGTATGGAGCAATTGTTTACATTCCATACAGGGCAAGCGTTCTCTGTTTGGAAGCTGTTCGCCTCGAAAATTCAATTATCGATTTCAGGCAAGTCGTAGGGAATAATAAGTCTTGTATTTCATCCATGGGAAGTTAAAGTGAGTCCATATGCCCCAATATATATAATATAGACCAAAATATTGTAGATAATATGTGACATTGTGCCTTTAAGGTATCGGGGGAAAAGTCTTCTAAATGACTTGATGTTGGTACCATCCATACAATATCTTTTCCAGATTACTGGGAGGTTTAAATGACTTATTCAGTCTCACGTTTGCTGGAAGGTACAGTTGAATTACTATCCACATTGTCTGGTTCAGATTCGGCCCCGGTGCGCTTCCTAGTAAAGTCTCAGTTTTAGTGTCAACATCCAGAAGAACATCCCCGGAAGATGATCTGTCCAACAATATGGTAAGGTCAAATTTAGTAATATTCATTTTCAGTTTTGACCGATTTAAACTATTATACTGTGCCTCATACTTCCCGGAAGTGAAATCATAGAAGTAGGTGATGTTCCAGCCCATACGGTTGAAGTTTACAGTTGGCGTATCCGTCACTGCTACAGTGAAAAATTTATATTTCAACTTTATAGTTTCTGCCACATCAAAGGACGGATATTCAAACCAAGGAAACAAATTTATTAAATGCCTTGTCCCGGGAAGAATGCCTCTATCTACCATGCCCACATATGTCTCATTGACGTGGAGCCGGGTAGCAAGCTCAGGAATTATTGAAAGAGAACCCACGGAACTCCTACAGTTGTGTAGAGATGCTTTCTTGAAGCATACGCCATCACCTGGAAATACATAAAATGCATTGTTTGACCAGGAACAAAATAAAGGGTTAGTTACTGCTTTGGGTTTTAAGCCGATTTTAACAATAATCCTTGACTCTAACAGCGGGAGACATAAATGATGGACGTCATACAGGGTTAGGGTTAGGGTGAGGGTGAGGGTGAGGGTGAGGGTTAGGGTTAGGGTTAGGGTTAGGGTTAGGGTTAGGGTTAGGGTTAGGGTTAGGTTAGGGTTAGGGTTAGTAGTAATAGTAGTAGTAGTAGTAGTAGCAGTGGTAGTAAGTAGTAGTAGTAGTAGTAGTAGTAGTAGTAGTAGCAGTAGTAGTAGTAGTAGTAGTAGTAGTAGTGGTAGTAGTAGTAGTAGTAGTAGTAGTAGAATATACGTTTTGATTCATGATATGGCCGACAAAGTATGGTAATATGAGTGAGTGATTTTAGTCTTACGGAACTTTTAGCAATAGTCCAGCAAGGGTGAAACATTGTACCCATGTGGGGAATTGAACCCGGGTCTTCGGCGTGACGAGTGAACGGCCCCCGGTAATGAGTAAGAATGGGGGTCCTTCATTTGTTTCAGTGGTATAAGGGTAATGCTATTTTTGAGGGCATTATCATTCAGATATTTTTTTTCATGAAACCAATTTCAGTACCTACATTTAGCCTTGGTCAATATCATATCATACGTGGATATAGGGTATACGTTTTTATTCTTTGAAAGTTTTTGATTGTTTGAATAAAAGTTACAAAAGAAATTGACACATTTAGAGTATCATACCATATTTTAAACCTTTACACAAGTGTTAGTAGCATAGCCATAACTGCAACATGTACTTTAGGTCCTATAGTATAAGGGTAATGCATTTTTGAGGGCATTATCATTTGCAAAAGCCCGAGGTCTTCCATTAAAAAGACCGAGGGTTTCTGCAAATGATAATTCCCTTCAAAAATAGCATTACCGTTATTATTGCTAAAATACATGGAATTTGTGTTGAAAAGAAAAAGGAAACAATGAAAGAATTTGACTGTAAGTTTACTCAAAACCAACTTCTGACGGGGTTGACTGACCGAATGCAATTAAGTCATCGAACAATTCAAGTGACGTCACAACAGAAAGTGACGATATTCGACCTTTGCCTTTGACAAGATCATAGCCTGCAACATGTCAAACTATGTCAGTGTTCGGTTTTGGTCCATCAACAAACTTAATAGTGCAATTGTTAAGGTTAGCACCAACAAGAAAGCCAATAGTACCGCTATTTAAAGCGGGAATTCAGGTTGCTTTTAACTTGTTTCACCAAGAATATCTACCAGTCGAAAGCCAATTAATGTCGAATGAACCGTAAGCCCACGCACCCACAATGACGTCAGTTGACAACAGAACTGATAGTGGCCCGTCGTTAAGGTTGAGCGGTCCAATATCATTTGCAGCGGCCCGCAAATTTCTGATAATGGAAGGGCCGTTTCATGATAAATCCATGTATTTTAGCTATAATCAGGGAGACTATAGTTGTAGAGTATCCCTGCTATAATACATGTTAGCAAGCGTAGTATCACGATGCCAGGTCCGGTTTATGACCGCGTGTCACGTCAACCATCAACCTGATGGCATGGGCTGTTCTGACCAAATCATACAGTGGATTGTTTGGTCCAGATTCCATTACTTACAGTAAACATCCACAATACAGGGAGATTGTGTTGAATCGAACAAATAGTGTTGTTATTGAAACTCATACAACAGACGCTCTACATTATTGAAACTGATACAACAGACGCTCTACATTATTGAAACTGATACAACAGACGCTCTACATAATTGAAACTGATACAACAGACGCTCTACATAACTGAAACCGATACAATAGAAGCTCTATATAATTGAAACTAATACAACAGACGCTCTACATAATTGAAACCGATACAACAGACGCTCTACATATTTGAAACTAATACAACAGACGCTCTGCATTATTGAAACTGATACAACAGACGCTCTACATAAATGAAACTAATACAACAGACGATCTACATTATTGAAACTTATACAACAGACGATCTTCATAATTGAAACTTATACAACAGACGATCTACATAATTGAAACCGATACAACAGACGCTCTACATAATTGAAACTGATACAACAGACGCTCTACATTATTGAAACTGATACAACAGACGCTCTACATTATTGAAACTGATACAACAGACGCTCTACATAATTGAAACTCATACAACAGACGCTCTACATAACTGAAACCGATACAATAGAAGCTCTATATAATTGAAACTAATACAACAGACGCTCTACATAATTGAAACCGATACAACAGACGCTCTACATATTTGAAACTAATACAACAGACGCTCTACATTGTGAAACTGATACAACAGACGCTCTACATAATTGAAACTAATACAACAGACGATCTACCTTATTGAAACTTTATACAACAGATGATCTTCATATTTGAAACTAATACAACAGACGCTCTACATATTGAAACTGATACAACAGACGCTCTACATAATTGAAACTAATACAACAGACGATCTACATTATTGAAACTTATACAACAGGCGCTCTACATAATTGAAACTAATACAACAGACGATCTACATTATTGAAACTCAAACAACAGACGCTCTACATAATTGACGCTGATACAACAGACGTTCTACATTATTGAAACTTATACAACAGACGCTCTGCATTATTGAAACTCATACAACAGACGCTCTACACAATTAAAACTGATATAACAGACGCTCTACACAATTGAAACTAATACAACAGGCGCTCTACATTATTGAAACTAATACAACAGGCGCTCTACATAATTGAAACTGATATAACAGACGCTCTACATATTTGAAACTAATACAACAGACGCTCTACATAATTGACACTGATACAACAGACGCTCTACATAATTGAAACGTATACAACAGACGCTCTGCATTATTGAAACTCATACAACAGACGATCTACATAATTGAAACTAATACAACAGACGATCTACCTTATTGAAACTTATACAACAGATGATCTTCATATTTGAAACTAATACAACAGACGCTCTACATTATTGAAACTGATACAACAGACGCTCTACATAATTGAAACTAATACAACAGACGATCTACATTATTGAAACTTATACAACAGGCGCTCTACATAATTGAAACTAATACAACAGACGATCTACATTATTGAAACTCAAACAACAGACGCTCTACATAATTGACGCTGATACAACAGACGTTCTACATTATTGAAACTTATACAACAGACGCTCTGCATTATTGGAAACTCTCCATACAACAGACGCTCTACACAATTAAAACTGATATAACAGACGCTCTACACAATTGAAACTAATACAACAGGCGCTCTACATTATTGAAACTAATACAACAGGCGCTCTACATAATTGAAACTGATATAACAGACGCTCTACATATTTGAAACTAATACAACAGACGCTCTACATAATTGACACTGATACAACAGACGCTCTACATGAATTTGAAACGTATACAACAGACGCTCTGCATTATTGAAACTCATACAACAGACGATCTACATAATTGGAAACTTATGCAACAGACGCTCTACATAATTGAAACTGATACAACAGACGCTCTACATAATTGAAACTAATACAACAGGCGCTCTACATAATTGAAACTAATACAACAGACGCTCTACATAATTGAAACTAATACAACAGACGATCTACATTGTTGAAACTCAAACAACAGACGCTCTACATATTGACGCTGATACAACAGACGTTCTACATTATTGAAACTTTATACAACAGACGCTCTGCATTATTGAAACTCATACAACAGACGCTCTACACAATTAAAACTGATATAACAGACGCTCCTACACAATTGAAACTAATACAACAGGCGCTCTACATTATTGAAACTAATGCAACAGGGCGCTCTACATAGTTGAAACTGATATAACAGACGCTCTACATATTTGAAACTAATACAACAGACGCTCTACATAATTGACACTGATACAACAGACGCTCTACATAATTGAAACGTATACAACAGACGCTCTGCATTATTGAAACTCATACAACAGACGCTCTACATAATTAAAACTGATATAACAGACGCTCTACATATTTGAAACTAATACAACAGACGCTGTACATTATTGAAACTAATACAACAGACGTTGTACATTATTGAAACTAATACAACAGACGCTCTACATATTTGAGACTAATACAACAGACGCTCTACACTATTGAAACTTATACAACAGACGCTCTACATAATTGAAACTGAAACAGTTACATTAATGAAAAGAATGTATGGCAAACGGCATTGTCATTGTGGGTTCAGCTACATTACTCACGGATGATCGTGTCCTCAGGTGAAGCCGTATGATCTGAAATGTCGGTTGGTCATAATTTAGCACTGAACACAGTCTACATACAAACAATGAAGTGAGGTAATATTGGGTTGAGGGGGTCACCACTGAAGCGACGAGCATGCACTTGTGCCTGTGTGTGAATGGTGTCTTTGTTTTGTTTAATGCTTAACAACATTAAACTGCAAACAGCAGAAGACCCTCCTATGTGACAATTGTTCACTGGAGTGAGTGAGCGGCCTTAGTTTTACGCCGCATTCAGCAATATTCCAGCTATGTGGCTGCGCTCTGCAAATAATCGGGTCTGGACCAGACAATCCGGTGATCAATAGCATGATCATCGATCTACGCATCTTTATTTGTAGATGGGTGTGTAGACAATTGTTTGAAGGATGACGGACAAATAAAGGAGTTTACATGCATCAACCAACTGTTAATTAAACAAACTTAACAAAGAAATAAAATAGCAATAGGCACCATACACATTCTTAATGTATGTCACTAAGGCTGGTAGTTTTGACAAAGCATTTTGTATATTTTCATAGTGAACTGGTACCTTCCAAACTTTGAATCGTTTTTCATTTATCCCTTTTCCCCCAGGATTTCTGAGAATGGGTCACCATCAACCAATGCTTGTTTGATTAAATGGTTTGGTGGGGATGACTAAGTAAAGACCAATTTTAACCCGAATCTTCTCGGGGTCGACAATAAGGAGCTGTACCAGACATTAACGTAGTAACACGTGCCCTGCATCACCCCGGGCTTTCCTCACACATCGCTGCACAGCTTGAATAATGGTCCAAGCGGAGTTAAACCCAACTCACTCACTCACTCACTCACTCACTCACTCACCGCATTCTGTATCCCAGAGTGGGAAAGAATATCATATTTTAGTCGTACTCTAAACAGTATCTACATGATAATACTGGCTATATGTTTTATATGGACGGCAACTGGGTGATATGCATGTCTGTCTCCCCACCGACCTTCTGTCCTCACCTGGGAGGTGTACTGCTTTCTGTCCTTTGAGTTGACTAGGCAGAAGAGACGCTTGTAATGTTTAGATGCAATACATGTATGTCCCGTACGCATTGTCTGAAAAATAACATCAGTAGTAGTTGTAGTAGTAGTAGTAGTAGTAGTAGTAGTAGTAGTTGTAGAAGCAGTAGTAGCAGTAGCAGTAGTAGTAGTAGTTGTAGAAGTAGTAGTAGTTGTAGAAGTAGTAGTAGTAGTTGTTGTAGAAGTAGTAGTAGTAGTTGTAGAAGTAGTAGTAGTAGTTATTGTAGAAGTAGTAGTAGTAATAGTAGTAGTAGTAATAGTAGTAGTAGTAGTTGTTGTAGAAGTAGTAGTAGTAGTAGTAGTAGTAGTTGTTGTAGAAGTAGTAGTAGTAGTAGTAGTAGTAGCAGCAGCAGCAGCAGCAGTAGTAGCAGAAGTAGTGGTGGTTGCGAAGGCAGTAACAGCAGCAACACTTATAGTGGCATCAGCATTAATTGCTTTGACCATGGCGTCCATTTATGGTACAACCCAGGCTATGTAGAAGGCGTCAAAGAAAGTAATAATAATATAATGTTTTGGAAAAAGGGCCATACAGATGTACAAAGCCAGCCAACAAACCTGACCTTGACCTTTCTTCCAAGACAAGGCAAATATGCGCTCCTCGTTATAAAAAGTCACCAAGCACCAAGTTGTCCGACTCCCCACTGTTCTTGATGCCTGAGGTTTGGTCCATTCTAATCTGTGGCTAACGCTGGGCAAAGGACCAGGGTGCCGTTCCACTAACCGATCTTAGCCCTACGCCAGTCGTATACCCCTAAAATCCAAATCTTAGCGTGGCGTTACCATCGGCATACCGTTCCATTAACCGATCTTACCCAAGCCAATCGTAAAGTAAAGATCATAAGTCTAAGCTGCTCATGACCAACTTTGGATCACTAAACTTAATCGTAGGGAACCAAACTGGCTGCTTTCATTATTCTATGTGAAGATGAAGAGCGAGCATTACACTGTGCAGCGTGTTTCTTTTAGACACATTATCTAGATACATTATCAGATGATGTGATTGTGCCAATCTTCTTCCGGAGAGAATCTTTAGATTTCTTTGTTACGCCTGGCCCGAAAGAGGCAGACATAACGGAATGATGGTGGATCCTTTCCGTCAACCTGAATTGCTATCTCCCTCAGGAGAAAAATTGTTTTTCTCGCTCGAGGTATCTTCTCCATGTTTACACTTTGTTCCAAAACTACTTCCATCGTCTGCTAGACTATACAAAGGGAGATGACTCGTGCCTCGCATTTTTCTATCTCTCGCACGATAGTCTCGATCTTCTCGTAGTATCGTAAGATCGGGACAGGCTACGATCGGCCTCAGATCGGTTAGTGGAACGGGCATAACTTTCAGATAAGACGATAGTAAAATTGGCGTAACTTGCTAAGATTGATCTTAGATACGATCGGTTATTGGAACGGCGCCCACAGCTGATGATGAGCCTTACAATGCACGATCATTACAATCCTCTTTGCTGAATGTAAATTATAAGAGGTTATATGGGTTCAGTTTTTTATGTGTGCTGCGGCGTGTTGTGTTCGTTTTCCATAGCCAAATAAACTAATGAGATCAAAGTTTCTTTCTATTCCTTGTTAGAGTACCTCAGGATTACTACTTTGGGATTGAGTACTTGTGTCTGTTTGGGGTGAGTGAGTGAGTTAGGTTCACGATGATTTTAGCAATATTCCAGCAATATCAATGTGCCCATGTGGAGAATCGAACCCGGGCCTTCCATGCTTCAACCACTAGCCTACCCCGCCGCGCCTGCCTCTATTGGGCATAATGCAAGACACCAACTTAAAGTGATGCATTCTGGAATTATGTTATATTTGGTGTTTTGATGCAGTGGTGTTGAAGCTACCTGCACCTCGTACTGGCAAATGTCTGATCCTTTCACGTTCATTTAGAAACGTAAAAATCAAACCTCACATATACATCTAATATAGTATATTATAGTATTATATTCGACAATATCGGAAAATTTAAGATAATCACCATGAATATGCTATTGCAAATACACCCAACATGTACGCACCTGTATGATGCTGCTTTGTGAGACGTCCATGATGTTGCCATCGGTATGTCTGTTGTCGAGCAGCGTACACGTCATCGTAGCTACGCTCATCTTGACACCAGAAACAGCGGTTGTATCTCAGACATTGCACCATGCAGAAGGGCGAATCACCAGACGCCCCGGAATCACCATAATGCACTTGCAACACATACAAGTGAAAGGTACCACGCAAGACCGTTCTTCCAGAAGTTACTTCATGTCTTGTCTTGCCAACAAATTACAATGATATAAACTTTGTGTACAGTAAGGTGGCTTTAGCTTCGTAATAGATTAATCCTTGATGTGTCATGCATTCCTTTCATAATAAAATAGATATTAATCCTATCAAAGCGAATATATTGATTGCCATTTGATGCAAACGCCACCAACGATATAAACAAAAACGACGCCTGAGGAAACATGATACTCATTCACGTATCATTGATACAATGCCAGAACATCCTGGAGGGTTTCAGCCATGGACGCTGGAAGTATTACTATCAAGTGACCTATTAAAACTACTTACGTAGTACAACATAGGACACCTGATAACGAACGTGGGGTATCAAACTTCACACGGTCATTTATAACCTGAAAAATGACGAGTTCAGGGGCTCAGCGTTAAGTCGCTGTCGCACTATCAACGGGCACCTGAAATGACAGTTGCAACCTAGCATTGACTATAAGATACTTCTGTTAATCTGTCTCATGTAACATTGATAGTCTGCAAGTCAATAGGCACGTCCGCCGGCCTTCCGAGGATTAAAGGGTGAATTCAAAACTATTAGAAAGACGTCAGGCAGTGAGAGAGAAAGCCCTTATAATATATCTACAAACATACTATTCGACAAGATAGGTGATATTCAACAAAAGGGTGTCACAACAATGGCCTTTTTAGCTATGTAAAAGGTACATCTGCCTATAAGTTCCATTAGTCGTTGAACGTCATAGATTTTGTAGTGACTAAGATTTCTAGTCACATCGGCTGTATTTCAGCCACATAGTGACTAAAACAAGTTATACATTCATGCCACACAACTCTCGAGAATATAAGGACCTCTTGAAGAACTACATCAACTAACCAGAAAATCACAGATGTAAAACCAGCATGTAAATATAAAATCATAGACATAGACAACATATAAAACGAGCTACAGAAAGTGAAAGTAGATCACCAGACTAGGACCATACGGTCTTACGGTAGGTTTGCCTTCCTGCATGGACCCTACTTTTTTGTAGTGACACGTTAGCTCGCACCACAAGGCCCGTCTTCTTTCAGCTTCCAACATGCCAACTGCATGTAGCCATTTCTGATGTGACAAGACATCACAAAAAAATGTTAAAGTTTAAAACAATATCAAAACAGCTTTCAGTCTCGTATTTTGTATTCATTTTTCCTCTTAAATGTACGGAAACACAATGACACGTTTCATTAAAATTTCGAATTTTACCCGAACATGTTCACGGAGGCACCATTTAAAGTTACATCGAAAAAGAGAAAAGGATATTCACAATAAAGAAGTTGACATCCATAAATCTTGCTTTTCTTATGCATTCCACTTCTAAATGCCCTTCAGAGGTCTAACATCGAACACAGACTGCATCGTAAGTTCGTCATATAAACAACTGTCGAATAATCGGGGTTTTGGTCAGTTATTAATTTTGTTAGTGTGCCGAATTGTGATATACAAATTGTAGTTGACAGATTCATGAAGTACTAGTGGCTGTCTAAAACAACTTCTGATGCTGCTTGGCAGTTTGTTACATCTTACAAATGAAATATTATCCACAGCTATTTACCTCTTTCGTTTGTCGTTTAATAAATGCTTCGTGCAAACAAGGCAAACCATCGGCGAAACGTTTTGTCCTGAGTCTCAGGTGACCTGAACTCACTTACTTGTTAGGCGAACATGCATAATGACCAAATCTGAGATACTAGAAACTGTTTACGCGATTAAAAAATATCAATAATAATACTATACTGCATTATAACACGGGGTACATGTCTCTGATGACTTTATGTTTAACCCACTCAGTTATTACAATTTTCTCCTCGAGGTAGGCATGAGACAAATCTACTTCCATTCCTGACTACCCTTTAAGCAAGAACCCGCCAAGATCCGGGTTAGAATCTGTCTTTAGTATGGTTGTCGTTAGTGGCGACTAGGGGGGTCGGGACAAATGTCATGGTATCGCAAATGTGTCGTGATGTCGGTCACTGGATTGTCCGGTCACCGAAGTCTTGATCCTTGCAGATATAATGAAGGAAGTTTGATGGGGGCTGATGCATGGTGGGAATCACTGATCACAACCATGTTGAAAATTTGGAACGAGTCCAAAAAGTATTGGCATGCGAAGAGTTTTACGGACAACAAAGGTAGAGTGAGTGAGGGAGTTAAGTTTTACGCCGCACTCAGCAATATTCCAGCTGTAAATAATCGAGACTGCACTAGACAATCATGTGATCAACAGCATGAGCATCAATCTACGCAATAGGGATACGATGATATATGTCAACCAAGTCAGCAATACTGACAACCCGATCCCGTTAGTCGCCTCTTACGACAAGCATGGGTTACCGAAGAGCAATTCTAACCCGGATCTGCACAGGTGGGAATGAATAGGAGCGGCGAGTTTCAATTTGATGACCTGATGGAGTTGTATTTAATTCAGCGGAAATTTGAACTGAAATGTTGCGCGAAGTTTATTTTCCTATTTTGATTATTTTTGTTCTGTCTTGGTGTATTTGAGTTCAGTTTTGAGGATTTGTTCGCTGTTTGTATGGTAGGCCTGATGTACGACTCGCTGAGGATAGTGTAAGTGTTTGAGGCGGACAAAGGACCTTGATGTGATGCTCAGCCAGATTGATGTCCCAGTGCTTAATGTCGTCATGGTCTTTTCTCGTTTTTTAGCATTGTGACATAAGGACTGGCTTGTGGTCCCAGTAGTGGTATATCATCTTTTACCTCGTTGAGGGCCTGGTGCAAAGGAATTCTTTGATTATGCATTCTAAAAGTTGAGGAAATGAAGAAGTTCATAAAAAAGTGTCCTCATTCTGGTCCAAAGCAAGTTGAAGCAACTTTTCTTCCAGCTCTCAGCTGGTAGAAGACAGGGCTGCTCATATTACACAATAGGAACTCGTGCTTTTCAGTACGTTTCACCCAGAATATCAAACCTTGGCACACAGAATTTATATGAGGCAGATCTCTTCCACATTTAATATATGCTACAGCACCGAGGGTCTCAAATATTTCTTTCTTGAATGTCACTGGTAGAGCAAATAGGGAATGTCAAACAACAGAGAGTACCCCCACATCATATGGGTTTACAATGGAACCTTTAAAAGTATACGTTTACATCTTTTCTGTATGCTCTCTGAAGAGTGGGGGTAGTGCTACCTTGTAACAGCTTTATCATACAGTAAAACATGGTATCTGGTGACAGATCTAGATCTACTCAATATGAATTAAGTTTCACAACTGTTGTTCAATAAGTCATTAAGTCATTAGAACTGATACATAGATCCCACAGTTTGGATAGTTATTGATAGCAGTAATCGCGTAGGAGGAATTCTCGCAAAACTTACTGCTTGTCATAGTGACATATGACCTCCCGACAGAGAACGCCCGCACCTGAAGTAACGGTGATCCGAATACCACGGCTCACTCATCTCTTCGGTATAGGTTGGATGGCACTTCGATCTGCAAGCATGGGATTTGGGAATTCTCTCAAGGGAAATCCATTCTCAAAATGTTAAAAACATAATGAACAAACAAAAATACAGTAAACAGTAGTATTTCCACTTGGTGTTTGAAATAAATTTAAAATGTATACCTGACATTTTCGTAGCTAAAGTAAACGCTGCCGTGCTACATATTAGTACAATGTATGATGTCCAAAAACACAGTGTCCAAAGATATATCGTTCTGTATCGAGAGATAGAACATCATGTGCTACAATGTATAATGTCCGAAAACACATTGTCCAAAGATATATCGTTATGTATCGAGAGATAGAACATCATGTGCTACAATGTATGATGGCCGAAAACACATTGTCCAAAGATATATCGTTATGTATCGAGAGATAGAACATCATGTGCTACAATGTATGATGTCCGAAAACACATTGTCAAAGATATATCGTTATGTATCGAGAGAGATAGAATATCATGTGCTACAATGTATGATGTCCCAAAACACATTGTCCAAAGATATATCGTTATGTATCGAGAGATAGAACATCATGTGCTAACAATGTATGATGTCCGAAAACACATTGTCCAAAGATATATCGTTATGTATCGAGATAGAACAATGTGCTACAATGTATGATGTCCGAAAACACATTGTCCAAAGATATATCGTTATGTATCGAGAGATAGAACATCATGTGCTACAATGTATGATGTCCGAAACCATATTGTCCAAAGATATATCGTTATGTATCGAGAGATAGAACATCATGTGCTACAATGTATGATGTCCGAAAACATATTGTCCAAAGATATATCGTTCTGTATCGAGAGATAGAACACCATGTGCTACAATGTATGATGGCCGAAAACACATTGTCCAAAGATATATCGTTATGTATCAGCGAGAAGAACATCATGTGCGCAATTATGATGTCGAAAACACATTGTCCAAAGATAGATCGTTATGTATCGAGATAGAACATCATGTGCTACAATGTATGATGTCCGAAAACACATTGTCCAAAGATATATCGTTATGTATCGAGATAGAATATCATGTGCTACAATGTATACGAAAACACATTGTCCAAAGATATATTGTTCTGTATCGAGAGATAGAACATCATGTGCCACAATGTATGATGTCCGAAAACACATTGTCCAAAGATATATCGTTATGTATCGCTGAGATAGAACATCATGTGCTACAATGTATGATGTCCGAAAACACATTGTCCAAAGATATATCGTTATGTATCGATGTGGAGATAGAACATCATGTGCTACAATGTATGATGTCCGAAAACACATTGTCCAAAGATATATCGTTATGTATCGATGGAGATAGAACATCATGTGCTACAATGTATGATGTCCGAAAACACATTGTCCAAAGTCCGTAGAGAAAGATATGTGCTATCGTTATGTATCGAGAGATAGAACATCATGTGCTACAATGTATGATGTCCGAAAACATATTGTCCAAAGATATATCGTTATGTATCGAGAGAGAACAAGAATATCATGTGCTACAATGTGCTGTGTATGATGTCCGAAAACACATGATGTCAACACACATGGAGCATTGTCCAAAGATATATCGCTATGTATCGAGATAGAACATCATGTGCTACAAATGTATATGATAGAACGTCCTAAAACACATTGTCCAAAGATATATCGTTATGTATCGAGAGATAGAACATCATGTGCTACAATGTATGATGTCCGAAAACATATTGTCCAAAGATATATCGTTATGTATCGAGAGAGATAGAACATCATGTGCTACAATGTATGATGTCCCAAAACACATTGTCATGTGCGTAGAGATAGAACATCATGTAAGCAATGATGTCCGAAAACACATTGTCCAAAGATATATCGTTATGTATCGAGAGATAGAATATCATGTGCTACAATGTATGATGTCCGAAAACACATTGTCCAAAGATATATCGTTATGTATCGAGAGATAGAACATCATGTGCTACAATGTATGATGTCCGAAAACACATTGTCCAAAGATATATCGTTATGTATCGAGATAGATACAAATGTATGAACATCATGTGCTACAATGTATGATGTCCGAAAACATATTGTCCAAAGATATATCGTTATGTATCATGATGTCCGAAAACATATTGAGATAGAACATCATGTGCTACAATGTATGATGTCCCAAAAACACATTGTCCAAAGATATATCAGCATAGAGATAACATCATGTGCTACAAAGATCCAAAACATATTGTCCAAAGATATATGTATGTCGAGAGATAGAACATCATGTGCTACAATGTATGATGTCCGAAAACACATTGTCCAAAGATATATCGTTATGTATCGAGATAGAACACCATGTGCTACAATGTATGATGTCCGAAAACATATTGTCCAAAGATATATCGTTATGTATCGAGAGATAGAACACCATGTGTATAAATGTATGATGTCCGAAAAACACATTGTCCAAAGATATATCGTTATGTATCGAGAGATAGAACATCATGTGCCACAATGTATGATGTCCGAAAACATATTGTCCAAAGATATATCGTTATGTATCGAGAGATAGAACATCATGTGCTACAATGTATGATGTCCGAGAACATATTGTCCAAAGATATATCGTTATGTATCGAGAGATAGAACATCATGTGCTACAATGTATGATGTCCGAAAACACATTGTCCAAAGATATATCGTTATGTATCGCGAGATAGAATATCATGTGCTACCGTAAATGTATGATGGCCGAAAACATATTGTCCAAAGATATATCGTTATGTATCGAGAGATAGAATATCATGTGCTACAATGTATGATGTCCGAAAACACATTGTCCAAAGATATATCGTTATGTATCGAGAGATAGAACACCATGTGCTACAATGTATGATGTCCGAAAACACATTGTCCAAAGATATATCGTTATGTATCGAGAGAAAGAATATCATGTGCTACAATGACTAACAACACATAGTCATCTTGAGCTATGATTTGCATGATACATGAATGGTCCGCAATGATTTATAAAAATGTTCTGCTCTTAATTCTAATTTGTACATTATATAAAAGTAAAGAAACTTTCTTAATCACATCGACATTAGCAGATTACATAATATGTATAAAGTTGTTTATCGTTGGAGGCTGACTTAAATATTTCACAATATATTTCTCTCGAACATCAGAGAAACATTCACAAATATACAAGATATGCCACTCATCTTCAACAACATTAATACCTTTGGATTTACAAAATAAACAAAATCTTTCATTAGAAGCAATATTTTCATATCTCCCACATTAAAATGATCGCCTCAAAAGACACGCACGAATCCAACGAGGGCACTTCTCACGTTAATAGTTACCATGTGCCATACCTATTTCATGCCACCACAACCTTACTTTTCCTAAAGGATAGATATGTACCATGATATAAATGTAGATTGTGGCTTGTTATACCTCCGGTTGGGGTTCACCTCCCTGACGAGTCAGAAACCATTAGTCTATAAGTCTTGCTTGGGCTTCGGAAATGTAAAGAAATAAACATTCACAGTTTGGCTCATGGTGGATAACGTCCACACACTGTTGGGAGACAGAAAGACTAAAGAGAATGGCGTTAGTCGTAAGTTAGAAATATATACGTCGCTAGAGACAGAACACAATAACAGATCAATAAAAAGGGGAGAGTTACCGAACTGTACTTACCGATAATTTCCAATCATAATATTCATGAGTGCTGGGAAGGATATAGGATTAACGAATCAAAACGATGGGTTGAAACATGTGATCAGGATCAGGCCAGGCTCGAACCATATAAAAAGATAAGTTTGGCACTGAGCGAGTGCGCTTTTTAGTAACAGAAGCCAGTCCACGCCACTCAGTTGTTGAAGTTGTATCTAGAGATGGATGTTGCGTTTATCTATGCATGTACGTGGGCCAGTACATGAATGCTATGTGGCTAGTTGGGAGTCACGGTCGTCCGACCCCTCACTCCGGGACTTAGCATCCGTAAAACGGATCAAGCGAGTGGAGCGCCAGAGCTACCATCTCCCAGGAATATGTGGAACGACCATAATTAATAGGTAACTGTGGTAGGGTTTACTGAAGCCCAAACGCCAGTTACGACAATACCACAAGCTCAGCGTTTCGCCATTTCTAAAATTCTCTGTCAGTCGCTAACAGCTATGCCCGTGGTTATGTCAAAAGGTTGATGACAAAAGCTGTGCAGCAGTAAAGGTCAACTGATTCAGCATCGGAACTATAGAGCCCGTAAGTAGGTCACGGCACTTCGCGAGACCTTAGTACTTCCGGTGATAAACAACGTTTCGTACCTTTTCGGATGGTCTCATGGTTGTCAGTTGGCAGAAAGGAACCGATAATCCGTCCTAACCATCCCAAAATTAGCCAACTCTTACGACAGTCAATGGCGTGAACTGGTTTGTCTTTAAAAACGCGCTATGGTTCGGCTGGCAATCCCTGATACGTATTCAACTTATCACGTTTATTCGTTAATCACTATCGCTTCCCAGCTCATGAATAATGGGCGTTGAAATTATCGACCACAGTTCGGCCAACTGATCTGACCGGCAATGTTCTGTCTCTCTTTGTTTTACAGGCCCGACTGACATATTCTCTTGTTTCTGTCTTGTGGTGGTTTACGTAATGCTGCTGTGAATGTTCGTTTTAACAGGCTTATAGGCTAATTTCGGTGAGTATGGCACAACCGCAATCATTTCGTGGTACGCTCTATCCTTTTGACTGGGGAAGAAACCAAAGGTTGTGGTGACATGAAACTGGAGTGGCGGCTTTGTGGTAACAACCAACTTCGAAGTCTCCTCGTCTATAATCTGGGGAGAATAATGGCAGCTATCGAAAGATTTTGTTTATTTGAAGGCATTAATGTTGATTGAAGATGGTGTTTCACGGTATTCGACAAACCCGTGAATATTTAGTCACGATCCAACGATAAACAACTTTATACATGACCAATACGATCGGCACTAATGTCGTGTGATGAAATGGTTCTTTATTTTACACTGAAATTCAGGAGTGAAGCGGAACATTTTATAAATCATTATTGAGAACCATTCATCGTAGATGTGTGATCATGCATTGTTTGTTGCGTCCCCGAATAAACTGTCTTGTCTGTCTGTCTATTGCAATCTGAGGCAATCATAATGATGTCTGTGTTGATTGTCGTGTAGCTTTTTTATGATGTTACATCTCGTACGTAACGTATATCTTTTGAACGGCATGTGATTTTCGGGCATCTTCCATTGTGTTATCTTCTCGATAACGACTGCTGTCTTTTGGACAATGCTTCGTTTTCAATCATACGGTAATGGCACGTAATGTTTCTTTATCTCTCATTTTGCTGTGATATCTTTGGACAATGTGATTTTCGGCATCTTCGGTAGCCAACGCATGATGTTACATCTCGATACCGATATATCTTTGGACAATGTGTACTCGGTCAGCGTTAGCGGCACGTAATGTTCACAGCTCTTCTCGATACGTAACGATATATCTTTGAGGACAATGTCTGGACATTATTGGCGCATGATGTTCACAGCTATAGGTACGTAACATATCTTTTGGACGATGTGTTTTCGGACATCCTTGACCAGCTGGCGCATGTTATTCTATATCTTTCGATACGTAACATCTTTGGACGATAATGATTTTCGGGCATCGCTGACAGCACATCGATATTCACGTACGGCTGTGCCATCTTTGGACGCTGTCGTATTGGCACGTGATATCTCTCGTGCATAACATTCTTATCTTTTGGACAATGGGCATCATGCATTGTGGCTGCATGATATTCATATCTTTGATACGCCAACGGTATCTTTTGAATGATAACGTTTTCGGAACTTTGTAGCACGCATGTCGATATAACGATTATGTCTTTGGACGCGAACTCGCTACGATTGTGGCATGATATTCTATCTCGATATGATGTAATCTTTGGTTATTTTCCGGACATCCTTCTATCTCGATACGCAACGATATGTCTTTTGGACAAATATGTTTTCGGACATCATACGGTAGCGGCGCATGTTCACATCTTCTCATTTGTAACTGGCTGTATCTTTGAACAATGTTCGGACATTTTGACTATCTTTTGAACAGTATGAAAGAGACGTAATTCGACTGCTAACATTGCTAACGAACAATGTGTTTTCGGACATCGTATTGTGGCACATGATGTTCTATCTCTCGATACGCGTATGTCTTTGGACGATAATGATTTTCGAACGTCATGACCAGCGGCGCAGCGATATTCTATCTTTCTCGACATAACGATGTATCTTTTGGACAATGTTTTCGGTGGCATCGCCGCGCATGGTGTTATCTTCATTACGCCAACGATATATCTGGGCAATATGTTTATCGTGATGGCAGCTTTCGATACCATTTGGACAATGTTTCGGACATCCTTGGCAGCGTCTCTCGATACCTTGATATCTTTGGACAATGTGAACATCCTTGGCAACGCATGGTCGATTGCTCGCATTATCTTTGGACAATGTTTTCGGACATCGTGATAACAGCTGCATGATTCTATCTTTCTCGATACCTAACGATATCTTGGACAATATGTTTCGGACATCATACTTTATTGGCGTTGCTCAATGTCGAACTGCTGATTTAAATTTATTTCAGGCACCGAGATGGAAATACCTTGTTTACTGTATTTTTATTTGTTCATTATTTTGGTAGTTTCCCGCGCAATTCCCGGAATCAACCTTTGCAGTCAGCGCCGTCAACCTATACCGAAGAGATAATTATGTCATATGAACAATGATCGAACGTGAAATTCCTGCGCGATACCTTATCAATAACTATTCGAAACTATTGACATCTATTGTCGGGAATGACTGATGAGAACGGCGGTTATGGTACGCCAATTTCATATTGACAGATCCCAGATACTTGACCGCCGGGCATGTTTTTGCCATGTTACGGCTGTTACAATCAGCGAAATGCCCCGCTCTTCGAAACTACGAAAGATAGGCGTAGCTGCTTTCAGGTTCCATTAAACCCGCTGTATTCGTGATTTCTGTTGTTTAGCATTCCTATTTAACTTTCTGCGGTATTCGAAAATATTTGAGACCCTCGGTGCTGTATATCAAATATTGGAGAATATGCGGTACGATGATATGAGGATACCAGGTTGGTACAACGCGATTCAGTATTGAACGGCTTCATCTTTCGGCTGAGCTGGAAAAGTTGCTTTCAACGCTTTGGACGGAATGAAGGACATTTTCGTCTCACTTCGGCTTTGGAATGCATGTCGAAATTCACGCGCGCCAGGCCTCAACGAATGATGCCGCGGGATTCATGATGCAGTAGAGGAAGACGTTGACGACATTAAACGCGGATAACTCGCTCTGTGAATCGCATCAATCACCTCGAAGCTGCTGTCATCGGCGGTCCCTTCGACTACCGTACCGAACGGCGAACAATCCTCAGAGCTGAACTAAATACGCGAGACGGAACGAAAACCAATCGAAATGGGAAGATGACTTCGGCAACGTTTCATTCGTATTTCCTTTGGTCAAACTGACTCCGTCGAATCGTCAAATTGAACTCGCTCCCTTTATTCTCCGGGTTGAAATCGGTAACCCATAACTTTGATCGTGGAGACGACTGGCGGATCGATTGTCGATCTTTGCTGACGGTTGATTGATAACTCGTGCTATTGATCACGGCGTCGAATGCGGTCGGTGACCGGCACAATCTGCGGAATGCGGCGTAAAGCACTCATATCGTTGATAAATCGAAACTCTTCGCTCTCAATGCTGCGGACTTTCGTTGAAATTTTCAACATGGTTGTGATCGGTACCATCAACCCTGTCTGCGAACTTCGATGACCAGTATTGACGATACCATGGAACATACGAACTATTTACGTTGTCATACCGAACGAGATTCTAACCCGGATATGGCGGACTAACGCTGAAGGCGGTCGGGAGATGGTAATTTGTCTCATACCTCGGGAGAAACCGGTTAACGAGTGGGTTAAACTGAAGTCGTCAATGTGCCGGCCCTCGAAAATGCGATATCAATGTTATTGATGATGTTGGAATAGGTATGCGTGTTCGACTTTAACAATGGTGTCGAGGACAAAACGTTCGCCGATTAACGACTGACCAAACGACGAGCGAAAGAAGATGGCTGTGGATAACCTTTCGTTTGTCAGATGTAAACGAACTTTGCCATTATCGGCAAATCGAAAGTTGTTTTGAACGACTGGTACCGTGATCTGTCGGCTTGATTTGTGCTGTCACCGACGCGCCAATAAACGACGAAAGCCCGTTATTCGACGGTTATGACGAACTTTACGTCTGTGTTGGAACGTTTAGAGATGAGGATACATGAAAGCGGATTTGGATGTCAACTTCTTTATTATTGGTAATCATATGACTTATCCATCGGGCTATTCAGTGGGAATTCGAGAACTTAATGAAGCGATATTCATTGTTTCCGTACATTGAAGGAAAATAATTCGCAAAATCGGACCAGCTTCTTTTGATATTGTTTAGGCTTAACGTTGTGATATTCTTCGTCATCGAGTATGCCGGTTGACATGTTGGAAGCTATTGATTATAACTAACGATGATACTTCCTGAAGGATATGCGAGAACAACCTACCGTCGAATCTACTCGGCTTTCATTTTTATGGTATGCGATTTATCAACATGCTGGTTTCCCGTCTGTAATTTTCTGGTTGAACCGATGGCCAGTTCGGAAGGTCGCCATAATACTTCGGGGTTAAACAATCATAACTGTTTTGATCGCTAACCAATGACTGTTGACCGATGTGACTGAAACCGGTCTTACAGATATGTTGACGTTGGCGACTAATGAACGCTCAGACGGATATTTTGCGCTAAAGGCCGTACGACGAATAATGCACCACAACTCGCTGATAGAATCAATATAACCGAACCGTAACCATCGAATACTTGTTTCTATTCGATTTTGATTCATACGGACATTCATTCGTCTGTTGCATGTTCAGAACCATCTTATGGTCAGTAACTGGTTACGCCGTCATTCGAGGTCAGCCCGATGGATAGACGACGCGCTGGACTAATTTTGGTGCATTGGTTGTTACCCGGTTATTCATCGAACCGATACTATCGTTGCGTGGTTCAATGGTCGCTTGATAATGGCGCTTCCGGCGTCCCGTAACTATTTCCAGATGTTCTGGCGACCAATCAATGATGCGACGAATATTCAACCGGCGTTTCCTCGGGCGTCGTTTCGATTTATATCGTTGGTGACGTTTGCATCGAAATGACGATATTATATTCGCTTTGATAGGATTAATATCTGATCTTGTGAAGGTGCATGTTATCGAGACAATCGTACGGCTATACTGTACGCAAAGGACTGTCATTAATGACGTTGACGAGGAACAGACATCGAACGATAACTGAACGGTGCTTCGCGTGGTATAACTTCATGTGTTGCAAATGCATTGATTCCCAGGCGTCTGTGTTCGCCTGCAACGTAGTGCGGTATTTCAATTACAACCGCTGTTTCGATGATCGGGTGAACTGGCTACGATGACGTGTACGCTGTTAACGAACGTACCGACAACGGCATCATGGACGTCTCTATTACATCCTTCGAATGCGGTATGGTGTGATGATATCAGTAACTTGGATGTATCGGTTGTTTACGTTTCCTATTGACGATGAACTATGGTACGAAGGTGCGAACAACTTCGACGCCGCTGCGTCGAACGCCAAATGTAACGTAATTCGGAGATCGCATCATGGATGATTGATGCCAATGGGAACGAACTTAATTGAACCCGAGCAATGGAAGACGGTTCGATTCCATGAACACGGTAACGGGTGTAGTGAACTAACTCGCTCGAACTGAAATACTTTGATATTGTCCTGGTGCTCTAACGAGGAATGAAGAGCGATCTCGATAGTTTATTTGTGGAAACGAACAACGCATACGGCGCATGAGCTGATTATATAACCTCTTATATTTTGTTCGGCAATGATCGTTGCGTGGAAACAAATCATCAACTATTGAACTTTCGTTCAATAACCGGTCATTGTCGCGATCTTGACGAGGATTGCGCTATCGTCTTATCTGAAGTTATGCCCGTTATAACCGATCACGAAGATGATCGTATGTCGATCTTGCATTACTACGAAGGAATGTTTATCGTGCGGAGAAGATCTTCTTCCCTACAGCGGTGATGGTGGTTTTGGAAGGTGGACGTGAATACCTCGAGGCGAAGGCTCCTGAGAGCCAACGACGGAAGGTCCGCCACGTCATTCCGTTACATGTGCTCTTTGCTAGTCTATGCTGCTCCGGAAGAAGATTGTCCTCGATAATGTTGTCTGATGAATGATGCAAAACGCGCTCGCGGTCAACAAGCCTTCATCTTCATGGTAATGAAGCGGCCGGTTTATTTACGATTGAAGTTTGGTGATCGAAGTTGGTCATGAGCAGCTTGGGCTTTATGATCTTTACTTTACGTTGACTTTGGGTGAATCGGTTAATGTTGATATGCTGCGGGGAGTGCGACTTTGGCGTCGAACAAGATCGTTGAGATGGAACGACGCCCTGATGCCGGCGTAATAGTCAGAATGGATAACCTCGAGCATCGAAGGCGATTGAGTCGAGCAACGGACGCTGATGACTTTGAGGGGCGTACTGATATTGGAAGAAGGTCGAACTCCCGAACGATGACCCATTACGCGACGCCTTCTGCATGTACCGGTTGCAATAGTGGTGTAGAAACATTGTCTTTGATGCCACAACGCTGTTACTGCTACTCACCTGCTGCTGCTGCTGCTACTGCAGCTGCCGCGGCGGCACTTTACTGCTGCCCACTGCTACTGCTTCTACGACGGCCTTTGCTGCTATTACTTTATTTATTGCTACTGCCTTTGCTACTGACCAGCTTACTGCACTACTACTGACTGCTGCTGCCAACTGCGGCGACTACTGCACTGCTCTGCGGCGCTACTGCGACTGCTACCTTACTTGCTACTGCTTCTACGGCTGCTGCTGCTGCTACTGCTACTGCTACTTGCTGACTGCCACTGATGTTATTTTCGAAGACGATGCGTGCGAGTTTTGGCGTATGTTGCGTCTGAAGCGTACGAAGCAGATATAACTCTGCTGGTCAACTCGAAGACGATACGCCTCCGGGCGAACGTCGATTGAACGAACATGCATGTCGCGTT
Source organism: Haliotis rubra (assembly GCF_003918875.1). Classification (NCBI taxonomy): domain Eukaryota; kingdom Metazoa; phylum Mollusca; class Gastropoda; order Lepetellida; family Haliotidae; genus Haliotis; species Haliotis rubra. Next base: position 381,867 of record NW_025767633.1, read on the forward strand.
GCCGTCGTAAAATTTGTATGGCCGGTATTATCGTGTGGACTGTTTGGAGCGACTGAAAATATGATGACTAACGCTCACGGGGCGAAGTGCGGTGATGACGGGTTGGACCGTTATTCGAGCGTGCGGCGGTATTGACCGGGCGCGTGTTACTACGTTATTGGTGCGGCTCTGTGATCGACTTCGGAAGATAGGGTTGGAAAATTGATTGTTGCACGGTCGTCCCCGCCAGGCCATTTAATCCAGGCGATGATGATTCTCGAAATCCTGGAAAGGGATGGAGAAAGGCGATTCGAAACGGGTATTCGCTATGATTCGCAGGCTCTTTGTCGAAACTACCGGCCTTGATGAACGTGCATTGAGGCGTAATGACCTTCAATGCTGTTTGAGTTGATGCGTAAACTCGCTTTTATTTGTCGCGTCGTCGCTTCGAGCACGGTCTGCGCCAAATCTTACTGAATAGCGATAATCGATGATCGTGCTGATACGCCCACGAACCGTATTGCGGAGCGCATTACAGATGACCGCTTTGAGTAACGGGCGTCGCTTCGCTCCGGTGAACGGTGATGCATGGGAGGAATAACTGCTGTTTATTGTTGTTGAAGCATTAATAGCCGTTCGGTACAATGCGTGGCGTTTCAGTGTTTCTCGACAATATTCACCTCGCTTCATTAAATGGCGAACTTGGCTGTTCGGTCTTAAATTATGACCGACCGACATTTCGATCATGCGACTCGCCAGAGGACATCGGCTATTACATTATGCGCTCATACGTTCTTTCGTGGCTCTTGACTGTTTCGGTTCAGCCAATAACCGGAAGGCATCTGTTATTACGCTCTTTCAGCAATTCAACCGGAAAGTCTGTTGGCGATGGTCTCCAGGCCGTTATCTGTTAGCCGACCGATGATATTTTGACGTCTGTTGACCAGTTTCGATGATAACCGCGTCTGTTAACAGTTTCAGGCTGTGGGGCATCACTGTTATATCGGTTTTGATATTGAGTCTGTTACTGTAATGCAGGCGTCTGTTAATGACAGGCGTCTGTTCCGAGCCAGCGTCTGTTATTAGTTTCAGGCGAACGTGATATCGGTTTCGGTAATAATGAGCGCTATTGTATTGGTTTGTTTCGGTGAAGCATATAATCGGTTTTGATTGAGCTCTTCGTTGACAACGGTTTCAATGCGGGCATCTGTTAATATGGTTCGATAATGTGGGAACGTCTGTTATGTCGGCGTTATTAATGTGGAGCATTCTGTTGTTCGGTTTCAATGATATTGAGTCGTCTGTTGCTGATGCAGTTTCGGTGTAACCAGGCGTCTGTTATTGATTTCCCGTTGAGCGCCCTGTTATGTGGTTTTCGGTGTAATGAGCGTCTGTTGGCTGTCGGTTTCGGTAATGTGGTCTGTTGCGAAGTTTTCGGTGAATCAGATGCTGTTTGGCTATCGGTTTCGGTACCGGGCGTGCTGTTGGCGTTTCGGTATCGCGGAGCGTCTGATGTCGATTGATCATTAATGAGGTCACTGTTGTTGGTTTCAGTATCAACCGGAGCGTCTACCGGTAATAACCAGGCATACTATTCGATGATTTCGATGATATTGGGGCATACCTATTATGACCAGTTTCGGTGTGTGGAAGTCATGATATCGGTTTTAGTGACGGAAACGTTCTGATGAGTTTCGATGATACTGGAGGCGTCTGTTGTATGAAGTTTCGGTAATGACCGGAGACGTCTGTTATGGCGGCGTCATTGTTTGGTTTGACAATGGCAGATCGTCTGGGTATTGATGGTTTCCGGTGTAACCGGAGCTCGATTCGCTGAAGTTTCGATAGTAACCAGATCGTGGTTTCGGTGGAGGCGTCTGTCGGTTTCGATATTGTATTGGTTCAGGCTCAACTGAAGATGTCTGTTGTGGACTTCGGTAAAGGTGATAAGTCTGTTGGCCAGTTTCGGTAATATTATTATTTCGGTAATGACAGGCTCTGTTAGCATCGGTGATCGATATGGCGTCTGTTGTGGTTCAGTATAGTATCGGTTTCGGCCAACCAACCAGAGCGCCTGTTGTATTGGTTTCGATATTGAGCGCCTGGTTTCGGTATTATTGGAGCGTCGTCAATTATATCGGTGGAACTCTTGACGAGTTTCGGGCATTCTGTTGGCGCTCAAGTTTCGATATTGAACGTCTGTTATACATCGTCGATATTGGGCGTTTGAGTTCGATATTAACGAATCGTCTGTTATTAGTTTCAATTATGTGAGCGCCTATTATTAACGAAATAGCGAATAGTCGTTGTGACCAGTTTCGGTATGACGGAGCGATATGACAATACATCGGTTCGATATTATTGAGCGATGTTATTGAGTTTCGAATGTGAGATCATCTGTTATTATGAAGTTCAATGAATTGAATCGTCTCGTTGTATTGGTTCGGTGTAATGGAAGTCATTTATTCAATCGATTTCGACAATAATGGCGTCACCGACAATTTCGGAAATATATTGGAGGCATCTGTTAATCGGTTTGTCCATGTCAGAACGTCTGTTGACCAGTTTCGGTATAGAGCTATTATGGGTTTGTCTGTATATGATTTCCGGTGTAACCAGAGATCTGTTATTATCGATTTCAATAATAGGCGTCTGTTATTATCAGTTTCAATGTCTGTTGTATCAGTTTCAGTATCAACCAGGCGTCTCGACTACCATCGGTTTCAGTATGTAGATGTCTGTTAAGTTTCGGTAAAGAATCGTCTGTTATGGACGATATTAATAATGATCACTGTTATGACAGTTTCATTTGTATTGAGGCGTCATTATTAATCAGTTTCAATGATGCAGGCATTCTATTTATTCATTAGTTTCAAGTATGTGGAGCATCTCGGTATCGACGTCTGTTGGTTTCGGTATAGGCTTTCTATGTATCGGTTCGATTGATCTGTTGTAATGATTTGGTATAATAGAGCGTCTGTTAATGGTTCAATGCGGTTGTCAGAGCGTCTGTTAGCGTAATAACAACATATTTGTTCGATTCAACGTCTCCCTGGCTATTGGTGTTTACTGGTAATGGTCTGGACATGTTTGTCGAAACGGCAATGCCATCGGGATGATGGTTGACGATATAACGTCATTGACTACTAACCTTTAACATCGCTATTGTAACGGACCCTTTCTACGACTGATTATGCAGTTTATCGTGAGCGACGCTTCGGTATCAGCTGCGGTCGCTGTCGATGTTGGACCGCTCAACATAACGACGACCTACTGTTCGTCAACTGACGTCGTTATTGGTTGAAGCTTACGATTTAAATTCATTAATTCGACTTCGAGCGAATCGACTAACTGATTGAAGGCTGTTCAAAACAACCCGAAAATTCCATAAATAACGGTATCGGCTGGCTTTCTTCGGTGTAACATGGTGATGGTTGACATGGTTGACGTGTTGCGAGCTATGTTGAGCAGATAGAATATCGTCGCTATTCGATGACAATTGCATTCGATCGGCTTAATCCGAAGGATTGTTTTATTCAAACTTACGGTCCAATTCTTTCGTGTTTCTTTTTTCTTTCGGCTTGCAAATTCAATGTTGTTTTTAACGGTAATGACTTTGATGTGCTTTATTTTTGAGGGGGTTATCGTTTGCGGGGAGCCACTTCGATTAACTTGTGGAAGACCTCGAGCTTTGCAAATGATAATGTACCCTATGGACACAAAGTGCATGTTTGCAGTTATGTTATGCTACCAACGCTTACTGAAGGTTGGTATGGTAATGATTATACAAATATTGTTCGATTCTTTTGTGACTTTATTCCAAACGTCGAAAACTTTCGAAGATGCCCTATGTCATTGTGATGATTATTGACCGAACTGAAATGGTACTTTGAAGTTGTTTCAAATGAAAAGACATCACAATGATGATAACCTCAAAAATATGTAAATGAAGGACTAAATTCTTTTCGTTAGAATTGTCGCGAACCAGTTCAATTCACGTAATGGATGATTCCGTGAACTGCTCTGTACCATGCACTGATAAAATACAACGGATCGGAAACGACGATACCCACTTTACTACCCTTACTTACTACTTACTTTACTGTTACTACTTACGTACTACGCTGCTACTGCTTTACTGCTATACTACTACCACTATTACGCAACTATTCCCTGACCACAATGACCTAACCTATTGGCTAACCACAACCATCGCCCTGCCTCGCCTACTTTGAGCTAACCAATGACGTCCGTCGTTGCTGTCTCGCTTTGATACGTTCTGGTCAGCAAATTTTATGTGTTTCCCGGTGATGACGTGTGCTCGAAACACCTCTACCTTCAGGAGTTCCGTGGTTCTGCTGTTCCTGAGCTTGCCAGCTCCGTCCTGGTTATTAATATTGAATGACGAATGAGCGTTAGCTCCGGAGATGGGCATTTATCGTTGTTTCATGGTGAATGTCGTCGCTTTGATGATGACGAAACAGAGTTGAGAATATGAGATTTTCGCACCGACTTCAGCCGTAATTTCGGGATCCGCCTACTTCTATGATTTCGCTTCCGGGTATGAACGGTGTAATGGTTTGATCGGTCCGAACGAGTAGTATTGCAAATTTGACCTTTTCCTGTTGATTCCCGGACCTAATGCGGGATCGACTTCTTCTGGACGTTGAACACTAAAACGGTTTTAGGAAGCGCGGACGATCGAACCGAACGATGGATGATGAATTCGGCTGTGCTCCGGCAGGCATTGAACTGAATGGAGATCGTTGTCTGGAAGATGGTGGTGCCAACGTCAGAGTCGTTGAAGACTTTTTCCCCGATAGCAAAGACTTGGTAATCGCATGGTATCTGCTGATATTTTCGATTATTATGTTAATATGGACTTTCGCCCGGCCGTAATTAGTCTGAAGACTTCATTATTCCTGCGACGGAAATCGTCAATTAACAGGGCGAACTATTTCGAACTTTGCCTAACGGAATAATGAGCGAACTCGCTTGTCAATAACCATTACTTACGTATGGCACGAATTTTAACGATGCTCCAAGGGAAGTTTGGAAATAAGCATCAGGGACTGTCTTTCGATTCGCGTGAGCTTCGACCCGACGGTGATTTAATGCTGACGTTACGGTAATTCGTTCGAACTTTAATTTAATGTTAATCTAAATTTATTCATGATTTGACAATATTGACTTCTGGTTTGAGCAATTTATGGTTGAACATTATCTGAAATGTTATATGCACGGAGGAGTGTGGTGTGAAGTGTGCATGGTACTGACGTGTTGATGGGTTGTCCGCAGCGCACTTTTGAACTGTTGTTGCAGCTTGATACGTTGAGCATATTTCGGCGTTTTCTGCTTTCGAACGACTTTTCGCACCCATTTCGCATGCTGACGAATTACTACATCCGCCAAACTCTGCTTGAAAGGCAGCGTTGTGATGATGACATCTTGGTGTATTTGTTTCGGCGGTACGACCAGCGTGTTGTTTGAAACGAATGACTCTGGACCGGACGGTCGGTGGTTTTACTTCGTGAGTTGTTACGGGCGTCGCCCCGTATTGTGATACAGCCATGCAGTTTTATCGTAAAATCGATAACTTATGAATATGGCTGGTAACGAGTATTATCGTGCTCGGTACTGGATATGTGCGCATGCTTTCGGAGGACGTATGTGGTGTTAAAGCGTCGCCGAAGGCGGTTAATTCCCCGTAACAATGCTGTTTCGTCTGGTGAGGAATATTGCGGTAAAGAACACCATTTCGCCATATATTGATTCATGGTCGGTTGCGGCAATGTCTTATAGCCAATCGTACTGATAGTGAAACGACTTTGGTCGGTGGTCGACAGCATTGGGCCGACGTAATCAAATGTTATCCCCAATTGCGAAACGGGTGATAACAAACTGTTGATCACCGGTGTCTGGTGTAAACTCGATTGTTATGGATATCCGAGCTGGAATATTTTGATTGACAAAACTAAACTCGCTTTCCTTTCATGTTTTCCGGTGATTTTCCCCAACTTTTGTATGTTATTTGGTTACATTTGAAGACCCGCGACTTCGCTGATGAAATTGCTACGATTTATCATTCACCTGAAAATCGCCATGCTCGTACCACTGAAGTACGTTGATGGTGGTCTAAACCGGCGAGATCGACGGATCCCGCTAACTTTCTGTTACATGATGAAACATGTTTCAATTTTAGCGCTGCGCGGGCGATTATGTCAATGAACATATTGGGTAATAAATACTGACTAAATGATGTTTTATCTTCCATTTCATCGGTGGTATTTTTCTTGTCGTTAACAGGCCCCAGTGGTCGTTTAAACGAACACTGTTTGAAACTGAATACGACTGGCTCTGTTATTGATATTGTCGATGCGGTTTCTGTTACCGGGAAAGATCTACGGTGTATGGGGACCCGTATTGAACATCCGTAATGACTGCGTCGGAAGAGTAGCAGAAATGTGACGACGCATCTCTAATGTTGCGTTTAACGCAGCATTTACACGGGCGTTGTTACGGCAAGCTTTCTGACTTGTTGTTCTTATTCCGGTAGAATTTGTGTTCGTAACCAGCACTGATAAAGTAAGAGGAACGACTTTGCGAGATCGGTGGTCATGCTTTCGCGACTTGAACGACACGTAATATCGTATCTAATTGCGTAGGTCAATGGTCATCTTTGTTGATCGCTTCAGACCCGATACGGTCAATTCGATTATTACGGACGCCGCCATTGTGAATATGGTGAAGTGCGGCGGCCTGAGCCATCCGAGCCGGCGGCTTCCATATGAATACCTGGTATTACACCGATCGATTCTTACCCGCTTTCACCATTAGTAAAATGAAACGGTATTTTAAACAGCAATTAAAAAACACAGCCGCTCAACGCTAAACGGTAGTGAAAACCACAGGCAAAACCAGCATGAACGCTGAAGTCATCAAACCGGTTGTGTTGCTTGGCTATACGTTGTTGCGATTCCCGAGTAGTGTTATTCGATACGGCTTGCGTCAAGAGCAAATTTACAGTCGCCATCACGAGGAAACCTGAAAGACGCTTAACGTGTTGTCATAGATCTGTTAAAATACGTATTCATAGCCATTTTTGAAGATTTTGTACCATTTTTAGACAAAACGACATTTTTGGAAAGCCGGTTGATTTCGGTTTTGTATTACGGCATAACGTATGATAGCGGCATAGTCGGGCGAACAATCCGGTGATCAACGGCGTAATCAGTAACATGTCGAGCGCAAAGTGTTACGACGGATAGATAAAATGTAGGCTCGGAAATGGCATGTTTCCATTAACGATAGTTGAAGTGAATACGGCAAACGAACGTGACGGAATTGAGTTCCCGGTCATGATATTTGTTATGGTTGACGAAGATTGTCTCTATGGTGGTAGAAACAACTTTCAGGCTTCAATGAACGAAATACGTGATTTTATGTATGCGTGAAACACTCGTTGAAGTTCGGACCATCGACGTACGTCCTCTGAAGTTAGGTCAATCTTACATGTTTCTTTGACGGTAATCTTGTAAATAACCTGCTGGTTGCTTGTGGTCGCTAATGATGAGACGTGGGGTAACTTAATAGTTGAAGCGTCTGCTCTTGAAAACTGGTTCATTTCCACATGGTACAATGTATTGAAACCCTACCTGCGATGCTGAATATTTGCTGAAATGACGTGAAACCATGCTCCTTCGCCTCTAGAATTTTGACGATATTTGAGCCTTACGCGCATGCGCGATAGATAGGCAGGGGCGGCCGGTGGACGATGCGTCGCCAGTTCCCATGAACAATGTTAAGCCCTGCATATTTGCCATTAATGCTGGAATATTGGCGGCGTTCTTCAGTCCATGAAGAATATTAAACGCGTTAAACCACAGACAACTGCGCCGCAATCGATAATGAGTTCGACAATCGAAGACCGAGAGCGACGCGACATGAACGGGTGAACGACGCAGGTATTGCGGTTCCTTGACATCGCTGGAAGGTAGTAACGTTGGTAACATGGCTTGTATTTCCGGTGGTGTTTGTCATGTAACTAGAGCAACTGAAAACAACATGGTTCGTAGTTGAGTGTTGCCTTTAACCTATGCATTGACTGCGTTGACTGATATATGAAGTGTTGACTGTTCGGAAGGAAACCCGTGGTAACCGTCACGCGGGGATATCGGTACGTTAATACTGACTTATCGTGATAATGTCATCGCACCAACATCGATTCTGCGTATTCGGAAGAAGTGGTGATGTACGAAGAACAATATTTTTCAAATGCTAACGCTTCCGCGCTCAACAATATTCAAACGTAATATTGATTTAACAGTTGGCTTATTGACGATCAGCGTCATGACATCGATCTGAACGCAAACGCATCAACAGTCGGCGGTGTCCGTGGTTTTAGTCGGTTAACAATATCTTCCACAGCTTCTCTTAGTTAGTAACGTTAAGTGCACCTGATGAAATTTTCAATTCGGGGATGATTCACCTGTGAATGAGGATCATTTCACCTGTGATGAAGTACACCTGTGTCGAGGGTTTTACCTGTGATGATCGAACACCTGATGGTCGAGAGATGCACCTGTGATGAGGATCCGCAACGATGGTCAGTACACCACAATGATGGATCGGTACTTTACCACAATGATGAGGATCGAAACGCATGACGGGGATTCACCTGAAGTACACCTGGTAGAGATTCGCATACGGACAAGGCACCTGATGAGGATCGAGGTACCTGATGGTCATGCGCGATGGATCGAACTCATCGAGGGATCGAGGCACCTGATGGTCGAGCCATATGTTGAGGATCGAGTACACCTGATGATCGAAGTGCACTTCGATGAGGATCGAGAACATAATGATGAGGATCATATGTTATTGGTCGAGCACTATATCGGGGTACGCATCGAAAGGAGATCATTGCCGATGATCGGGGCTTCACTATTGACCAGGATTCGCCACAACGATAGTGCCTGTGATGGTCGGGTACACCTGAACGGATCGGGTACGCAACGAAGGGCTCGAGGCACCCTGTGATGGTCGAAACGCACTACGATCGAGGATCGGTACATATTGTTGGCTCAGGGTACGCCTATTGATGAGGATCGGCGATGGTTACGCAATGATGAAGTCGAAGTTACCGCCTGTGATGGTCGAGATTTCACCACAATGACGAGGATCAGTACACCCTGATGATGAAGGATCGGTACACCCAACGATGAGATCGAATCGCGATGAGGAAGGAATTTTACCTGTGATGAAGGATCGAACACCTGATGAGGGATCGTGAGCACCTGTGATGAAATCGAGGTACGTGAAGGATCGGGCTACGCAACGGAGGATCGGGTTCACCTCTGATGATGCAACGATGAGCGAAGAACCGCCTGGTACGCAACGATGGTCGGGGTACCTGTGATAAAGAGCGCGCAACGATCGAAATTTACGCGATGAGGATATCAGTACCTCTGATGGTCGAGTACGCAATGTTGGACTCGAGCTGATGGTCGTACACCTGTGATGGTCGAGGCTACACCGGTCGAATTTCACCTGTGAAGTCGAATTCGCCACAATGATGAGGGCTGGCCACTGTGATGGTCGGGCTGCATAACGACCGAGGTCGGTCGCAATGGTCCTTGCCTGTGATGAGGATGGTACCTGATGGATCGTTTACACCTGGTCGAAACACCTGATGAAAGTTCACCTGTGATAGTCGGGAGCACCTGTGATGGTATTAGGAAATTCACCTGTCGAGTACGCCTGTGATCGAGATTCCTGTGATGGTCGAGCACGCCTCGACCGGTACGCCGGAAGGATCCGAAACGCATGTTGGTCGAAACGATGAGGATCGAAGTACCACCTGTGATGAGGAACAATTCACCTGATGTCGAGGCACCTGATGGTCGTATGACGGTCACACCCTGTGATGAATCGAGGCACCTGTGATTCGAGTACGTGTGAAGAAGGATGGCGGGAGTTCACCACTGTGATGAGGAATCGAGTACATATGATGAGATAGAACCGCCTGTGATGGTCGAAACACACCTATTGATGGTTTTGCCTGAATGAGATCGACAGCGATGGTCGGGTACGCCTGGAATGAGAATAAAGGTTCACCGCAACGATGGATATCGAGTACACCTCTGATATTTTGCCTGTGTTGAGGATCGAGGCGCACGCCTGATGAGGATGAGACCGCACTAACGATAATTTCAACGATATTACGAGGATCGAGTACACCTGATTCACCTGGTGGTCGAGGGTTACTGCGGAATAAGTGCCATGATGAGGATGAACAACCTCGTTGATGAAGGACGCATGAAGGATCCGGGGAACTTCACCTGTGATAGTCGGGAACACGAGGATGGTACGCGATAATTTCACTGCAATATCGGTTCTGTGATAATAAAGAGATTCATGAGATCGAAGTACACCTGTGATAGTCGAGACACGCGTTGTGATAATCCGGGAAACGTACGCAACGATAAGGATCGTACTAATGATCAATGTGGTAGGGCGCACCTCGATGGTACACCCTGTGTTGGTACGCTGGCGCAACGATGACTCGAGGCCACGCACTAACCGATATCGAAGAACGTTGTCGAAGGTACGCCTAACGATATGGATCATTACGCCTGTGATTCACCTGATGATCGGTTTACGCAACGATAAAGGCTTCACCTGTGATGAGGTCAGATTCGCTAATGATGAAGATCAGGTGTTGAGAATCGAGGGAACACTGTGATGGTCATGTTCTGCAACGACTCGAAGATCGAACCTGTGATGAAGTCATGCACCTATTGATTAAATTGATCGGACACCTGTGATCGGGATCGGCAACCCTGTGATGAATCACCTGATATTCACACCGCAATGAAGGATCGAGGATCGCTGCCTGTGTTTCGGTGGTACATGATGGTCGGTACCTGTGGTCGAGGTGCCTAATGATGAGGTCGGGTACGCTATGATGAAGTCGGGAACGCGCACCTGTATCTGATGAGGATCGAAACTGTACACCCTGTGATGAAGTTGGAACACTGTTGAAGGATCGAAACCACGCCTGTGATGGTCAGGGGACTGGATCGGGGAGTTGATGGTCGAAGCACTGGTCGAATACGCCTGTGATGAGGATCAGTACACCTGAGATCGAAGTCACCTGATGGTCGAAGTACGCACTGGATCGAACACTATGATGAAGTCGAGGGTACACAACGATGGCGTTTGTGATGGTTCACCACAGCGATCAGTCGAGACACGTGATGGTGACCAGGATTTTATTATGAAGGATCGGGAACGCCTGATGGTCGGGGAGTTCTGTGATGAGGATCGAGCCACTGATGGTCGAGAACACCTGATGGTCAATTTTATGACCGAGGATCGAACACCCTGATGAGGATCGGGAACACCTGTGATGAGGATCGAGTTCACCTGTGATGATCGAAGTACACCTCTGATAATCGGGGTACGCCTATTACATCGAGGATCGAACACGCAACTGTTGAGGATCGAAACACCCTGACGAAGTTCGGTACCTGTGGAAGTCGAGTACGCGATGAAGGGGATCCGAGGTACACCTGTGATGAGGATCGAGGTTCACCTGTCGGGAGTTCACCCTGTGATGGTTGAAGTTCACCTGTGGATCGGTACACTAACGATGAAGAAGAACACCTGTGATGATACCTAATGATGGTCGAAAGGCTACTTACTATGACAGTCGAGTTCTGTGGTCGAACACCGATGAGATCGGTACGCAATGACCGGACTCGGTACACCTGATGGTCGAACCGCCAACGATGCGCCTGTGTTGAGGATCGAGCACGCCTGTGATAATACGCCACAACGATAGAGTTAAGTGCACCTGTATGATGAGGATCGAGTACCTGATCGAGGGCTACGCAACGATCGAGGACACCACAACGATGGCGGACTACTGATAATCGGTACGAAACCGGGGATCACCGACGGATCATGTGAATGAGAATCGGGATTCACCTGGTAATGAGGATGGAATTCGCCACGAATGAGGATCGGTACCTGGAACACTGTGATGGTCAGGGGTATACCTAATGATAGTACACCAATGACGAGTCGGGGTCCGCCTGATGAAGGATCGAGGTACCTCTGATGAGGATCGGGAAACGCACCGGATCGAGTACACCGCAACGATGGTCGAGGAACACCTGATGAGGACTCAATTAATGATGAGGAATCCTTTACGTGGTACCTGGTTCACCTGTGATAGTCGGGGTTCACCTAATAGTCGGGGACTACCGCAACGATGAATCGAGGGACTACTAACGATGGTTGGTACTAATGATGGCACCTGTGTTATTTCTGTGACGAGGATCGATTTCTACTGCGACGGTCGGTACGCAGTCCGCTAACGATGAACGGTACCTGGAAGAATTACGCCTGATGAGGATCGAGTTGAATGAGGATCAACATACCGCGGAAGAATCGAAGTTCGCGATGAGGATCGAAATCACCTGATGGTCAGGAACACCAATGATGGCGGTAGTACACCTGATAGTGAGGACTACTAATGATAGTCATTACACCTGGCGATGGTTACGCAAATGAGGGGTAGGCCCAACGAATGAGGATCAGGTACACCTGTCGAGGAATATGACCAGTCCGTACGCCTAACGACGAGGTCGGTACCACCTAACGATGGTACTAATGATGGATCGAAGTACGCGATGAGGACGAGAGTTCACCACAACGATACACCTATTGATGAACTGTTAAGTTCGCGATATGAGGATCGAACTGCACCTGTGATAGTCGGGAACTACCTAACGATGGTCGAATGATAGAAACACACCTGTGATAGTACCTTGTGATCGGATCGAAACACCCTAATGATGGTTGAAATTCACCTGATCGAAATAGATGAGGATCGACTGCATGAGGATCTCCGGAATCGAATTACGCGATGAAGTCAGAACACGTGTGAAGAGGATCAGGCTACGCACAATGATGAGGATCAGGAATGCCACTGTGATGATTCTGGTGGATTCGCCTGACGATGAGGATCGTACACCTGTGATGGTCGGTACACCTGTGATGAATCACCCTGTGATGGTCAGGTACACCTGATGAGACGATGAGGATCGAGTACACCTCACGATGAATCGAAGTACACCTGTGTTGGTACGCGATGAGGATCGAAACCACCGCAATGATGGTCGGTACCTGTGATTACGTGATGTTGAAGAGGTCGGAAACACCAGCGAATGAGGATCGAGATTCACCTGTGATGAGGATGAGAGACTACTATTGATGAGGATGGTACACCTAACGATGGTCGGGGTTCACCTGTGAACGAAATCGAAATTTAATGATGAGGATCGAGGAATTCTGCAACGATGGTACGTGTGATGGTCCAGTACTGCAACGATGAGGATCGGGGACTACTGTATTCACCTGTGATCGGTCGGAGACCGCGATGAGGATAAAGTACACCTGAATGAATCGGTACCTGATGAACATACCGTAAGAATCGAACAACGATCGGGGATTCACCTGTGATGAGGATCGAACGCGATGGTTGAATCGGGGCTGCGCTAACGATGATCGGTGCCCTTGTTCCTGTTGAGGATCGAAACACCTGAATGTCGAAACGGATGTGATGAGGATCGAGACATAATGGAAGGAATCGGGGACACCTGTGATGATTCGAAATTCTATGACGAAAGGATCGATTCGCGCGGTAATCGGAACACCACCGTGTGTTGAAGAATCGAGGCATGTTCACCCGCAGCTGTGTTACTTTGATGAGGATCGGAACTGGCGGATGAAGTCGCGCCTAATGATGATCGGGAACACCTGACAATGGTTGAACGCGGCGGTACCTGGATCGAAACGATGAGGATAAAATTCGCCGATGAGATCGAATTCATCACGAATGGATCGGTACGCTGTGATGAACAGTTGAATTCACAGCGATGAGGATCGAAGTTACGCAATGATGAATCGGAGTTCACCTAACGATGAATATTCGCAACAATTACGCCTGGTGTTCACCTGTGACGAGATCAGAGGAATTCGCCACCGCTGTGATAATCGAGTACGCCTGGCGGGAATCGAGGGAACACCTGGCGATGATGGTTCGCCTGTGATGATCGAGGTACGCCTGTGATGGTTTCGGTACCTGATGACGAGATCGAGGTTTATTTGAGATGGGGATCGCTTTGTGATCGGTTTACTGTGATGAGGATGAACCATACGATGAGGATCGCGCACCTGTGAATGGTCGAGACACTATTGATGGCACTGAAGGATCGGTTGTGATGGATCGGTACGCACCTGGCAGATGAAGTCGGGACTAAGTCAGTCGGGGAAACGCCTGTGTTCCGCCTGGAGGATCGAGAACGCCTGTGATGAGGATCGAAGTTCACCTGGCTGGAAGTCGAAGTAACGATGAACTGCGCGATGATCGGGAACGCCTGTGATGAGGATCGAGGCTGCCTCGTGATGAGGATCGAGACGCATAGCCGAGTACGCCGCACCAACCGATGAAGTAACGGTGACAGGGGTCGGGGTACTAACGGTGACGAGATCAGGCCTGTGATAGAGTTCACCTGGCCGATGAGGATGCCTACGATGGCGCACTGGAATGAAGGATCGGTGCACCTGTGATGAGGATCGAGGTACTGAAGGGGATAAGATTCTGATAAGTCGGCAAAGGCATGACCCATGAAGTGTGCTTTCCAGCCATCATTAGCTGACGTTGGATGAAACGATTGTTATGACGTCACTGGCCCGTCTTGATATTCAACTGCCACGAATGATACGGAACCTCCATTTCCCGGTGCGTGTTCCAGCAGTGTTGCTTATCTAATGTTCGCTCTTTCGCGTAATTTCGTTCGGAGTTATTCCGGCGCTGGAATCGAAGGCCATGTTGCCTGTGATGATGCGGCTATTACGTTAATGTATGGTGGTATATTGGGCAATGATGATGGAACTTTCTGGGTATAAACTTTGACGGACCAATTTTAATAATGAGGTTAGCAATCGATATTATGTATTAAATATGACTGGCGATGTGTTTGTGAACGGTATTATCTATTTATGCCAGTTATTCGGTTGAACGAAATGTCTGGTACGACATTGATAAATAACAATGAAGCTGAGATAGTCTCGTAGCGTGCGCAATATGTTTTGCATCGTTTTTGTTGGTGATGGCGACGCCGTTTTACTCATATTACTGCGTGTTACGTACGAATTCGCGACCTTGTACGCCTGTCCGACGCAAAGACTGATCGGCGGTTTGCCTCAACATTCGGCTATTACCAGGGCGATCAGTTTCTCGTGGAAAAACATCGTTTATCTGCTTTTCACTAAAGACTTCATGCCAGAAATGATTGTGTTGTCATCGACGATGGTATATACGACGCAATATTGCACGCCGATGACGAAAACTTTGTCGTTGTGATCTTTGAAAGAGTGGCGGTTGTTGTTTATGAATGCGACGTGCATGTTCTTTCGGCGATGCATTGACGGCAACGCTATGCTGTGTTCTTCTTTGCTGTCTTTCTCGTTGCTGACGCGACATCGCGGAAAATTACTTGCCCTCGAGGCTGAAACTGATGCGAAAGTAACGACATATCCAGGCATGGAAAGAACTTAATGGTCATGTTTGTGAGGTTTTGAGCTTATCGAATTACTGGCGAAGATTTTAATTTCATGGTTAGCAAAACTGCGGGATAACGATGAAGATACGATCATTTTATGGTCAGATTATGAACTTTGTAACCGCGGGCAACGTACGTGTAGTATTGAAATGACGCGTTATCGATATTAATGATGGCATATTATGACCCGGCAAATGTATGTCTATCGTGTAACTGGCAGATTTTGTATGTCGGCAATAATTAAGTTTATATTGACATTTTGTGTTGATATTTCCATAATGCCGCAGTTAACGTCGGTATTTCGGCATTATTGAGTAGACGAATGATTGATTGATCGGTTTAGTTTACGCCTTTTTTCAGCAATATTCAAATGATATTCGGCGAGAGGAGACAAATGGGCTTCGCACATTGTACTGTAATCATTTATTACCAATTCCCGGGGTAAACATGGGCCAGTTCTTATCGAAGTGCTATTCTGGACCGAGCTGAAATACCCTTGAACAATACTAAAATTGTGGTGACAATTCGCTCAATATGGTGTGTGACTCGAGCGTCTTCAGGGAATTTGTGCATTTTGTTACATTGCTGCGTAATACGAAATTCGTAGTATTTGTTTGGTGCCTGCTACTGCTGCGTGACAACCGCTGATATATCTCGGGTGAAACCGAACCAGTTGTCTGCTTTTACATCTGGCAACAAAGACATTTCATTACCTTTATTGAAATGAGGTGGAACAAAAATGGAATTTGAGAAAACTGGACGTATGTATTTATAACATTTAAGATATTGAAGATGAATATTCTATTATTGTTTTGGAAATTTGATGATACATCGGAGATCATCGAAAGATGATTTCGATGAGTTATACCTACCTTCTGTTGTGAACGCGTGATTTGCAGAAAACGTATAAAGTTAAAGGAATGAAGCAAAGCGATACGACGAAGTGTTAAACCAATCGAAATGATGAAGACAAACCACATTTCGAACAAAATATCGTGAGTACATCACGAATTAAATTTCACGGATGAATTATTGAGCGACGGTATGTCGACGGCCGGTCTGTTAAAATGTGACATTTATGACGGTGCGGTCGTCGATACGATAACGTGCTGCCGACTTCGGCGAAACTTCACGCTGATCAACAACTTTATTATCTGGAAATGCTGTCGAACATTCAACGACTTTCCGACGGTAATACGACAAACCTTAATTATTGTCGCAATCAGGTATAATCTGGTATATTATTCAATGTTATTCGGCTATTAACTATTGATATTAATGGCCCTCGTGATGATATTCAGTAGAAGTATTCGACCAGTATTATTTCATTATTATTATGATGATATCGACGCTAACTATATTTTTAGTTTAAAGATAACTGCCCGAGACATAATAGGCAGCGAATTGTACGCGAGATTTGTGATTTAACCCGGGTATGTTGGACGGGGTAATATACCGATATTACCGGTGTCGACGACGCTGCCGCTAGGCACAATGACTCCACCTTTAATACGACGGTATTGACCGGGGCATATTTCATAAGCTCGTATCTTTGCGGTAATCGTATGATTTCCCTGTCGAGCCGTTTTATGTTGGTCTCAAACATCATGCGGTCTTGATCGTCATAAAATCGCGATGAAGAATGAGAAATTGAAGGGGTAATTCTGTTCTGTTCATTACTTAACCATAGCCGTGGCAAACGTTCGGTTGTTCAAATGAAACGAACGATTTCAGAGATATGGACGGCATGTTCGGAACAAGGTGGTAACGCAAGGAACGACTTAACTACCGAGGAATGATAACCATCGCCGGAGATAGTTTTTATGTTCGGCATACATTCAATCTTTCTGGTAACGTGATACCGGTATTCTTGAAATGGATGACTGAACAAAACCGATCTACGGGCTGGTGAACCGGCCTGGTACCGAAGCGCAAAGCAAACGATTTAGCGGCTCGACGGTCGAAACTTACGTCGGGTGAACCGGAATATCGTGATGATTTGATCGAGCTTCATACACTGACAATGAGCCGTTTAACGGGCGACGAGAATAGACTCTGGTACGCCGTGACATTGTTTGTGGAGGCGGATGTGATAATTTGAAGAACTTCATTATGTTCGAGGTCAATGATCGCGGGCGACTATAAAGATTATGACGATGTGGAAGCTTCGATGACGCTGAATCTTCGAAACGTATGGACCATTCGCTATTTACAATTGCGACCGGGCGTTAGCGCAACTTTATTATAGTGGCAACAACGAACGGCAACGATATCGGTTGGATTATGTTTGAACGGATATTGATATTCATTCTGGAAAGACCAGTACTGAACAACCTTTAACGGCTTGGACTAATTGAGCGTTTCAACGAAACAACGAAAAGCAACGGCTTCTATTTAACAGTATCGGTTGATTATGTTTATGAACTATGATGTCGTTATGAGGTTAAGTTCAATACTGAACATTTACATTCGCTTATTTTTGGTTCTTTATCCACGATGAGATTGCTATATCAATGCGACGACGACTTCTTCACGATCGAAGCCTGGAGAACGACGATCGGGACGCAAAGCGGTACAGAACCTAAGCACTACCCGGTGGACTTCGAACGTCATCGGGTGAAGCGATCAGTACGCAAGTCAGCCCTGATGTCGAATGTCGGACGAACATGGTTTTACTACTTATGTGACAAAGAGCGAGGAAGCTAAAACTGGTTGGAAGGGTACTGGCAACGTATTGGTGGTGGGTTCCATCTTTTGAAGCGTTTGGTTTGGTTGACGGCTTTTGCATGTGTTTGATTCACTGACGGGAAAACGCGTAACCACGAACACCTGGTGTCTGCCTAACTGCTGATAGTGTTTCGAAACGTGCGTGCGACGATCGGAATCGTGCGTCATTTTCTTGGCATGAAAATGTCTTGTTTTATTCGGGCATTGGTTTGGTGTTGAAGATTTTACCGATTGCTACTTATCGTCTTTCGTGTTTGCTCAAGGTTGGTGATTGAACTATGATGGTTTGACTTTCCGGAATTTCCTAATACAACTCTGACACATTTCTAATACTGAGATTATTTGGGACTTATTTGTTATCGTAAATTTTCCCTTTCTTCCAAAATAAAAACCAATATTGACGTGATTGAGTTAAACGGCGAAGATCGTAATGCCTACTGACTACCCGGCCGGAGTAACGGCAATTCCCCATCTTTGTTCTACGGACTGTACGATAAAGGTGAACGTGGCATGCCATTATTCGCTCTATTTTACTCTGAAGATACTCAATTTCCTTTGGATGACGTTATGGAGACTGCGGTGGTTGGGATGTGCATTAACGTGTCGCCTTGTTTGGTGTGTTGTTAGCGTTGGCATGGATGACCAGTCGTACATCATTCTTGATGTGTATAGTATTAAAGTGAGAGTTATTGAGGATAGCGGCAATTCAACGCGTGAAACGTTGGTATTTAAGACATCTGTTCGAACATCTTAGTAGAAGCGACGAGTCTGATCTGCTGAAGCGAGGCCGGGGCGTATTGTTTTGTTTAGCGTTTGTTTAACGCCTCGCTAGTATGATATTACCAGGTCTGGAACCAATGATCATCAGTGACCGGACATCATGGATACGATGACTGTCCCCGGGGTATGGGTTACGATCGCTCCGCCTGCCCTGAATGCGTCGCGGCGATAATCCTATTGCCTCACGCTGTAATACCATTCTCACGGTATCAATCGTGAAGCCCACGTCTTAATGTCGAAGACGGCGACGCGACAACCTTTCAATTTGGAAATAATGAGACAGGCGGATGCGAAATATGTAATGAGAACTCCTTCCTTACTCTGCATCGATATGTTGCCAGATTTAAACGGTTGAATCGAGCCCCGAAGCAGTGTTCAACTTCCCGGCGTGAACGCCTGATTTGGACAATATTCAAGGGTAGCCTGTCGAACGGATACGTCCGAGCATGATTGGAGTTGATCGGCACTTCTCGGTGTGACTGGAATGATATTGCGTGAATCGCTATGAATGATTATACGTACGCTTCGAAGACTTTTAAAGGCATGATGAACGGTTATCTTATCTAAACTGTTGTTCAACCATGCATTCTGACTGATGCCAGATATTGACTGATGTCGAGACACTGTGGCTCTTCATTGCCGGTCAGTTACGGCACCTTTGGTGACATACGTCGCTACTGTCTTTATATATGATATCATCGTCGTTGTTTCGATAGCGGTATAGTTTCTCATTATCGTCATCGTCGGCAACCCGTACTTGTCGTGAACCGTTAACGGGACTGTAATGACGATGATGAATAAAATCATGTCCCCACTGAATCGACCATGATTCGATCATCTGATCGAACTCGATGACCCACGACAGGCGTATAATCCCCGCGATTCAACGACGTCATGATTGCCAATAACTGATGCGGCGAGGCGACCGCTACTATCCCCACTGTTGTGATGATACATAAGAATCGTTCATCCGTTACTGATGAGACTTCGAATTCGAGCAACGGGCTTTTGAACGTGTTGGTTCACTGTCCATGATAACGAAACGCTGAACACTGTGGGGAATGACCTATCGCCATGAGTCATTTAGCCCGTGGGCGGCACGACCGCAGCTCACCATTACTGCGGTAGCTGAAATATTGATTGATATTTGACGTCGGTGGAAGTCACAATATGACGGACTGAATTGATCAATCGATCGGCATTGTGCTTCTGCGACGAATTGAACTGTGATTGATGATTATTTTACGCCGCTTTCAATGTTACCGCAATATCGCGATACGAACGCGAAGATGGGCTTCACGGGTTGTACCCGTATTGAGGAACCCATAACTTTGATAAACGACGACGACACTTTCATCCCTTGGGTTACTGGATATGAAGTTAGGTGAATGAAGCCATGTTAGGCGACCAATGACGATGAATCAGGATCATATGTTTGGTATCGCGACACTTATAGTATGGAACTCTTTCGTACGGCAATTCAGTCAACGGTACGCTCGAACTGACGGATGACGTCGACAATTAATTCGGGGGTCGGAGGACGCTTTGCCGTGCGGCAGTAACGCGAACTATCTGGACGGACGCCAACGGATATTGGTCGCCGTACAGACGCGGCGGGCCAACCGTACTTCAGTGCTAAATTGTTAACCGTTGAGTTAGAATGGGTTACCTGGCGTTACAGTAATGGATTCAATTGCGGTCGTATTTATTGTTTTCGAATCAGTTCGAGCTCATAACGTAATGTCGTGGATGTCGCGAGAACCATTGATCGTGATCTTGCCCCCATGATAGATCTTTGCTATTATGTCGTCGCTGTTTCGATTATTTTACTGGCTGCGTGGTGATATCCATAACCCGTAACATAAATGAAGGTGACTAACGGATCGGTGGTCGATTGGTTGCCTACCATCATGCATCGCTAACAGTTGAATTGTTAACGGAGATGGTCAGTTGATTTCTGTTTTGCAAACGAACGATTTAATGATTGGTGGTGGTTGGTTTTACTGCTTTAACTGATATTCCAGCGATATCGCGGCGGTACCGAAAATGGGCTTCGCATTAATGCCATTATTAATCGAACGGGTATCTCGGCGTGACGAAAATATGCTGAGCCGCCAGCTAACATTTAGATCTTGATGATTCATGACGAACCGTTTAATTAAACGAGCGCTGATGCAGTTGAGATGGTGTTGTCCGGCAAATAAATCTGCATCGAACTGCCTCTGCTGACTTTGCGTGAAGTTCATTACAACGTGGTGAGCGATGAAGATGATTTGGCGACACCATCGCCACGGAGCAATTGACGATGACGGTCGGCACAGCTACGATGATCTGTTCAGTATTCCGTCGGAACTTTGATCTTATTAACGGTTCCGGTGAGTCTCGCGCCCATTCGAAGTCACCGTAGATGATGCGTGTTGACACTGTGCGCTTTGGAGTCTCATAATTATTGATCGCAGTCGATCTCCGACGTATTTCGTTATCTGTAAAATGTTAACGCCGATTGACCGGTTGAGTCCATTACTGTCTTCCCATCGAGACTTCTGATATGGAAGTATCGAGTCCGTAATTGAAATTCGCCACGATCATCAATGATCTGATTTATCGAATCTGTTAATTGCTTGACGAACATTTAAAGTGGGACGAACATCAATGCATGTTGCGTTTTGATGAATGAAGTTGGCATCGCTAAACGCGATATTCGACTCACGGTAATTTCATCGAAGTTCGATTCCCTCTACTAAACGGGCGGCAATTATTACTGTTGGAAGACGCTTCGTGGGGACACGTGCTACTGGCGGATCGTAAGGAAAATTCGAGCGTTCATAAATATTTCGGTTTTAAATGCCGACTCAATTAACTATTAACGACTGAAGGCAATAACAGCATGTCGAACTACTTCGGATGCAGCTATTTCGATGCTTATATGTGCGGTCCCTTCGACAATGAGGAGAACATGCTATTCTGACGGGGAACTTAATGGCTGAAGTTTAAACATCGTTTGAAGACTATGCGTGCCTATTTCAATTTCCGTCGGCGGAACAAACATCGTCATTAACTGAAAGATTGTAAGAGTTCCATCCCGAAACCGAGTCTTAATGACACCAGCTTATCGAGAATACCAACGCTGACCGGTGAGTTGGTCGGCTTTCAAACTTACTCCGCTGCGGTTTATTACGTGAAATCACTGAAACTTCTTTGACACGTCGCTGAAACTTCGACATGGCGTCCATTTGAACGAAGATTGGCTTCCCGATATCGTCAAACCGGTCACAAGAACCGGCTTTGAAGACTCGGTACTATTCTTTATACGAGTCTCGGTACTATCAGTGTGACGAAGATAACAAGTCTACCCAACCAGATTAATTTACGCTGAGCGGGCTGAACACGGATATGCAATTTTCATGAGTGAACAGTTTATAACCGGACGGTGCGAACTGTTCTCTTTCACGCAGCAAGATGATTCCCACAGCCAGGTATTGATCGTTTTGAGCTCAACCGTGATATAATGGCTATAAATGGTATGTATGCAATCAACGTCGAGATTCAGTATTGTTCAGGGCCGGGGGTGACGGAGAAAGGTGCGCGGTATCCTCGTAATTTTGCGAATGATGTCTGTTTCCTGGAGATAGATGCCAAACTGAAACAGCGGTGGGGATGACATTTATATCGTGCATTCGTGTTCGATAAATAGACATGCAGTAACGCGGGAAAACACGTACTGATGCTTTTGAAACAGATGAACAGCAGATTGTCGCGAATTAGGTGAATCTGGTTGGATCATTTTAAAATGCGTAACGGCAAGGAAACGGTAAAATCGTATTACGACGAAGACTGTACATTATTGCCCGTGAGTGGAGTGATGCGTGGTTCATTTTTACGCCGCATAACGATATTCCAGCTTTATATGACGACGATTATGTTGAATCCAGTGATTGTAACGTATCAATCACGGCTTTGAGTTTGGCGAAACATTTGTTTCAACCGATGCTCTTACATTAGCGAGTGGTCTTTCTTGACTGGCGGAGCAGCGATTTCCGCCGCCGCACCTACCGTGGTTGCTATTTCGGGTGGCTGACTTCGTCATGTCATTCCGCTGTCGGACGCCATTGATGTTAATGCCGGTTGAACGCTGACGTTATTGGTGTTCTTGTTAGCTGTTTCTGTCGGAAAAGGACTGGTTGCGCAAATGTTTTCGGGAGCGAAGGTGGTGATCGACTAAAGAGCAAAACGACGAGGATTCTGGTGAAACGGACGATGACGACCGAGCTTTGATTGCTCGCTGACTTCCATTTTGATGATGGAAGATGTCGATGATAAATCTATATGGTATGTGGAGCTTGACAAAAAGTGTCGTTTTAACGTGAGACACCGTTCGTAAATGCATTCCATTTGACAAAAATGTTAACGATCTGTGCAAACTTGATAAAACCATGGTTGTACCTTGATTAACGCCGTTTCATTCCATCGACCGGCTTATCGGCATAAGTTAACGTATGCGCTTGAAACTCAAACAATTTAAATCGTTTGAAACACAGATATTTGCCGGTAACTACCCGGATGAAGCACGAAGACATCGATCGCCATTTCGTCGTTAGTTACGTTTAGTCCCGATATTCTCTGCATGCCCTAACGTCGGTACTGCTAACATGGGTTATGGTGTTCTTCTGGAAGTTGATACCGACGAATATAATACTGAATATTCGAGAGCTGATTCGAAGAAGGTTGATATTGATGAAAAGTGATGTCATTATGAAGTCTGATTGACACTCATAGTGTCCTGAATGTGGTTCGAGATGGCGAATGATTCATGTTGTCATTCATTCGCTCGGCTCTGAGAAACTTCGTTGTCGGGTCTGGCAGAGGATGAATATTCCCTGTCATTATTGCGGGCTTCAATACGAAGGCTGCCGCACGGTTGTGGTCTATGCAGCGACCTTACGGAATGGAAACAAACGTTATAATTCGTACATTTTTCGAGAATCGATTTCTTGGCTTTCTTTGGTCGTGGGAAGCGCGGGCTGAACGTGAATACGGTTGTGGGCTCGCCGGTTTCGGTTTGTTCCGTATTTCGGGTGAACGGTGTTGCTGCGTAGTTATACTCGCTGTCGCGTATTCGCTGGAAGCGTGCTGATCCGTCATACGAGGACTTTGTGCAATTTCTCGGTATGAATGGTTCGATAAATATATTTACGCCGGGTGATGAAAGGACCGGGATGCTCGTGAACGCTGAGCCGAGGTTCGTTGCTGCCGGTGCGTTCGATGCGGAGCCGGAAGCGCGTCCTACCGGCGTCGAGACATTCTCTCGGCGTGTACTATTGCGGGTAGACTTCGGTGACTGGATGTTGTTTGGGGTCTTTGTACTTCGGTCGATCGAACTGGTCTAACGATATTGAGGGCTTTGACAATGAGGATCGAACGGCATCGCCTTCAGGCGATTCCCTCTGGTCGAGGGTCGCAGATGGTGGTTGAAGGCAGTATAGTGGACTTGCTTTTCTTCAATAATGAACGATGCGTCGTATTGTTGATATTTTTGATATTGATCATTACCGGTGAAACTTTATGTTCTGCTTTCTGTCGACGAATATTCTTCGAACGGAAACAAATCGACGTTTATCGGTGCTGATCGTCGGGGCATTGGTGCTCTTCTTTACGGATAGGCGCGGAAGGGCTGATCTCGGGCCAGCAGCAAAGTAGCCGTGACTGTTAACGGTGGGTGTATTGGTTGGCTGGTGTTTAATTGACTTTGTCCGGCGAGCTACCGGGACCGCTGTTTACCGGATACGAAGATGAAGAATGATAACCGCCGGGTTTGCACGGATAACGCTGCGTTGATTGAAAACGATACGAACTGTTTCGGTACCCATTTGGCCACGTTGACCTTTGACAGTTTAATGACATCATTTCTCATTGTGATGCCTTGCGTTTTGACCGTACTGGTGATATATTCGTCAGGCTGCCGGGGGTGAATAAGTAATTTCACTAATATCTGATGCAACAGAATATTTTCTTGAGGGACGTGAACGGCATTCGTACAGGTAACGGTGTCGTTTCGTCGTACTATCGGTGAATGACGAACATTGAACTGGCTCTTTCATTTTTGGGCGGTGAACAGCAATGCTCGTCTACTGCTGGCTGTCTTACGGCGATCCGAATACTTCAATCGGTTATGAACGGAGGGCTGTATCGTGAATGTTGACGAGAGGAGTTGATTTAATGCTCGCGGACGCCTGGTCATCACTCATTTTCGGTGATCTGTCTCGAATATTTGAAGTCGTTTTCAAGGCGGTATTCCATTAACGAAATTCGTGTCGCGCACAATATTGTTTGACGAACTGTCGTATCATCACCGCTTTCATTCGTAGCGAAAACCGATGTTATGCATAATTACATTGATCGACTGTGCGTACTATTCGTCTTATTCGGAACGCTGTACTACGTGGTTTACTGTATAATCAAATGCAATGGTTATTGACGATAGTCATGGAACAGGGGACCCGACATGCGGATGAACTACGATGAACTGCGTGGACATCCCGCTATTGAACGGATCATGTGATAGACTAACGGCAAAGATCGATTAGTTCGTAACCAGGTTACCTTCGATATTGATCTGTTGTACTGCTATCAGTTGTTGAGTTCAAATCACCGCTCGGCATCGTCGATCATTATGAACTTACGGTGACTGACTGACTATTAATTTCGAGCAGATATTTGACGCTTTATTATCTCGATCGAACCGCTAATTACCCGCCGCCCGTTGATGATGTTCTTTAAAACTCCATGCATTTTCGTTCGGTCGAACGATAACTTTAGGCTGAACGAACTGAGTTCCGTATTCGATATCGAGGAACCGATGAGCAATCAATACGTTCAATATTGCATTTTAATCTAACGGCATTCGGTCGAGGCCAAATTATTCCTGTTGATACGGGTTTTTGATGATCGTTAACTTTCGTTAGTATCGACCAATGTTTTCGATACGACTCGAGTGATGACCGCAATGGCTGGTGAGCATACCGAAATCTTTAACGGTGAATTTGCAATCGTGAGGCTGTGGGCTTGAATAACGTTAACCCTGAATGATTGTTGCTTTCAGCATCGTTAATAACCTATGATCAACGACGAAGCCTCTGTATCGAACGATATATTCTGGTACTCATGAGGTGATCGTGAAGTCACGAATGACACCTTGGTGCGACTCGGTGAAATGGGGAGTTAAGGCCAACCTTGGTAGATTGCTTCGTGAAAACCCTTTCGGTAGACTGTTCATTTATCACCTGACGCAATCGTTACGTGTATCGCGACCGTATTATTTTCCCTTGATCAATAAGTAATAAAAAGACCCGGATGAAAGTTGAACCAACGGCTTCAATATTTTGACATAAAATATGTCTTCGGTCTTGATCTTGGTCTTTGATTTTGAATTTCGGGAATGGTAAATTGCGTGTATCGAAGCGTCGATTTGTTATTCATGGAAATGATTCTCTAGTGGTGCTGACGACTCCCAGATCAATGCACGGCAAAACCGGATCAAACAGGATCATGAAGTTTCTGACGGAATCGGCAGGCTTCACGACCGATAATGTTGACAAAGGAATCGACATGTTGTCTCCGACGAAGCATGGCCTGATGAAGACCAGCCGGATGCTAAGAATCGAATTGATCACTGTGCAAACATAACCCATGGTGATTTGTTGCTTTCGGCTTACCATCTTTGTTCGGTCTGGTAAAACGCCGTTAATGTACGGACGAACATTAACGAGCACTATTGCGCAATGTATTCATTTCAAGGCATTTGAGGGATAGAAGTAATGTATTTCGTATGAAGGTCGAAGAATAACTGCTGTACTTTGAAGCGGGTGACTATTTTTGGTGGTATTCGTGTCTCTTCGAATTTCTTTTGGTGATGATCGATGATGTGATGAATATGTTGGCACAGGTTGTCAACGATTATTTCGTCTCGGTGATTAATCGAAAGTACGCTATCGAAAATGGTAAAAACCGTCAACAAGAATAAAGGCAAGGTATATGAAGCATACGAATGGCGCCTTTTAGATTTAATCAAAATGATAAAGACGTTCAAAATCCATAAAGATCGAAGAAAACGGCAACAATCGTGGGGCGCTACGATGGGGTATCGATCGTATACGATCAAAATCAATGGATAATCAAAACCCTCTGTATCTAATGAACATGAACATGTTGGTCGTTACTTTAGAGAACTCGTAACGATTTAAAGTCAGAACTGTCAAAGCTGCCAATTCGCCACTGAAACTTATTCGTAATGAAGAAAATGATCCCGTCTTATGATCGGGGAACAGGTTTGACAACTGAAACTCGAACATATTCGCTTTTAAAACGTCCCATCTTAACAAATCAAAAGAACGATTTACTACGAATCTGAATGTACCGTACGCATGTTACTGACGTCGCATTTCGACTTTTAATCAGAGTTGTTAACGTATTTTGGCAAAATCAACAGTCCGAAGTAACAACTGGTTATCAATGGACACATTGAAGGTCGTCTGTTGGAAGTCTTCTGGAATGGAAATACCCAAGGTTTGCGGGAAAATCGGCATCGTTAGAATGATACGATACGATCATTCGGTAAGGATCTCAGTCAGTTTCTTTATTAATCAATGATCGAAGTCATGTTTAAAATTTTATTTGCGGTAATCGAAACGTTACGTTTACTCGATTGATTTACTACGCAGCAGTAACTCCTAATTTGTTTTGAACAACATTTACCGACAGTGCGAGAATACGCCGACTTGGTACGATCATAATACCCAACTTTAACCATATTTTTGATCGGTAATTTCGAGTTACAATAGTTCAACCGTTCGAGCGCTTGTTTACATATTGTCTCATATGTTAACGTGAATAATGAGAAAGAATGGAATTTATTGCAACTGATACCAATGACGCTGTTTGTTGAAGACGCCGCTGATCATTAGGTTAATGATTTCTACTGATAGGATCCCCAACAACAATGCGGGATATCCTGATCATATGTCTAATTACGGCATATATGCCATTGTGTTTGTGTTGAGCTAATAATTTATGATAAGGCGTGAATCTGATGTTGGTTAATGATTTACGAAGGCTGAAGAACGAAGAAGCTGATCATTGCATCCCTCAAGCGACATTGACTGTTCAACGTTTTCTTCGATTCTTTTATTCTCCAGGCGCATTACTGATTATCCGTCGCTCTATTCTGTGAAACTTTACCGCATTGAAGTGTAATTAAGTGAAGACATCGGCGCGCGACGATATTTGTTCACTGTATTCCACCGCATTATTCATATCCTGAACATACCCATTTGTTTGTAACGATTGCCGAAAATCTGTTCCCCGACCGAGGAGACTTAACGTGCGCTACTGAAGAGCCATGGCATCGACGGCGTGGACTGTTTCGAACTCCTCGAGCTTTTATCTCGTGAAAACGCAAATTTGTCTTCCTATCGATGGCGATTTCGAAGCCGCCGGACGATTCGCGTCCCCTTAATTGATAACAACGAGGTCTACAGGCATGACAATACAGAATAACCGATTAGAGTCGCTTTGGTCTTATGGCTTCCATGATAACGTTCTTCAACATCAATCGACGGGAGATTGTGAGCATCGTCGCTGTTAACACTCGAATACACCGGTGGTGAATGATGAACGGCAATATGCTGAAATCGGCCAACTTTCCTGACGCTTGAAGGGCGAATGGTCTTCGTATTTGGAAGCGGTCGTATATTGTCGGGATCAATCTGATTAGGAAGGATATAGTAATATTACGGCATTTAATTTATGTCTGGCATGACGATGATCATAAAATGACGTATATTCGTAACGGCCACATTCGGTGACGACGTATGACCTTCGGTATTGATTTGATAATACTCAACGACTTTGCTAATTTACAAGTCGTCACGAATTCATGGTGCTGTTTGGCTGTCTAGAAGTTGTTTGACATCTCGGCTTGACGGAATGAGGACATGTTGATGGACCACGTATCATGGAACCGACTTCCCCATTAACAACGATCAATGGGATGATCTCTGATACCAATACTGAAAAGCGTAACCATA